>NW_020454106.1:1807055-1830442 GCF_003342845.1 Nothoprocta perdicaria
AGGAAGGAAGGAAGGAAGGAAGGAAGGAAGGAAGGAAGGAAGGAAGGAAGGAAGACCCATGTCGAAAAAGCAGGTTGCAATCTCTATATTTCATTTTCTTCTTCACTAATCTGCCCTAGCGCAGGTTTAATTTTGTTCCTTGAGATGTGGTTGTCAAAGCTGCTAGCATTTCAGAGCCAGGCTCCCTGCTCGATACTCTGCTGGCCTAAGCACAATGCAAGTACAAAACAAAAAGACAARTCCTCTTCCAGCAAGTTGATGCCTACTTCATCCTTAAGAGTCCAGGTTCTCACTAACCGTGATAGTAATTATGTTTCTGGGGAATTGGATGATAATGAAGTGTTCAGGGTCCAAATTGGTCTCGATGCTTGGCTGTGCTGGACGGAGCACTGATGTTATTAAAAGGACGATTGTCATCAGTTTGCTTTACAGATGACAGCCTTGCACAGCAGGTAGGAAACAACCATGGGGAAAAGTGGAGAGCAACTGAGGGAATGTAACGCTAGAAGAAATTTATTTTAGCACCACTAGCACTAGTTAAAGTCCTCACCTAAGCAGTTGTTCAGGTGAAAGACAAACTGTGATTAAGAGGGTTACAGAAACTTTACTGACGGGCAAGGAAATTCATTGTCACCTGCTGATGGACTCCTTGCACCTTCCTCTGAAGTATTTAGCAGGCAGGATTGCAGGGGTCAACTTCAATCAGATAAGATGACTCAGAAGTTCCTAAATTAAAATCCAAAATAAAATACTCAGAATGGGATGTTTCCTCTTGACCTCTACCTGGTGGATAAAATGAGGACAAATAAAGTTGACATAATTCACTTCAGTTCCCATACAACCTATCTACTCAAAGCCCTGTGCAAGTGATGCAAGGAGGAAGATAGTCTGACAGGGATAAACCAGGTCATATTCTCTGAAAGACAAAGTCAGGACTAGTGTTTCTGCTAGACCTTGCAGGTGTGGTGACAGAGTCCTGGATATGCCAGGATCAGGAATCACAGCAGCATGAGCATCCTCCACTTTTGAGGTCTTCTTAAGTGTTTGGTCCTGGCTACAGTTACATCCAAAATATTAGGCTAGAGTGACTGCTAATCCAAGCTGTTTTTTACCGCAGTCCTCAGCTAAAACTCTACCTATAGACATGTTCATTGGATGCTCCCTGGATGGAGCAGGAATTTGACATGAAGAACAGCTCAGAGAGCAAAGGAGAGTTTCTCCTCTCCTAGATAGCTCAGTGGTAATCATTGCTGTGATATTTCAGTCTTCAGTCTGCACTACATTTCTTGCCCTACATCTCCAGGGTGAAGGTGGAGTTATCTTTGCCAGTGGGGAGCTGAGACACTGAAACCCTGTAGGTGGAGAGCTATTAATGTCATCAACCTTGTCTGCTTGTGATTCTTTTTAAGGCACATCAGATGCTTGAAGTTAGACAGTGTCAACACCACCGCCACCCTCACTACCATAAACACTTCTCCACCATTTCCCTTCCAACACTGCCATTGCCCTGCTCCTCTTAGGATTTGCAACAGTTGGACATTGACCTTCCATACCATTCCCATTGGCTCACTGGGGAAGTCCCAGACCATGCCAACCCACCTGGCATAACAGCCAGGTAGAACAGCGCTTGTTGGATTGAGATACTGATAGTATGAGGCAGATATATCTCTGATATGAGCCTGTTCATCATGTTTGTGAAGGTAAACCCACAGTCTCACTCTACACTGATATCTCCAGGCTTCTGCAGATGGGGTGTTTGTGGACAGCCCCTCATTTCAGATTCCTGAAATTCAACCTCATCCATTCACTAGCAATGGGTGATATAAATCAAATCTGCATCAAAGCCTGGATTCTGTCTCTCTGGAGGAAGAAAGAAAGAGGCTTAACACTGGTTTCAATGGGAACTGTTTCACTCCATGGTGAAGAAAGGATCCCCCCACGTTTTCAATTGTTAGTTAATTATTATTATTAATTTGTACGAGCATAGTCATTACGCAGTACCATTACTGAGGCAGCACTATGAATATGAAAGATGCTTTTCAGTTTAAAGATCCCTTTCAGGCAGAGTGTATTTTCTAAATTCATTAGTCTCTGTGGGTGCATATGGAGAACTCTAAGCTAGTGAAGATCCTGGAAGCAGGATAGATACATCAGAACAACCTCTCATCAGGATAATTGGCCCACTAGGAAACAAGGGCTAATTCAGATGTTTCATTGCATTCAACTGGGTGGACATACCTTATTTAGCTTGATTTCAGCCACAAAAGATGATATTTGGCCATGCATCTGACGACCTCCAAGGAGGCAATTTTCGTCCTTCATCCAAGACTGTAGCCAACAAAGACCTGTGTAGATACAAACGCCAATGGACCATCTATGTGATCCACCTCCTCAACCACTTGCATCTTTTCAAATAGATTTTCTCAAAGTCAAACCTCCAGACAGACACATGCAACCTCCTTCTATAGAGTCTCGTGAGACCTAGCTGTACTGGGTAGGTCTGTGCTGCTGATGGCAATGTCCTCCTGAGGAGACAACAAGCCAGGCTTCTCTTTGTGATCACTTATGGTACCAGCACACATATTCTAATTAACAGAACTAGCTCCAGCACCAGGCTCAAACTTGCATAATTGTGGTCTGTCCTAGGATTTCTCTGTGACCTCTGAATTCAGGACGGAATCTCATGCCTGTTCACAGGTAAATCACCATGAATGACCACATGGGCAATCTTTCAATCAGAGAAAACTCTTTCAAAGTAAAAATGAAAAAAAAAGAAATGTGAAAAAGGTAGGGAAAGGGATGTATTTCAGCCTTAAGTCAGCAATGGTTTTTTGTGCCTAAGCCTGCGCTGTCTCCTGCAGAGCTCTCTGTGGGGCTTCTGCTTTACTCAATAGATGCAACAGCAGCTCTCCAGGCTGCCTGAATCCATCATCAGAAAGTGACGGAGAGAAAGGAAGGGATCATTCAAGGTCCAAGTGCTACACGAGGATTAGGTGAAAGAGGATGGCCTGAGGACAAAGCGAGATCTCTCCCCACAAACCCCAGCGRGGATGGTCCTGTGTGAAGGGACAAATGCCCCTGCCCTGGATGAGCTCTGTGTATCCTTAGAGAGGTAGCCCTAACATCCCTTAACCTAATTCAGGGGTCCTCCTCACTCCATCCACAGCAAGTCCCATAATACTGCAGCTGGAATTCTGTCTCCAGGATCAGGTTTTCAGAGGATCCTAGGAGCTGCAGCCCTTCGGTCCCCACACACCTTGGCTCCATCTGAGCTCCATCCCTTTCCCAATCTGGACTCGTTACCACATTGGCGTCAGTGCCAAGCAAACCAGCCCCGCTCCCCTGCCACAACAACACTTGCACCCACTTTGCAATTGCTTCACGCAGATCTAAATGAGGACACCAGGTGGGAGATGGGCCGGGTTTGAAACACTCTGAGATGCTTCTCTAGTACTGCTGTCTTCTCATAAACAGGCAGTTCCCGTTTTGTTTTGCTTTTCCCAAGGAAGATTTACCCTACAAGAGGCTGTTATATGGCATGGTGAATAACTTCTGATTGTCAGATCTTCCCCCCTTAATTGACTGCCAGAGAAAACTAAAATATCAGCAGCAATAATATGTGCTGTCTTTCACTTGATCTTTCCCAAGCACTTTACATTCCTGAGTGAACTAAACTTCACAGCCTCTTCTGAGGAACTGGRCAGGATAGGAGATGGAAGTGAAGAAGTTCTCTAAGGTTATATAACAAATTAAGATGTGATTTCACATCTCTTGACTTACTATCCCATTCTTTTTCTCCTAGGAAAGGATGAAAATCAAGGTTGGGTTTGCTCCGCACTAGGGTGGGTTGGGAATCTTCATCTTGATCCCRAAAGTTTGTTGACCTGCTGTACTGCAGGTCTTTGCTCCTTTGTCATAACTCACTGGCCTTTGGAGAGGATGCTTTGACCTACCTCTGTCCTTCCATATCCCTTCTTTTCTGCATCCTTATTAACAGGGAGGTTCCTCTGAAAACGTAGCTCTTACAGGATGTCATGAAAAGAAGTGTTCGCCCAGAAATGACTGCAACATGCAAGAGCCCAAGACGGTATCTTGGTCCTAAGGTCCTAAGGTCCTAAGGTCCTATCTCAAAAGTGCCGTCTCCAGAGCGGAGCAGAGGGAGCGAGATGGCAGCAGCTGCCGGTTCGCCACTTGCCAGGGCACAACGTGCAGCAAGCGGAAAGGAGCTGCTGCCGCCCTCTGGGAGAGCAGTCAAAACATCTGTGATATTTGGGACAGTTCCAGGCTGAGGGAAGCAGAAGTGGGTCCTGGAAAGGTGCCGATTGCCCTAATCAGGATGCTCCCGTCTCGTGGCATGCGATCCGCAGGCGCGCGCGGGTTGCAGAGTGTGACCTCCTGCTTCCCAAAGGGTGGCCCTCCACTAGCGCTTGCAGGGGATTTCTGCCCTCCCCGGAAGGGATCTGTTACTCGCTCATGTTGTGTGTTATTGCCTGTGAAACTTTGCTTCCCAGGAGGATTTTCCCATTAAGAAAGAGGAAAAAAAAAAAAAAGGAAAAAGCTTTGCATGGGCTTTTAAGCAAACAAAATGTGGAACATGTGTGCACACAAGATTTCACACCCACGCACAATTTCCCTGCTTACATCGCAAATGGCTCATGTGCAAGGACCTGGCATGGTGCAAAGCATCAGCGGTGCAGGCAGGGGGAGGTGGGAGAAATAARGGGAAGAAGATGGGTGAACTTCAACTACCATCTCGTCTTATAGAAATAAACCATTTGGGTCTTTAGCCCCAAAAAAACCTCTACTTTTTCTGCCATTTGATCAAGGAGAAAACCTATTGGCATTCCCTCCATGCCCACTGCCATAAGGGTGCTGTAAAGCAAATAAGAGTTTAAAGTAATAAGAATAGAGCTAGAGTGGCAAGTGATTTTAGTCATCATTTCTTGCCGTAGGCTTGCTGTCCGCTTTTGGAGTCCCAAGTGGATGGGGAGGACTATGAGTTGAAGTTTCAACCTGGCTTATTGGACAGAAGCTTCTGGATCACATCTCAGAGCTTCTAAAAACTCGTGACAGTGGAGAAGAGCTATTCCCTAGTATTCCCAAGATTTGGGGAGGAGAAAAGCAAACAGAACAGAGAAATCCCATTTCTCCATTGCATGTGCTACAACAAGGGATTTGCAAGCTCTGTTTTCATCCATGTAGTTGCTACCATGCCAATGACCATGCAGTGAGTCCCAGGTCGCRCAACCGCCGGCCTTGTTGTCTTGGAGCAGCTTCCCCGCCAAATTCCGACGAGTAAAGGAGAAAACGAGCGTGGTGCAAATCCACTTACCAACAACTACTGAAAAGAAAAGCCCAGCCAGGGCTCGGAAACCACACGAGAAGGTCAAGAACAGGCAACGTTAATCCTGATGTTAGCGACTACATGGTGCCCCATTGAGTCTGGATGCGYGTCTTTAGCCAGTCGCATTATGAGAGCCGGGCGGGCGCGATCGACCAGCTTAGCAGGGGAGCATTAACCTCCCTTGACTTTGAATTCAGCRTTGGCTGCTTGGTTTTTTGCCAAAAACAGCTCAGGATTGGGCCACTGCACCTTATTTTCTCGTAGCCAACGTGTGCTACGTTTGTCGGGAGTCCAAGTGCTTCCTCGCTGCTGCCTCGGAAACACAAATGCGAAACACGTGCTCGGCTTCATTAAAAATTATGCTAATATCAGGCATCATTTAAATTGCTAATAGAGCCAACTGCTTCTAGTAAGACATGAAAAACTGTCTGGAAGCCTTTTTTTTTTTTTTTTTTTTTCCTTTTTAAAGATCCCCTTTATTCCCAAAGGGAAGCAGGTTGTTTCAGAGGGGAAAAGATATATATGTATTTATATATAAATATAAATACACGCACATATGAAAACACACATACACRTAGCAAAATCTWTTTTATTTAWTTTTTTTTRTTTATTTATGTTGTGGGTTGGGTCCGTTTGGCCACCACAGCACCGCTCGAGCTCCAGAGACCTGGAGCTCATGCAACGCAGCAGAAGGACCCCATGCCCCGAGCGCATCCCAAATCTCCAACGGTGCTAACTAGAGTGAGAAGATTAGCAGCTGCCCTTTGCAAGGAATACTGATGAGTAGCAGGCGGGGGATATAAAAGCTGCGGGGATGGAGCGGGCTGAAGCCAGAAGACAAGCCGGGAGATTTTGTCTCTTGCTCCCTCCTGGAAGGGATTTGCCTGCAATAAGTTGCTCTTTTAACCGACCAGGAGCAAACCTTGTAGGTAAGACATTGACCTGGTGTATCTAGTGGGGTTTATGTGGGACACTTGGTTGTCCTGAGGTTGAGGGTGCTTTTCAGATGCTTCAGATAACATCAAACAGGGACCACTGGCAGGAGCTCCCAACTGGAGATGCTGCCCCATGAACCCTAGGACAGGTTCTCCAAGGGATCTGGACATCTTCCACAGATCTTGCAGAAGCCCCAAGACCCGAAGCATCTCAAGTGGTTGGAGGAAATGCACCTGCAGAAGACAGTGTTCCTCTCCCAGCCTGAATCGATGCTTCCCCCATGCCACTTTCCAGCTCTCTTGCAGCCACTCAGCAATAGTTATGGCTCAGATGATGCAGTTTATTGTCATTTCATGATTTCAGTAATTATTAATCAGTTTAAGCCTGCGTAGGGGTAGCCATGAAATCATGTTTAATTTCAGACAGCTTTWAAAAAAAAAAAATGCATTTGAATTCAACACATTCAATCCTGTGGTAGCCCTCTTTATACTCCAGTTTTATCTGTTTTGACTGAAGGCTGCTGAATTCACCACATTTTGATATTTTCACCATCTTCTTTTGAATTGAATCCACAACATATAGCCCATCATAAATCCATGGACCAAAGCCACACAGATTTTATTTTTTTCCACAGAAAAACAACCAAGGAGCACTCGCAGGCAACGAGCCTGTGCTACCCTTAGCAATGTAGGACATATCGGCTTATCCTGCCTCTGATGGAATATGATTATTGCCTGGCGTACAATGGACAGGAAAAACTGCCCAACAACCAGGCAACCATTAAATTAAATTTCAAGAGTCCAATTACAACTTTCTCACAGCACAGCTTTAGAAAATACAGCCAAGGCCCATCAGAAAATCCATGCACAATAGCGCTGAAAGATGGCAACTCTAATAACATGCTGAGATGCCAGCACATGCAACGTTAATGTTAAGGCTGCATTTATCCTAGTGAAATAAACAGTGCCAGGGGCTCTTCTCTGGCCTCCAGCCCGGCTGCTGTGGTCTAGCCACATCTATGCTATCAACCTTCCTTGTGCTCCTAAGCAGCATGGTTGCATCCAGACAAACTATTAAGGGGAATTTCTAAGCCCTGCTAACACCTGATCTGGACTCGAGGATTATTTGGGTCAGTGCTAGTTGGCCTGAGTCAAAACTCTGCTGGGAATATGGGGATGATGTCCCAGTGAGGATCATTATGGTCCAATGCAGAAGCTGAACCTGTTAAATTCACTGATATGGACAGAGCCTACAATGATGATGAGCACCAAAAGTTTGTGACAGTCGTGTAATAACTGTAATAACAGCCCAATGCACAAGGCAATGGAGACCATGACTGATATCTGTGCAGGCCTCCGGGTGATGGAAGAGCAGAGTCAAGTGCCACTGAATTCCAACAGCCTGTTCTGTGGAGAAACAAGAGCGTTAACATTTAGATTGATAAGGCCTTTCCACTTGAAAATGCTCTAAGGCTCATTTGACTATTACAGAAGGCACTGAGAAAACTCTTGATATATGTTGAGAGCTTTTTACTATATGTAAGTTATACATTAATGTTGATACGGATAATATGATATGCACTTCAGTAGGCAGATGAAAGTACTCTACTTGCCACATTTCAAGGGAATTTTGTGGAAAAAAAATGTATTTACTTTTAAGAGGCTGTTCAGGGAGATCTTGCAGCCTGAGTTTTTCATAAGAGGTTATGAACAAGTGCTAGTGCCACCTTCTAGGTTCACATCAGCAGCAACATGAAGATGGGAACATAGTGTTCAACCACATAAAAAAGGTCTGCGAGACCTTCTGCTGTGCTCAGAGTTGGAACAAAGAAATATAGTCCTTCCAAGTGGTGATGGTGCTCGATATTGTTTTAAGACCGAGCTCAAAAGCATTGCCTCAGATTCAGACTTATTTCAAATATAAGGTCATATCAACACAAGTTTACACCTCACCTTCCTGACTATTTAGGTCTACTTTGGTCTACTTAGATTGCCCTGCTAGTCAGGTTTAGGGTATTTCAGGAGTATTCATGTGCAAGGATAGAGCATTAGTACATGAARTTCTGCTTGCAAGGGAAGCTCCATGCTGGACAGCACCTCGTTAGCAGTAATGGCCTCATGTTGGCTGACAGAGATACCAATAAATCTGCAGGACAGCAGTTAACAAGCCTTTAAGATGCAGATGAGGAGCTTGAACCTAGCATGGACCAGGACAAGCAGTCGCCACGGGGTTTTAAAAAAGACAGACACAGCAGAAATTATCAGAAAAACACTGATTATGGGATAGCATTTATGGATTAAAYGCAGAAGTCAGAGCGCCAATGATGGAGAGCCGCAGTGATCAAGACAAGAGTCCTCAATGTTTTTCCGTGGCTTTGTCTCCAAAAATAAAACACAGCACATCACATGAGCTGCCTGGAAGCATCCACATCCAGCCAACTTGAGGATGCCAATCTCTGAACAGCCAAGGGCCATGTGACCTCTCATGTCCCTAGCCCAGAGTTGCCAAGAAGATGATGCTAGAGTCAACCTTAATGGAAAAGACAAGTATCTCATCGCATCCGCATGTAATTGTACTGCAGCCTTCCATGCATCAGCAGCAATCAGAGGTCTTGGTCGTCTTGGTCTGTCAGGACTTCATCAAAGTCAGCAACCTCATGAGTGATCCAGGGCCACTTGCCACCTAACTGGGTGAAACTCAGACTTGGGTCAAAACAGGAAGCAGCAGCTCTTGGAGGTTTTTGTCCATGGTCATGGGCCATACATAAGCATTAATAATGCTTATATTATTTGCATCRGRAGGAGYGTTGCCAGCAGGTCAAGGGAGGKGATTCTGCCCCTCTMCTCAGCTCTGGTGAGGCCGCACCTGGAGTACTGTGTKCAGTTCTGGRCACCCCAGTATAGGAAGGACGTGGAGCTTCTGGAGAGGGTCCAGAGAAGGGCAACCAGGATGATTAAGGGAATGGAACATCTCTCGTATGAAGAGAGGCTGAGTGAGCTGGGCCTGTTTTCTCTGGAGAAGAGAAGGCTCAGAGGGGATATGATTAATATGTATAAGTTCAGGAAGGGAGAATGCAGGGAGGAAGGGGACAGGCTGTTCTCACTGGTGGCCAGCGATAGGACGAGGGGTAATGGCCACAAGCTGAAACACAAGAAGTTCCGTCTCCAGGTGAGGAGCAACTTCTTTACTGTTAGGGTGACAGAGCAGTGGAACAGGCTGCCCAGGGAGGYTGTGGAGTCTCCTACTCTGGAGGTCTTYAAAACCCKCCTGGATGCCACCCTGTGCCACATGCTSTAGGTGTGCCTGCTTGAGCAGGAAGGTTGGACTAGATGATCTGTAGAGGTCCCTTCCAACCTTAAATATTCTGTGAATTCTGTGAATTAAATTTAAATGAGCATCAATAAAGAAGTGCAAGTCCTTCAGTCTGCATCAATATCCTGTTATATATTACAGTGCTTCCTCATCTAATAGTCTGCAAGTAAAAATCAGCCAGGGACTGCACRTGCTGCTTGGAGAGATCAACACCTGGAAGTGCAGCCATGGGATGTGGGCTCCTTCTTGTCCATGGTTTGCAGGGCAGTCTGCAAGGCAAGCTCAGAAATCAGATGTGTATCTTTAATGGCAACTGCTCCTGCCGTTTGCTGAGAGACGTGAGTCTCCGTCACTTGGTACCTTGACAAAGATTACATAGGACTTCACCAGACCCATAAAGCCATCTTTTCTGCTGCAGGAAGATTGGTTGGAATGATGATGCCAGGATGGCTCAGAAAGAGAAAATATTTGCTAAAGGTCTAGAAAAGCAGTTCCCTGTGTGCTGAAAAGCCATCAGCTCAAGCAAAACATCGCCAACAGAATCACAGAGTCAGAGCAGTTGAGGTTGGAAGGGACCTCAGGAGATCATCCAGTCCCATTCTTCTGATCAAGCAGGGTCATCTASAGCACATTGCGCTTTGTCTGGAACCCTATCAGGGACCTCAAGATGCCYTTGGTGCACTCTACCTGCCCATATAGCACATGGACAGTATATCTGGCATTTCCYGGAAAGCACCAAGTAGCCCCATGTTTTGAATTTTTTAGATGGTTAAAAAGAAAGGTCTCCTGATCTATGTGTCTGATAGTCACCAAAGATCCTTCTGTAGAAGAATGCTTTCTTGCACAGAATGAGAAGACCAGCCCTTCCAGAGGTCATCTCATCCCATCCAGCGCCAGGTAGGAGAAAAACACTCTCTAGAAAACAGTCCCTCCAGTAGAGATTATAACTCTTAGTTTAAAACACAAGACCAACATCTAAATGGCCGAAGAGTGCACAAACCCTTGCACATGCTAATAATCTATTTCTTGGAGTACTCTGACCTTTCAGTCCTAGGGACATGTCTCAAATACATTCTCCTCAAAGGAAAAAGAGAAGTATTAAGGTGCCCACAGATTTCCCTGTTCCTGGGCACCACCAGCACCACCAGGAGCCAACACTGGCCATGGCAGCCCCTTGCGGTATGCAGGGCCATGCACCGTTTGGAAGCCCCTTCCACACTAATGTACGTGTGTCTGTGTAGGAGCCCTGTCTAATGGATACAGATCATTATCAAGACCCAGGGTTAGGCAGCGTTCGTCCATCCGTCATTATCATTTGCTAATGTAAAGCACTTTGATGCATACCGTTATTGCTGTTGTTGCTATTAACAGAGAGAGATATTTCAAAGTATCTGCTCCCTGTTTTGCACATCAAGGGGCAGCCGTCGCTGAGACCAGTCAGGTCACAGACGGTTGGACGAGCTCATTGAAGACTCATTTAGATCAATRAAAGGAAATACTATTTTAAAAGGACCAGATGCTTCAGCTGCAGGGTGAGCGCAAACGGGTGTAATGAGGCTGCGTCCTACAGCAAAACATGACTGCCCTGCAGACCTGGGGCCACATGGGATGGGAGTCTTCATAGGTGACGGAGAAGAGTACCATATTCCTTCTCTATCAGCAAAGAGACCTAGCTGAGCTCTTCTGTCACCTTGGCATGACTATCCCAGTGCTACATAGCGTGGATCTCACATTAATATGGCAAGAGGGCTGACTAGGAGKGAAGGTCAGCAAAGGTCTCACTCATCCATCCTAAAGCTCCTAAGTTACAAAGACCATGAAACTAAAGAACACCCTGTGCAACATGCAGGACACTCATTTCTTGCTACTGTGGCTAAAATGCACCACTACGGAATGCAGCTTAACAGATCTGAGGGYACTTCACTGCAGATACATCTATCCCCGAGCATGCTGGGGGAGAAAACATCCTCTACATAGTTCATCATGTGAGGAACAGATATGTTAAAAAATCCATTTCTCAGGAGACCAAAGTGAAGCGAAAGGATCAACCTGAAGCCACACACAGGTAGCTATTTTTGATGTCTGAATTGGTTGTGACATCTCCTAGGGCACTGTAGGACAAGAAATTAAGAGCAGTCCCAAAGACCAAAGGAGAAAAGCAGCTCCTGAAGTATCACACACGGGCATGCAGCACTGCCCATGCTCTCCATGGAACCAGCTGGGTCAAGGAAGGCCCCAGGAGTCTTCTCCCATGTCAATGACAGCATAGGACATGTGTCCTAAATGCACATTCCTGGCCATGCTTCGGCACATCTAAGCATGACACAGGGACTGTTCCTCATGGACAGTGGAAGGACAACCTGTCCAGAGGTGGAGAACTCAATACAGAGCGTGCCCAACGCGTGGCACCACTCGCCCTTGGCACTGAGCGCGCTCGCCTGGCTTGCGTTTCTGTCCCATCTCCTGCTAATCCTTCCCCTTGCGTGTGCCACATAATCTCCTCAAGCCTTTTCCCATATTGGSTGGAGACTTTTAATCCTATTACGGGGATTGCTATTTTAAAAGTTTTCTTCAATGATGCTCTTTCCCTGCCCAACGTTTCACCTGCTCCTGAGGTTCACTGAGGAAATAGTTGACCCGTCTGCAACTCTAGCGGCATTTCGGTCTGGGTGAGAGTGAAATATTATTTTCAAGATAAAAGTTAAATCCCACAGTTCTTCTTTAGCCCTTGCTCAACAAAAMCAGTCATTGAGCCTGACCTTAAAAACCTCTCAAGCACTGTGGAAAGAAGGGAAAAGTTTGATGCTCCACTGTCACTCTAAGGCTCTTTCACATGGCAACAGGGATGTGAAAAAAAGGAAAATCAGGGCAAATAAAAGGCAAGATTCCTCATCTCCAGCCCCATCCTGCCCTGTTGTCGCCTTTCAGCTTACTGCTGGTCCCACGACATCAGCTTAACCCAGTGGGAGCCGAACAGGAAGGAGGGTCGGTTTGGACTCAATTGGACCAATACTTCAATACTTTGGGGTGAAAACGCACGAGTAGTTTGGCCATGACACATCTTGGGTGAATTTGCCTTAAAAAAAAAAAAAAAGAAAAGGCAAAAAAAAAAGCTACAGCAACAAAAAAAAAAAACTCCTAATCCCTGCTGTTGGCAGCAGGAAGCGACAAGGTGACACAGGACTCAACCGTGTCCATAAGGAAAATCCCATGCTGTAGTCAGCATTAGGACTCTTATCCCATACCCCGTGGTTTTAATCTCATATGTATTGATCACAAGGCTTGATTAATTCCATCCTGGAATCAAAGGCTGGCAGCCTTTGGGAGATAAACATGGTCAGTAGCTCCACAGGACGGTGGCCTCCTTCCCTTGGGATTTTCCCATAATGTGAACACGTTTTTCTCCTTGCAATCCTACATTAAGATACACCCTTCTAGCAGACAGGGGCTACAGAAATCCCCAATATTTGGTATTTTGGGGGATTTATGTGGAAATATTTCTGTTTTCCAGATGAAAATCGTGCCACAGAAAGGTTAGGAGATAGGATGTTTTGAGGGATGGACCTTGGGACAGCAAACAGGATATCAGCATTCTGTTTTCTCKCTTAGACTTTGAATATCTTTCTGACTGCTCTTAGCCTCTTTCCTTGTTTGAACAGTCAGGATATGTTATTCCCTTTCCCAAATAATATGCAGGCATTTGTGAAGAACATGAAATGTGTAGGCATACGTCTCATTTACGTCAGTAGTGTTTGGAGATGTGAAGTAAAGCCTCCTCATCACCAGCTGCTTGTCTTTCATGGACTTCACTGAACAATTTTCAGGCTCCCCTCAAATTTCAATTAAGAAAAATAATAATAATAATCTGTATTTGGAGCCATTAGGATTCCTGTGGAAGGAGCTGTTGTCATTTCCCACGCAAACTTGCTTCAGAAAAAGTCACCGATCTCTCCCAGCTCTGCGTGCAACAGAAGAAGCGAAACATAAACTGCT
This sequence comes from Nothoprocta perdicaria, assembly GCF_003342845.1. NCBI lineage: Eukaryota > Metazoa > Chordata > Aves > Tinamiformes > Tinamidae > Nothoprocta > Nothoprocta perdicaria. The sequence continues at coordinate 1,820,641 of NW_020454106.1, forward strand.
TGAATTCCCCTGTATGTTTTCTCAGCTAATGACTGATTTCCAAGGTAGAAATAAAACCCCGAATACCCACCAAATTTTCCTCCCACGTTGGCTAATTTTCTGCTGACACCGCTCACTTTTTCAGATTAGTGATACTGAAAATAGCAAAACTTCTAATCACATAATCCAAACAAGGCAGGTTTCATCTCCTCTTGCTATAGATTCCCTTCCTTGTCTCTCATCACAACCTGAATTTTTTAACTAGTTTCTCTCTGCTAGAGACTAATTCCCTGCTTCAGAAAATGTGTTTGGATGCTGTTTTTTCACCTTATCTGAAACCTCCCTCATGTAAATAAACAGGCCTCCTGCTGAGGATGGTTTCTGGAGGACTTTCCATAAGCAACAGTGAAAGCATCTTCTAAAATAGCTCAACCTCAAGCAAATGTAGATGGCTACAACAGAGGTACTGTAGGTTTTAGACCAGCAGAACCCTCTGTGTGGGGCTACATGGCTTAAAAATAGGCTGAATATATTACAGGTCACAGCATGCTATAAATATTAAAGCTCTCTGTGCTGCCTTCTGGCACATTCAACTAAGGCGAACCAGCTCCACAGAAAGGGGATCTTCATTTGTGCGTCCATATACTGTGGTGTGACAGGTTCCTGGAAGAACTCCACAGTATTAACAGCTCTCTGCTAATTCCTGACTTTCTTTTTCTGTTTGAGGCATCCGTCAGGCTTTAGGAACTGGAAAGGAGAGAGCAGGAGTGCTCTGCTAATGAGCTCCGGTCCTCTCTAATCTCCACACTGCTTTCTGCTCTCCTGTCCCACCAGAGAATCCAGAAAAGCCCAATCAAAGAGCTCCTAAGGGTCCTTGAGCTGCAAAAAGATAATGTCTCTGGCCATTAAACTTGGCTCCATTAGCAGGAAAAGCGCCGTGTGCGGAGGATGAGGGGCTGGAGAGACAACGTGGTCCAAAAGCATCWCCCCGTGCTGCTGAGGTGGCACCACTTTCGCTTCCTGCGTCGCTACTAATCATTTACAAGGTCATAAAAGAGCACTAATTTCAGATGACCGACCCTGTGTAAGCTCATTAGCGTCAGCAGTGGCAAATGCTGCCTCTCCTCATTCTTTGGGACACAGGGGATTGACTTGGGCGTTTGCTCTCCAATGAGCTTGACGCTGTTCATGGCCACAGTCCTTCCTTGGCTCAAAACTGCTTCTCCTCATGTTCTGCCAAAGCAAAACACAGGGCAGGAGAAGCCAGATAAAATGCAAGGCAGGATGATCCCTTGGGGCTTTCAAGTCCATGGGGCTGCCATGCAATATTTAGCAACAAAAAATCAGTCAGGCCTGCTCAATACTTTTATATTCAGCCAAAAGAACACACAGTTGGCTCCGAAGGAACTATGTTCACCTCAGTCATATTGAAACACCGGCATAGCTGCTAGAACAAGTGACTTCATGTATTTTTTGCAGAGTTTATATGTACATGGCAAAAAATCCCCCAGACATAACAACAGTTGCATCACTCATTATGCCAATAGGTACTCTATGTCATGAAGCTTCCAGGAGCATAAAATGCATTTTTATGCTTTGATTGGCCTGGGCCAAAGTGGCCAGCATTTTGCAGCATCAAATCCTGTCACTTCAGCATCATCCTGACCTCAGCCGTGAGCAAGATTGCTGGGTATAATGAATCCCCCCCAATCACTGGAGGAGCAAGGGTTAGGTTTATGAAGAACCTTCAACCACTTCCATGGAAGTGGTGGAGCTCCTCTTCAGCCCCACAAATGGCTTTCAACACAAGGAAATTCATGGATCCAAGCAGGTTTCCGAATCCATTGAGTCATTTAGTTTTGAGCCATGTACCACTTGCCACCACACCATTCCCCTTGCACAGGCAGAGGAGCAAAGAGATCCCAGGTCACAATGACACTTGACTCCAACTTGACTCRGGGTTTACAGCCACTTCTTCCATTTTTGACCATGTCAGGGTGTCCTCCCGCATTGCAATATCTCTTCTTGCTATACAGCCTCAACCAACCCTCTTCCATCTGAGGCAGCGGCGTCTTCTAGACAAGGTCAGTCCAGCTCATAAGCCTGGCACTGAAATCCTCCAAGGGATGGAAACTCGGATAGGAACTAAAATACCAAAGAGGCTTTTAACTGCATATGTAGGGTGGGATTATAAAGTTGTTGGCTGTGTTATACCATGTTACCATATTCTTCAAAGCAAAACATTGAGTAGGTGAACCCGTTTTCCATCAAGACCTGCAGGCCTGAGCTGACATACTTGTGACAGGAGCGCTGTGACAGGTGACCCCGGCAGCATCCACACAGCTCCATAAACCTCCTCGTAAAACTGATATCTATGAACAGGAATGAAATGAGATTTTTCATGGTTTTTCTTTACCCTCCTTCTTGCAGCAGATGCTCAAACTGGGAGCACAGGAGTGTTGGCCTTGTCAGACTGAGCTCTGCGCACGATGCTCCTCTTGGACCAGCTGCTCCCTTGCCATCACCTGCTCCCACAGAAATGCTCCTAGGAGGAGATGTCAAGAAGCAGAGACTTCAAAAGAAATGGGAAGTCTAATCAGAAAGCTCTCAGAACACACAGCTGCATCCGGCCTCTCCTCATAGTTCCTGCCAGTGGGAAGAAGATGGAAGCTCTGGTGCAACGTCAATAAAGGTCTGATAGCGAAAGATGGGGAGTAATTAAAGTATGTAATAAAAGGCACTGTTTTCTTCATAGATATTTGAGTTGTGAGGCATCTCTGGCTCCTTCTGTCTGCAAGACCTGTCCAATGCACTGATGATGATGTCCTGATGGTTAGACGCTCTCCAGAGGTCCCTTCCAAMGTCAACCACCCTGTGATGCAATGTGATGTTCACGGTCCAGCCTAAAAGAATGGGAAAATGTCTTTAATCTTGCTACTCCAGACAGACTTGGGATGGGAGCAAGACTCAGCTTAGTGACTGGTGCCAGGGACRAGGCTGGGCTCATGGATTGATTCGGCACTGGCGTTTATCGGGAGCCAGGCCATGGTCTTCTGGGTGAAAAATGGGCCAAGTGGACATGAGGAAGCCACCGAGGTAGAAATGTGCAGGATCTATCCTCCAACACGATGCAAAATTGGGAGGGCCAAATCCTTTCTGTGTTGTCCATGTGGAGTAAAACACCCCCATCATGTGGATGCAGGATGAAGGAAGCTCTTAAGCAGCCTAGAACTAAGACAGCATGACCAGGATGGATGCTCAAAAATGGATGTGCTATCCTGAAGGAGGAGGGATTTTGCATTTGCTAAAGAGCTCCCTGGACTATTGCAGGCAGGCTGCAACACTGCTCCAAAACCTAGGCTGTAAATATTGTATAAAAATGGGACAAATAAGGAGCATAACACGAAATCCKGCAGTGTGAAAAAGCAGAAATTGGAGGAAAGGATGCACTTTGTGCCAAGGCTGGACGTCTCAGCATTCTCCCTTGCTCTATGYGAATCAGTTACCCCAGAAGTACGTGTCATCAACCACGTAAATCTCCCCTTAAGCCACTTCATCCAGCATAACACCTGTGAAGCTCTCTGTAAAAAAATAAATAAAATAAAAATACAGCTCTGGGACACATCCCACCATCAATTTTTGGATGCTTTAAGGAATCCATGTGTGACAGCATCTGCTGATTAGCTTCGGCCATGCAAGATTTGCCTGTGTTGGGGCGATAGGAAAGCAAGGAGATTCAGGTTGTGCCAGGCTGCAGATACGTATGGTGGCTCTGTTGGGGTAGAGCAGCAAAGCCCAGAGGCAAAAGTCCTCCAAGAATGGTAAAATATTCACCCACAGTCTGTTCTTTCTTATTTTTCCTCCTCCACTTAACGGAGGCAAGATGTCATTGAAGCAGGAGGTGGCAGGAACGCATGCAAGAAATCTTTTTGCACAGTTATTTAATTCACCAGAAGGAACACGGATACAGCAGACCCAAATTTATACTGAACTCCTCTTTACTGTTTACTCCCTGTAAATGGGAGCAATTCCCAACAAAACAGAAGTCAGGGAGCAGCACATGGGCAAGAGCACCTGAGCTGCTCCAGCTCCTTGCAGAATATATCGCATTTTGTTCCCAGCAAATTTCTTCCGAATACATTTGAAAGCATTCGTGGGAGCTTTCTTTTCAGGATAGAAACRTATTAAAAATATATCTTTGAGCGAGAAGAGCTTGTATTTCAAACTTCGTTGCCCTTGACCTCAGTTCTTTCGAAGTCTATTGTGTTCGAGTCTTTATGGTGTCATCGTTGCCGGTGACAGTGCCCAACAAACAGCCCGAGCAGCAGGTAAGCGCTCGTTCAACTCGAGATCACAGGCTGAGTTGCATAAGAGCTTGAAAAAAAAAGGAAATCTTCAAAATTGCTGCAGCCTCGGGGCCTCTCCGCGTTCTCCACCAAGGCACAGGAGAAGGTTAGYGCTGTTGGTTGATTTAATTGAAGGCGCTCCTGCCCCGTTATCAAAGGGATTTGAGTCTTGCTGACCGGGTATGAAATACAGGACAAGAGCTGATGTCAGTATTTCAACACGAAAATAAATAAATAGTAGTGATTTGAGATGATGTGGCCATTTTCTTGCCCTCCATTTAATGTGCACCTTTGGGTGAAGTTGCTCAAGGTGGGTGTCCCTTTGGAGGACAATGCCCCTGTCATGGTCACATCTCTGCCTTGCTGAGGTCCAAGGTAGGAGGTCCAAGGTGAGGTCCAAGGCAGTTCAYGGCTGCCCAGCCCTTGCCCTTGCTTTGTGTGAAACCAGGAAGAGGAAAGAGCAGAAAAGGCCATTGGGGAAGCGATAAAGGACTGGGGTCATGCACGGCAGCAAAGTCTCATCCCAGTGCTTTCGTGGAGCTTTTGTAGGCTCTGAATTGCTGGGTGGAGTGGTTCAAGTAGCTGCCGCCTGCCCTGCTCTCTCTGTCCCTTCATTTATGGAAAGCCAAGAGAAATCTTTCATGCTCTTTGCGGAGCACTTCCCTCGCGCTCGGGGATGCAGAACGAGTGCATTTGTGCTCTCCAGGACACGCTGGCAGCTGTGAGAGGCAGCCAGGGAGCAGGGAGCAGTGAAGTGCCCGTGCTTCAGGGGCGATGGAGGAGAGCTGGCTGACCTCACATCCCCTCCAGCTCGGCCTCTGCTCCAGAAGAGGACATCTGTCTGCTGAGATRGTCTCCTGTTGCTTCCCACCCTTTGTGGGTGAGGAGCTCCTGGGCAAGAGAAGTGCCAGGAGGCACTGAACAAGCAGAGAGGGAAGTGCTAATGGATCTACCTTGCAGGCTGCAGACCCAAAGCTCTGGTGATGCCCTTGAATTGCTCAAGAGAGACCTCCTTCCAGCTGGCGTCTGCAAGACCTCTGCAGAYGTCAGTTCTTGGCTACTACTGTGACCCACAAAGCGTCTCCAGCCAAAGAGAGTGTTGGGAATAAAGAGTGGGATGATAGGGAAGACAAGGTGGGTTCTCCTCCTTTCTAGAGGCAGCCTCAGTTGTCCTGGGATGATGCATCCACCTGACAGCTCCACCAAAGTAGGCCCCTCCAAGAACTTATGGGACATGGTCTGAGCTGTTCTTGTTGGCCAAATAGCGCTGAGGTCCAGCTCTGTTGCCCCTGGCTGCTGTTCACATAGGCTAAACTGCAACCCCCTTGTGTGAGATATTGCTGCAGAGTTGAGCAGGAGGAGCTGAAAAGGATTAAACCTCAAGCTCAGCTGCTGAGACAGCACAAGCTATTGAACAAGAGGGCTCCCATCCCATCCCAGACCCCAAAACATTGACCCATTCCCCTTGCCACCTGACCCTTACCCTGTGTGGGGAACAGAGTGGGAGAAGTAGAATTTGGCTGTATGTTCTAACACACGAACCTCTGCCAGAGCCCATTTCCTTGGCTATRGGTTTGTTGCCATGGTCCAGCCATATCTGTAATGTCAAACTCCTTTGGCCTCCAGAGCAAGGAATCCACATCCAAACTATGCCATGGGGGTGGTTCCAGCARTTCCCAGCTGGGGAACTCCTTATGTGGGCTAACAGAGCTAACCCACCATAGGGTACCCATAGGGTGTCCATGCAGTTTGAAGCTTTCCTTGGTGCCCTTAGAGGGCTAATATCTTCCAAGCCATCTGGGCACACCAGGTGCTGTGCCATGGGGAGTCTCCCACCACGCAGAACTGGAGATCCTGCAACCCAATAGCCACCACTTTTAGCATCTCCCAATTCCCACTGGCAACAGAGATGCAAGCTTTGGTCTTTMCATCTTCATGGAGCTCGACCCACACACTTGGGAATGCTCTTATGGATCTTCATCTAGGGTGAAACCAAGTAGCTGTTGCCAGCAAGGTGACACTGGCCAAGAAAGTTGWATTGGACCCCATCATAAGCATGGGGAACTGGGCAATGTGTAATGGTCCTCCATGAGTTTATAAAGAATTAAGTCAGATAAAAAGTGTCTATCAAGGGATTTCTCTGCTCTCTGGTGGGATAGAAGTGGGAATATTTATATCTCATTTTCCTGACTTTGCATGGCCAACAGCTCTGTTCAGGTTCTACCCTTGATTGGGCCCTTGGATCCTCCTCCTTAGGAATCATCCTCCTTGGTAGGATGCCTCGATTTTGCATATGCAAAACAGGGCTAATTCTCCATGTCTCACGCAGTGTGTGAGGCTTAATTAGGGTTCGTGGAGACGTGCCGGGATAGCAGGCGTTTTCAATGGATCCAGCCTCTACCCGAGCTGGGGAAGAAGCAAAATTAATGTTCTATGAGACAGAAAAAAAAGGCAAGCTGAGGTACACATGCAAGCATAGAGCTTCAGGAACCAATTTTTAAAGGGCAAAAAATAAAATTTAACCTATAAAATCTAAATATTTTTAAAAATAAATAATTTAATATGAAATGCATGGTGGAAGCGTGCGTCTCTCATCCCAGCAAGGAGCAAGAAGTGCTGGCAGGGTGATATAACACAGGATGGAGCACTCTGGGCTTGCTATCCAGGTCCTCACACTAGGTCTTGCCACCAGCCAGAGGCTGCCACGTGTTTTTCACGAGAAAAGCTCCTGTTTTTGGAGTTACGGGGCTCTAAGTTGCTGCTGATTACACCGAGCATCATCTGGGGAAGGTAACTAGCGCTAAAGTGTTGCTAATGTCCCACTTTTGCAATCATATTTGCATAGCGCACATCRGCGCGGAGCAGGAAAAATTAGCTGTAAGTGCTGTTTTTCATCAGCCCCGTCAGTCTCACACTGTTTGCTCCATCTCGGCACACGGGGCATTTGGTGACAAACAGAAATGTTTTGGGTTTTTTCCCTTTTCCTCCCCTCCCTGTCTTGGCATTGGGTTCTTATGTAACCGCTCTGCYGCATCCTCCGTGAGCAAGAGGGGGACAAGGAAGAGGAGGGCAGGGGAGGAAGAACCAGGGTTTTTTCTCTCCATCCCCTATTTTTGCAAATATATATATATATATTTATATACGATGTTTTTGACCTTTATCTATATCAAATCTATKCTGGTACCCTGTGGCCATCGATGCACCCCGGCTCCAGTGGACCTTTGCCCAAGTGCAGAAGCAAAGCACTGCTGAGGGATCTCCATAAAAATCTCAATTTGGGCATTTTGGGTGTTTTTTTTTTTTTTTCTCTCCCACCCAGGGCCAAACCCCCTAAATTCAGCCCCGACATATGGGGGAAGCTGCCTGCAGCCTGGCTGATTTGCAGAGCAGAGTTCGCTCATTAGGAGTCACCGCAGACGCGGCGCGTGCACACGCGCGCACAAAATACATATTTACGGCTGCAAAGAGCCGCTACCAAGGCATTGCATAGTGCTGTTTTTCCCCCCTTTTTTTCTCTATTTTTATTTTTTTCTTGCACAATAAAGGTGGGGGAACCTTGTCACGGAGGTAGGGGGCAGTGGGACGTGCACTTGGCACTGCAGGTCACGCCAATAGGTTGCAACACGCGACGCTCCGCTGTGCAAATGCACGTGGAGCGATGGGCAGGCGTAAGGCAAAAGGGGGACCAATGCTTGGGGGGGGGGGGTCTCCAAAATGCAAATGTATTTATACACCCATTTACATCCCCGTGTCCCCAGCAAAGCGTTTTGTTTGCTAAAATGTATGTTGCATTACGTTCACTAAAATATATGTGATGCTTCTCAGTGTGGCAGCCCCTTTTCCTCTCCGCTCGCTCGGGTATAATGCACTGCAATATGATGCATTATTTTAAGCCCTCCAGCTCGGAGACCTTCCGAGGATTTTCCCCCCTCCTCTCTCAGAGCAAAAAATCATAAATAAATCCTGGAACGCAAGAATTTAGGGAATACGAGAGATTTGGGGCTGGGGGGTGTTTTATTCATTTCTCCGCCCCCCCCCCTTTTCCAGCCTCTCTGCAGTATAGGAAATACAATGAAGGCGACAGCAGGAGAGGGACCTATGGGGCTATAAGGCCTATAGGGTGAATGAGCTGCCTCCGCCTGGACCTGGGAGCACTTATAGGCCCCCGGCTTCAGCTGATCTATTTATACACTGGATAAACCAGCATCCAGCCCGTTGCCATAGATAACAAGAGTTTTGCTTCCGCTCTTGTCCCTAAAGCTTCTATTTTCCCCTCCCCAGCTCTGTTTTGTGCAGGTCCTGAATAACCCACCCGGGTTACAGCAAATTGCAGCTTGGGAATAAGCTGGATTTGGGGAAAAGAGAAGGGGAAAAGTGATTTTTTTGCTATTATTTCCCCCCTTTCCTCTGGCTGCATTTTGCTCTGGCCAAAATACGTCGGGAAGCTCCAGGTTAAGCTGCCACCGTATATATTTAGCCTTGGGCGGCCTCGCGGCAGTGGCGATTTCGGATGCGGGCACCACAACGGGATGATTTCCCCATGCCAAAGGCATCCAGAATCCTCCAGTAGGAAAAAGCACTGCAGAATGCCCTTTCATTATTATTATTATTTAAAATTAAGATGTAGGCCCCTGTTTTGGGGAGGGGTATCAGAAGTYGCCCCTGCTCGGGATGGGCAGTTAATGGGATTTGTTGTCCTTGCCTGCGAAGGGGGTTAATCCCTTCCTTCACATTGCTCCCTATAAGCTGGTTAGGGTGGTTTTTTTTAGCATTTTTTCATCTCAGCCATCGTTTTGCTTTGGTTTTCGATGCATTTTCACAGGCCCATGGTATTTTCATGCCTCGCCGCCGCAAAGCGCCGATGCCCCCGGCGCAGCAGAAATCCCTACTGCTCCCCCAAAGCGGAGCGGACGGCAAAGAGCCTTAAGCGAGCAGCCCCAAATCCGCCTTAATTCGCCTCGAACCCCGTCCGCGGCTCCCCCAGCGCCGTCCCGAGCTGGGCCGGCCCCAGCTGCCGCGCCAGATGGAGCATCCGCRCCCCGCTCAATCCGATCGCCGCGCGCTCCGGCGTTTAATTTCGTAATGTGCTAATCGTGCTGGGGCAAAGGGGGGGTGGTTTTTGCCGGTTAAACCCCCTCCCCTTAGGCATTTTATGGGTTTTTTGGGGGGGAAAATGATGGGATTTTGCAAGCGCGTGCAGAGGTGGTGGCTGCAAGCCCTGCAAGAGCGCKCAGAGCATCCGGGCGGTCTTGCCGACGAAGGCGTTGCTGCAGCTTGCAATGCAAAGATAATAAAAGAAAACGAAAAATGCATTTTAAAGTGAGTCAAAATGGCAATTTGTGGAGGGAATTTGGGATTAGCGGAGGTCAAGTGGGAAGGGGAAAGGCCTTGTGCTCCAGTGGGCTTGGATCACAGACCGGAGGCTCTTCCTGGCCTCCGGGTGCGTGCAGGTATATGCTCACAGCGGGCATTTGCTG
>NW_020454106.1:1830588-1834420 GCF_003342845.1 Nothoprocta perdicaria
TTTCCTGTCCCCAAAATGCCCTTCTGTCCCCAAACACCTTCTTTGCTCTTTCCCGACCCCAAAACACCCCTTTTCACCCCAAAACACCCCTTCCTGCCCCAAAATGCCCTTTGCTCCCCCAAACGCCCCTTTCTGCCCCCAAGTGCCCCTTTTGTGCCCCAAAACACCCTTTCCTGTCCCCAAAATGCTCTCTTCTGCCCCCGAATGCCCTCTTTGCTCTTTCCCCACCCCAAAACGCCCCTTCTTGCCCCCAAACACCCCTTTTTCCCCCAAATGTCCCTTCCTGCCCCAAATCGCCCCTTTTCTACCCCAAAATGCCCCCTTTCTGCCCCAAATGCCTCTTTTCACCCCCAAACACCCCTTCCTGTTGCAAAATGCCCCTTTTTGCCCCCAAACACCCCTTTCTGCCCCCAAAATGCCTCTTTTTGCCCCTTTTCTGCCCCAAAACTCCTCTTCCTGCCCCAAAACACCCCTTTTCAGCCCAAACGCCCCCTTTTCACCCCCAAACGTCCCTTCCTGCCCCAAATGGCCCCTTTTCGCCCCAAACGGCCCCTCTTGGCCCCGCCGCCGCCGCAGGCTACGGGCCGGCCGTGCGCGTCGACGAGTGCTCCTTCCACGGCGCCGTGCGGCTCGACGAGTTCGACAGCGCCCGCGTCCTCAAGGTCACGCCGAGCCCCGGCGAGGTGGGCGCGGGGACGCGGGGGGGCGCGCCCTGCGCCCCCTGCGCCCCCCGTGACCCCCCGTCCCCCCCAGCTCACCCTCATGCGCTACCAGCTGCTYGACGAGCTCCCGGTGCCGCTGCCCTTCCGCCTGTTCCCCTCCGTGGACCGGGACCCCACGGGCAGGTGAGGGGGGGCGCGGGGGGGTGGGGAGGAGGGAGGGAAAGTGGCTGGGCATGAGCGCAGGAGGAGCGGGAGCAGCATCCGCGCTGCCCAACGCCGGGCGAGGAGCTGCCGCTCCGCGCTGCCTCCGCGCCGCGTCCTGCCCTTGGCCGCGGAGGGGGCTTCATCCAAAGCCCCCGCAGCCGCTTATTCCTTTTTATTTTTTTCCTTTTTTCTCCATTTTTTATTTCCTTCTTTTTCCTTTTTTCTTTTCCTCTTCTTTTTTCCCCTTTTTTTTGCCCTCCCTCCCCCCTTTTTTTCCTTTTCATTTTTTTTTTTCCCTTTTCCGCGGGATTTAAGCGCCTCGCCTCGCCGCGCCCGGACGGAGCCGCTGCCGCAGGGGGGTATTTCCTTCTCTCCTTTTGCACTGGGTGGGTAGCGGGGATGCTTTGGTCATGGGGGTGATGGAGGAGGTGTGGGGGGGGGCCCGCAGCATCTCGGGGGTAGGGGCTTCTTTTGTGGGGGGGGAGACACAAAATCCAGGTAGGGGGGAGGTAATAGACCCTCCCCTCCGGGCTTTCTATCCCCTGTAAGTATCGGGGGGGGGGGAACCGGGGGAAAATGGTACCTCGGTGGGCTCTGTCCCCCCCCTCCTCATTATACCCGGGTGACCTTTGCAAGCCAAGCCCGGTACCTACCAAGGTGCATTGGGCAGCGAGGGCTTTGTGGGGGGGGGGACAACGGGAAAGGGGGGGACCGGGGACAGTGATGCGCTCGGGCTCCCTCCCTCCTCCTCCCTCCTCCCTCTCCCCCTCCCTCCTCCCTCTCTGCTGCATTTTGCATGAGCTATCTAGGTCATTAGCATTTTAGCGTATGCAAGACTTGACAAAGCTGATGAGAAGCCAGATGGGCCCCTTCTCCTCTCCTCTCTCCCCTCTCTCTCTCTCTCTCTCGCCTTTATTTTTTATTATTATTATTATTTTTCCTTCTTTTTCCTTTTATTTTCCCCGCACCGCTCAGGAGCGGAGCGAGAGGGTTCGACCGCAGCAGGCGGCTAGAGGGGGATGGAAAGGAGGGATTTTTTTCCTCTTTTTTTTTTTTTTTTTTTTATCCCCCGTCCCCCCCTCCTCATTTCCCCCCCCTCCCCGGCTTTATAGCGGCGCGCCGGGGCCGGGGGCAGGCGGCAGAGCGCGGGCGGCGGCGGGCGCGGACGCAGGGCAGGTAACGGGGGCCCCGCCGCGGCTCCGGCCCTTGGCTCTTTTATTTATTATTTTTATTTTGGGGGGGGGGGTCGGTTTGGGGGGGTTGGGGGGCAGAAGCGTCTCCGGGGTTCATTTCGGGAGGGGGATGCGGGAAGAGCCGCTGCGCGGGGCTGCGCTGAACAAAAGGCTGCGCGGGGGCGGCGGCGCCGCGCGTTTCCCCCCCCCSCCCCMMTCCCTGCTTTTTGATTTAATTCATATTTCATTCCCCTTTCATTCCCTTTGAGCCCCCCCATTTTGATTCCTCCCCTCATTTTTATTTTCCCCCATATTTTTATTTCCTCCTCTTTTATCCCCCCCATTTTTATCCGTCTTATTTTTTATCCCTCCTATTCTATTCTCCCCTCTTTCCCCCCTATATTTTAATTCTCCCCAGTTTTTCATTCCCTCCTATTTTCATCCCTCTAATTTCATCCCCCTCCTTTTCCCTTATCCCTCCTCTTATTTACCCCCCCCTTATTTTTTATCCCCCCCATATATTTTTATCCCCCCCCCCTTATTTTTCTGCTCCCGTCCCTTACCCTTCCACCCCCCACTCCCTCCCGAGGAAAGGCCCCTCTCTCCGTGTTCACAGCGGACCTTGATTTAAATGTCCATACAATTAAGGCACGCGGTGAATGCCAAGAACGAGGCTGACCAGCATCGAGGCCCCTGCGCACCCGCGGGCCCCCCCGCATCCATCCCCCCCTCCCCCGCGCCCCGTCAGCATCGGCATGGGGATATTGGGGGGGGTGGGGGGGAGAGGGGTGGATGACGGGGATGAGGATGAAGATGAGGATGAGGATGAAGATGGAGATGACTCGTGGCGGGGGGGGGCACCCGCGCAAGGGCGGGCGGATCGAGCTGTCAAAGCCGCGGACGGGAGGATGCTGCCCGCGGCGCTGCTTTTATCCCGCCGCTTTTCCRCTTGGCTTTATTTTTTTTTCCCTGCCTTATTATCATCATTATTAATGATTATCACTGCTATTGTTATTATTATTATTATTCCCCCCCAGCCCCCTCACAGGGATGGGGCTTGAGGGGCTCCAACACGGGCAGGTCCCGGGGTCACCGCGGCTCCCGTCGCCTGCGCGGAGCGCGGAGCGGGGCGCGCAGCGGGAGGCAGACTGGAGCAAAGCCGCTTTTTACGTGTTTTTCTGTTGTTATTGTTGTTTAAATTATTATTGCATTTTTTCCCCCCGCTAGCTGCTTGTGCCTCCCCTTTTAATCCTTATAATTTAAATCAAAAGTGTGGCGTGGAGGGTGCGGGGGGGAAGTGGAGGGGGGAAAAGCGGCGTGTCTGCAGGGCGAGGCCGGGCGTAAATCTCTCGGAGGGATAAACATGTCACTTGGTCCCTTTGTATGGAAATGCGGCCCCCCCTCCGCCGGCAGCTGCCCCGGCCCCGCCGCCTCCCCACAAAAGAGCCCAATTACCCACCGCCTGCCTCATTATACCCCTCGCACAGCCCCGRCGAGACGAGGGGAGGGAATAAGGGATGGAGCGGGGAGGACAGAAGCAGAGTCATTCAGAAGATTTAGCGAAAATAATAAATAAATAAAAGGAAGGGCGGGGGGAGCGGGCGGACAGCAGCCTCGAACCCGGGTCCCGGCGGCGCCGCAGCGGGGCCCCCCGGGCAGCGGTGCGGGATGCGGCTCGGCTGTCACTGCACGGGGCGGGGGGGCRGTTTCCGCTACCTCCCTTTTATTTTATTTTTTTCCAGGCTCTTTGCACGCTTTTCTATGCGCATTATTTATTTCTCCCCCCTTTTTTTT
>NW_020454106.1:1834505-1933139 GCF_003342845.1 Nothoprocta perdicaria
TCTATGCGCATTATTTATTTCTCCCCCCTTTTTTTTTCCTCCTGTTTTTCCTATTTTTTTTTCCTTTTATGTGTTCAGCCGCAGAGGTGCCTGAGAGCCCAGCGCCCCCCCTGCTGATGGGYGCTGCAGGGTGGGGGTCCACAGCGGGGATAGGGGTGCTGGGGGGGGGTCCCTCTCTCCGCACAGACCCTCCCTGCAGCGCAGGCGGACGAGGCCTCTCTGCACCCCTGGGTGCTGCAGGTATTGGGGGGGCCATGGGGGCAGTGGGGGGGCTGCAAGGAGCCCACCAGGCTGTGCCAATAAAGCTGTTTTTGCCGCGGGCTCCCGCGTCCGCTCTTTTGTTCGATGAGGGCGGGGGGTTCGAGCTGCCCACGGAGGGGGTAGGTGGGATGAGAAGGTCTTGGAATTAAAAAAAAATAAAAATTCAAAAATGCCAATATTTGCTTATTTTGGCACTGCTGCCCTGGGGGGTGTATCCTGGCATTCCCATATAGAGGGGAAAACAAATCGATCTGGGCTCTTTCCCGTCCTAGATGTCCTTCACATCCAGCATGGCCCGGAATCCCTCTCCGGCACCGCTGAGCGCTGCGCTCCTCATCCCTCCACCCGCACCCATTTCCCCAGGAAAGCTCCCCAATGTGGGAAGGGGAAAAAAAAAAAGGAAAACCTCTCTAAATAACCCCTTAAATAACAAAACCGCCCCRTTCTCCTTCTGCGATGGGAGGCCCAGCAATTGGAGGCCCGGCAGCCTCAGTGGAGGTCGTAACGGGAAGGACAAGGACCCGACGCAAAGAAGGGGCAGGAGCCTCTTCTCAATATTAATCCCGAGAAATGGCAGCAGGGATGAGGCCGGCCTTTCCGGGAGACCTTTGCCCCCRGCTCTGAGCTGAGGCGGCTCCTCCTCCTCGGGGTGGACACTGGGGACGGCCGCGGCCCCCGGCGCTGGGGACACGCGTGCGGACACGCGCACAGACGCGTTTTATTTCCCGCTCCGGGGCGGAGGCAGCAGGATCGGAGTGCAAGCGCATCAGCTTCCCCCCCTCTATCCGCAGCCTCCTGGAAACCTAGGGAATATAGTAAAAAATGGCTGGGATGATGCCCCAGTGCAACCTCCAGCTTGGAGCTGTCCCCACAGGCCCTCGCCACTTTATCCCTTTTTTCCCACATTTCTGCTTTCTCCCCCAAAACGTTACGCAGAAAGGGAGGCTCGGGAACAGCCTCCYCGCGTCACCAAGGCCCTGTCCTCCTCCTTTAACATCCTGCCGCCAGCTCCATTAAAACATCCTCAAGTGAAAAACAAGGAATGAGATTCCCGCATTTTATCTGTGTGTGTGTGTGTGTTTTCCCGCATCTCTGGAAAGACCTGGAGCACCCGGGATGCTGCTTTTCGGGATCCATCAGCGGGCAGGGAGCTCCCGCTGCCCTCCGGCTCACGCTGCGGATTCCGGCGGCCGGGAAGAGCTCGGGAACGCCGTGAGCTGTGGAGGTTATTCCCGTTCTTGCCGTACTGCGGGAACGGCGCTCGGAGCCGCAGCCTCGGCAGAGGCGGCCACGTCGGAGGTTATTAACGTGCAGCGGCTTGACTGGCAAGCAGGAGGAGATGCCAGCAGCACCGAGCGGCGGCCGAACGGCGCTTTACTAAAGCCGTGGCCGGGGATTTGTGCAAAATAAACCAGCCGCAATCGCTCCCCGGGAATATATTCCTAGGTGGCACCGTATTGCGGCAGCTAACGGCACATTGTTCAAGATGGGGGATGTTGTCCCGTGCGCAGAAGCGTCTTTACATCCCAAGCTGCATCCCAGCATCAGCCAGGCCAGTCCATCCATGCACCAGGGGTTGGAAAACCCTTGGACCAGGCAAGGTCTCAAATTCACCCGTGTCCACTTTACTTGCTCGGCTTGCCATGTATTTGGTTGCCCTCGGTCCCTCCATGGATGTAGTTAGGAGCACGGCCCCGGGTCTGTGCTGAGGTCCTCCTGATGGGGCTGCAACTGCTGCAACCCATGGGATGGGGATGCCTTTGGGAAAAGAAATTCACCCCATTTAGCAAATCAAGGGCAGGAGGGAGTCCATGGTGCAGATAAACTCCGTTCATCAAAGCTAGATTAGAACCATYGGGGTGAAAGCAATTAGAGAGCCACCAAAAATGAGAGTTTTCTTCGTCTCAAGGAAGGAGAAGCAGGAGGAACATTGGGTTAAAACAGCCTAAATCATCGCTCCAGCTCCCACCTCTGCCCAGCTGAGCAGGAATATCCTAAGGGGGAAATAGGGGCTTCCTCAGTGATGCTTCAGCCCAAGGCTCCGGTCCTGCARGGCTCCCCTGCTCTGGGCAGCCCTGATTTCAAATAAATTATTACCCATCGACTGCGAGATGGATAGAACATAATAGCAAAGCCTGGGAGCAGCACCTAGAGCAGCTCTTTATGCATTAAGAATGCATGGACCTCTCTCTTTCTATCTATATATATATTGCTGTTTTTAAAGCCCTGGGGGCAACCGAGTTTTGAAAGAGCTCAGTTTTTGGAAGCCTTAAGAGGTTTAGCGGAGTTTACGCTAACGGCTAAAAACCAGCAGTCGTAAAACCAGACTCCTAAAAATACCAGGGGTGGGGAGCGGATTTAAGCCATTTTTGTGATCTGGGGGGTGTTTCCGGCTGCAGTTTCCAAGCATTTGGTGCTAATGGGAAGTGAGACCAGAGGGCCCTGTGGTTCACATTGGGATCAATATCAGTCGGCTCGGCTCATGGGGACAGCGGCCACATGGATCGATCGCTCCGTTCCCTGGGATGGGGTTCGCTACAAGGACCAAGAGAAGGTCTCAGTGGATGGCATTGAAGAGCTGTCCTCACCATGGCTTTGCCTTGCCATGGTCAACGTTGAAGGAAGGGTCGGATTGGCATCCGTGCAGTCCGGTTTGGACACCGCTCCGCGCATCCAGAGCGGCTGCCGAGCATCAATCCGCATTTTGGCACCATTGCCACTAGAGGGAGGGCTCAGTGCAAATTCACTCCCGAAAACTCAAATYCAGGAGGAGGACATGGGAAAATCCCAGATACAGCCATGGCCACAGCCTTCTTTGGGAGGCAACTCAAAAACTTCCACGCAGGAAGCTTGTGGAGAAGGATCAGAGTGAGCAGCACACATAGGAAGCCACAATAAAAAGTGAATAGAGTAGCTGAGGGTTGGCCGTGACCTTCAGTCCAAGGGTGGGCATTGCAAGCAAGGGATTAGGTCTTGGGTCATCCCTGGGTGTCCCAAGGCTGTCCCTTGGGACATCCACAATAGCAGCTGGGGAGCATGGCTGGAGGTTTCCAGGTGGGACATGTTGATGGGAACACCAGCTCCAGAGCAGCTTTGGGCTCAAAGGACACCCAAGGRAGAGAAATGCTCTCAATCATGCACATTATTTCCTAAAAATACCTCCACAAAACATGTCAGGATTTGGTTACGGCTTTGCCGACGCCAATCTGGAATTCCTAAAGATAGTGGAGGTAGGCTGGTGTGAATTTAGGTGGGCTGAGAACAGAGAATTACATTGCAAAACCTCCCAAGGGCTGGGAGAAATGAATCAATGAAGCTTCTTCATCCTCCAGGTTCTTCTCAGACTAGTTTCACATACGAATCTCTCTAGTTTTGTGCCACAAATAAAACCAAAGTCTGCACATTTGTAGTGTGGATCCAGTCTTCCAGCACCTCCAAATTTWAAATCCATGTGGCTTTGGACTGAGAGCCAAAACAGAGGATTTGGGCTTTGACCAGCCCTTGTTTTTATGTGTGATAGAAAGGCTCCCTGTGCCTTTACTCCCTTTCCCAAATGATGAAGGATGCTGAGGTGAGGACTTTCCCAGTCTTCCTAATTATTAATAAAAGGAAAAGGAGATGGCATCAACAAATAAGCTCAAATCTAATGTATGTATATTGATACATACATTGATAAGGCTCTTTTGGCACTGCCATAGATGCAATTTTGAGTGCATGTGTGAAAGTCATCATGATCTAGACCTTGCACTAAGGTGGGCTGTCCTCGGCTCAAAATCCCTGGTAGTTTCTCCATCCAAATCCTTTTTCACTTGCCACTCACGTTGGGATAGACCATGGGGACTATAATATATATGATCCCTGCTCTTATACTCTTCCCTAGGCATCCACTTCTCACCATGCTTGGAGGCAGCACCCTGGACTAGACAGACCTTTGGTCTCAATGGGGACAGCCCATCTTGTGGCTATTGATCTATACAGGTATATATCCTTATGGAGTATCCATATCCTTTATGGAGTATCCACCGTGTTGGAGTGAGGAGCAATACCCATAAGGGCCACTGCTCTTCTTACCTCTATTTTAACATTATATATACAATATCCTAAGGCTGCAGAGGCTTTAAATCATGAAGTCTTCTCCAATAGCAACTTCTAAAATATTTCATGATGATGATGCGATTTTTTACTTGGCTTTTAACATCATTGGCTGCACAAGCAGGTAGTCTCCATTCAAGCCCATGGTAGTCCTAGTTTCAGGAGAATTGCTGGGCAGTCTAGCAATGCCAGACAGGATTTGGTACTGGAGTCTCATAGATTTTAAGCATTTTAAGCATTTTTTTTAGCAGTGCTGACACCATCTCCCAACAGACCATTGGTGTGTGGATATTGCAGCCTTGAAGCCAGGTGCTTACAGCCCAACTCCTTTGCAAAACGCTTGAACTCACAGTCATCAGGCATGGGCTGTTCCTGTCCCTTCTGCAGCTGCTTTGCCGTGTGCAGCAAATACTGCTTTTCCATCTTAGATAAGCWATTCAGTGTCCTAAAAACAGTATTTCCTGTTGAGAGGAACAATAATCCAGAATTAACATGTATATTTTTACAGCACAAACAAACCAATTTATGCATCTTCCAACTACAAGCCCACAGATTTCTTTAATCTATTTACCTTTACAACATTAACCTCTATCTTTGGTCAATCTTTCGACACACATCTTCAAATTTCTCCTCAAAAAAGGAAGAAGTYCTTTAACAGCACAGTAATATCCTACTCTCCGTCACTACCTACCCACTGTTTTGGAGCTTCACTCTTTTAATTATTTAATACTTTGCTCTGTTAACTGCTGTCATTAGGCTATTTTTCTATCTTCCAGTCTTCTTCCACCCACCTTTTGGTCAAATTGTTTTGGTGAATATATCTTTTTTTCCCAGTATACTGTTCTTTTTGTGCTGAAATAACTACAAAGAACCCAGATACAGTTGTCTGCAATACACATTTCAAGCATTCAATAATATGTTATTTCTGCATCACGCTGAGGCTAATAAAAATACRTGGAGCATCTTGCGGTTTTGGTCAGAAATGGATTACGGAGGGCAGTGATTTTAAGGTGCAATATAAAGACTCTGTGCATTTAAACTGCATGTTCCTGCAGACATTCCCCTTCTATTGCATTAATTCCTACAGGAAAAAATTGTTTTCCTTTCCTTCAAATAAAAAACCATCATACTTTCCAGCACCACAGTCTCAACATCCATACTAGAGTTTCAGAGCTTAAATCTTTGTGTCTTTATCTATTAGAAATTTTGTCTTTCCTTTGCTCTTTCTAAGGTTCTAAATGCCAAAAAAAGCATTTAGTTCTGCTTTTATTTATATTTTCTCGCTTTCCATCTTCATGAATTCCCATTCCCCTGTATATAATCTCAATTAGTGCAACACAACTTTTGTTCTGTTTTCAGCCTTTGAACAGCCACACAATTTTTTGGAGCAATTACAGCTGATCTCTGACTTTATCTTTACATCAGGCTCCGAAACACCTACTCTAGGAAGGATCTCTCCATTGTGCAGTCTGAAACTTGTCCCTGAGCAAGAGCATTAGGTCTCTCTGCTGCCTGCTKTGTCCAGAGCATCTCATGGGGATGCTCCCTGTTGCTCTCTGCTGGCTCCAGTTACCCCAACCTTCATGTGAGAGCATCAATTGGAAAAATAATCCAGATTCCTGCCTCACAGGAAACCCATAATCCCTCTTAAAAGGTCTCTGATGTTGCTTTTGGCAAGGGCAGCAGAGACATGGGCACAGGCTGAAGGACTATGCAAGGTGACGGCAGGATTACATCCTTCAGAACTCATGGAAAGCCAAAAATATCTAAGAGCAATCTCGAATCATCTTAGTTTATCACTTCAGTGCTAAGAAAAGGATTCGGAGGGGTTTGGGTGCTGATAAAGAAGGCTATATCAAAACTATACACATTTAATTAGTGTCTCATCCTGACAGAAGTACCGTGACATACTGACAGCAGCTCACAGACTGCTTCTATACAAATAACCATAAACTTAGTACTATATATGACTAATTTTGGCGTCGCACTGGGGGTGTAAGTCAATTAGCAAAAATAAATGTCACACGGCTATGACTTATTCCATTTCTAAAGTCTGCTTTCACACCGTTTGGGCTTATTTAGTGAATTCTTAATTACATTCTACTCTCTAACGTTTGAACCAGCAGGATGGCATGTGCGGAAGCTGTTTGGGATTGCAACCTTGCTTGATTTCTCGAACTGATAACCGTGATCTGGGCTCTCACAAGCTTTGCTTTCCCTAGCAGTGGGTGCAGCTAAGCAGATTTGTCTCCTGCAAAAAAAGAAATTCTGCTGATCCCAGACTTTTCTATCGCTATTTGGCTMTGGTTGTGCACGAAAAATAATGTATGGGCTCCCCCTTCTGCCTGAGAACATCGGTGCATGCAAAGGAAGGGCCATCAGGATGTGGAGAAGTGCTGAGTATTGACAATTCCAGTAAAATACCCAGGGAAGAGCATCAAGTGCCTTTGAGGAGCTGGAACAACCTGTGATTTATCTCATGTGTCTTTGATACCTATCTCAGGAGAGGAACAATTTGCCTTCTAGTTGCTTCCCTCMTCTCTTTGGAGAGCCAAGAAGAGCCAGGTAGCTAATGCAGATAAGATGCTAAAGTTTTAGGACCAAAATAAGTAAGCTGAAAAAGCTCCTACCCAGTTCCTATCCAAACCCAAAATAGGTTTCAGAGCATCTCTAGGCACAAGGGATGGATGTGGGCAGCAACCTCGTCTCATCTCAACCTCATTCTCTGAAATGCAACTCTAGATGTTGTGGGCAGAAGGATCCAAAGATTGAAAGAGGAAACTAAAGAAACTTGCTCTGAAGAGAAAGGACCAAAAGTTGACTTAGGAGAAGAGTTAAAAGTTTGGAGCAGGAATAAGAGTGAAAAATGGTGGTTTATGTCCAGGAGCAACCACATTGGCATTTCTGGTTCTGCCCAAGAAGTCACCAACTTGTGTTCTTCACATGGAGTAATTTGTTAAGCTAATTCATATGAATATTTAACTTGCAAGTGCCTTCGGGAGTCCAAATATTGCCCTTGGGCATGTGTACAGCATCACCCATGAACTCTGATGATTCATACAGGTGATATCAAGCGTGGGGGACATCAAGTGTGGGCCATGTCTTGCCTAGGTGGACACTTGGAAATGGGTCAAGAAAGGGGTCTGCAAAGCTAAAAGAAGAGCTCCCACAGAAAGYAGTGGAAAAAGATCCGGTAGACTTTACTTGCTTGACAGGAGGATTTTCTCTTATTTTTTTTTTAATGGTGACAGTTAAGCAATTTTACAAGAGCCTCACAGTGATGGAGCATTTGGAGCAGTGTGAAATGGCTCAACGTGGCAGGATACACATCCTATAATTTCAGGCAGAAAAGGCTGAAATTGGGCAAAACCTTAGCCACATCATGCCCAAACATTTCCATTTTTGATGATTTCCACAGGAAATGCCACTGTGCCATGCCCAGGGAACACTGCTCAATTCATTGCCATCCAACAAAAAACAGAAAGGGAAACGTGTAGGAATAATAAAGACATCCACAGAGAGAAAAAGGGAAGCCAAACAGAAAGAAGGGCATAAGGCTAAAAAATCTTTGGTTTCTGGCCTTAAAAATTACCTCTTAAGAGCTGCATTTCCACAGCACTGGCGGTTTCATGGCACAGAGAGCAAATTCCCATCTCCACAAGCTGCAGAAACTCCCTTAAGGTAAAGCTGGCCTYGTTTCCAGCCAGCTCTTGTGCTTCTCCAAGAGGGTCATCTGGTTATAAATCAGGAAACATCTGTATTAGCCTTAGGACGTGCTAGCTGCTTGATTCTTTCTGATGCTTTATGTCCTGCTGTCTTAATTTGGCTTTTCCTTTGTATAGTTTCACAGAGAAGGGCAGCTGCTCCTGTTATAGAGGAAAAAATCTGGGAAACAAGACAGGGAAGGGGGAAGGTGACACTCAGACCTGTTTTTCCCTCGATCCTTAGCCGCCGGGTGTCACTCTTGCCTAGAAATTGCTAATATTACACAGCTCCTGCCTTGCCTTTGGAGCGAGAGTTTGTACGGAAATCCCACTGCATCCCAAGGAATTCCCATTGCCATAAGCTGGGCAGGTTGCAGGGATTATAGTGCCACCAATTTGGGCTATTGATTTGGGATTCCCTCTGGGTTAATACAGGCTGTATTAACACCATGAAGTTTATGCCTAGGTTCTTGGAAATTTGGAGTAATTTATTRAAAATAAAACAAGGTAGAGGGGCAGGATCATCCACAGAAGTGGTGTCAGGCTTTGCCCTGTGTTAGAAACCAGTCCTGCAATGGGAATTCAGGAATTTATGGGCGCACAGGCTTCCCAATGAGGCAGGGAGGTCAGGTTGGAGTGCCTTTAAAAACATCTTGTCTCAGGATCAAGGAAATCYGGAGTTATGGATGACCCTGGCAACTCAGCACCCTTTGATTTAGCACAGCTCCTATGAGCAGAAAATGCGGTGCCAAAAGTCATGTGAGTCACATACATGAGCCTGCAAAACCGTATGAACTGTGTTGCTTGAGGAATTTCTAGCAATCTCTTAAAAAAAAAAAAAAAAAAGAAAAAGAAAAAAAAACCAGAAGAGTTGGTAGCAAACAGGACTTTAATAGAATATCTTGGAGATTTTTTTTTAACCCATTGATTTCTTGACCAGTTCTTAATGCCCGTTTCCCCTGGGGCCTTCTTTCTGSTATCTTCCATTATTGCCTTTAACTACCAAGAGGAGTTGTACTCATTTCTACATGCATGGCTCCAGATGGAAAAACCGGATAAACCCAAAGACAAAWCACTATATTAGAGCTGAATACAGCATTGACATAATTGCCAGCGTTCTCACAGAAAATGAACCAAAAAAAAAAAAAAAAAAGCTATGAAAAAAATGCGCTGAAACAAATAGTTTTTGACCGTTTCTCCATAGACTTCTGTGTAGGCGACCTGCTCTGGGATGATGTGAAGGAGCTGCTGGGTGCCCTGGGTGCAACTAACTCAACACTGATGAGAACATCAGTTTTAGTTTTCCAAAGCTTGAATGATTTATGGGTAGAAACTAGGTCTGCAGCATATCCATAATTGATGTGTCTCTTTTGATGTGCGCTTCCAACAAATGAAGAAATGGGTTTAAAATAGGCTTGATTTATCACTCGCTGCGGTTTGGAGGAAGAGACRACCCAAAGTCTGCCATGAGATATAATTATGTCTGGATGACCCACTCGTATCGTTACCTTGACAAAAATGAGAGCCAAGTTCTTCCATCTCAGCCTGCTGATATGTCACATATGGGATACAGCAAGTCCTTATGAGTTGGGTGCTCCTGAATGATCTGTCTTTCTCATTTACTTATAAAAATTTTGAGCTCAGGGACCTTGATTTTCTCTTCTCCACGTTACAGCTTCAATCCCTGTTATATTCAGGCGGGTACAGCCATAACGGCAGCTCCTCAACCTTCTTAAAACTGGGTTGTATTCAGAAACTCGATAAATGAGCATAAATGAACGAGAGGGACGAGAAATGCATTTCCCTTCAGGATGTTTTGTTAATTAAATTAGCATTTAAATAGCCAGAGCTAATCTGGGAAGTCAGCCCCTCATTACAGTAACCAGGAAGGGGGAAAGGAGCTCTGGACAATTCCCTACAAGACGGAGAGTTGAGTTGGTTGTTGGCAAACGGGTTGCCCAGTCTGTCCCCCCCATGCGAATGCTGCCAACCCCCTTTTTCCTCCCAAAATAATTAGTATGTCCCAAGTAGCTGAATGGAAACAATATCCTCCCTCYGAGCTGTGCCACTCTGGAGAGTTGCTTTCCCAAGCTGGGGAAAGGCTTGGTGGAGGAATTCGCCGTAGGGAAATGACCGGAGTGGCTTTTCCCGGTGGGAGAGAAGTCGCATCACTGCAAATCGTGGCAGGACAAGGTGGGTGTGCAAGGGAATCGTCCCCAGGCATCACTGCTCGGAGCTGGGAAGAGCTACGGCTCCTGTGCATGGATGAGACTGGAGGGGACACCCAAATTGGGGACAGTTTGGGGCGATCTAAGTTTGCAGAAAAATAGCACTAATTATCTAAAAGATGGGGGACTTCGAAGCTTGTCTTGTGCAACTAAAACAGAGGTATAAAGTGAGATTTTTTTTCCCCTGATTTTTTAAGTAAATTCTTCATTCCAAATAGAAAACGGAGGCAAAGCTTGCAAAAATTAAGCACTTCCACACATCCATGAACTTAAAATGCACTAAGACCTTTTTCTTTTTTCTTTATTTTTTTTTTTTTATTTTTAAACAAAGTAACATCTGGAGCACGACCCTTTCCCAAAGAAATTTCTGTTTAATTTTCCGTACAACAAATAGCAGAGGAGATGATGCAGAAGGACGTCTGGGAGCTGCATTTGGGTCACACCTGTGCAGCGGTTTGCACACCTGGCGAGTGTCCTTGCATTTATTTCAATTAGATGTCAGGTGACTCAACCTCASGTGAAAAATCCCTCAATTTGCTACTCAAAATTCTGGGGTTTGCTGAGGCCCCAGCTGGAAAATACCACGAGAAGTTCAAAGCCCGGTTTCATCCTATAATCGGATCTGCAAGTTCACAAGCACAAGAGGCAACTGTGCAGCCCAGGTGTGCATGGGATGTCCCCTCGTCCTCCTTGGAGCACCAAGTTGTGCAATTCCCAAGCTGTGACGCCAAAAATTTGGTGCTTTCCACTGGTGTCAGCCCAATATCCGTCCTCTCCTTGAGGATTTTGCCACCCTGCTTGGCCGGACCTGCTGCATTTTTGTGATTTTTTTACATTTCTCGTTCTTGCCTACAAGGTAATTTCCTACCCCAGTGCTTGTTTGGGATGTGGCGGCTCTTTTCTTGTGGATGTGGATGCTAATCCTCGTGCCAGTTAAACGCCAACTTTCTATTGCCATTCATACCACCTTGACAGGATATTGCTCAAACCAGCCAGGCACCAAATGATGCATCATATATTAAATGGGGGGGAAAAAAAAAGCTACCTAATAAAATCTTATCTTAAAACCACTTGAAACCGTGTTTGTTTTCCTTCTTTCTTTCCCTCTGTCATCAGGCTTTGCCCCTGATTTTTAATTTTAACTGATGTGTATGGGCCAAAGGATTACAGTGATGAGTATTTATTTGGGGAAATGYGGCCTTTTGAAATGACGCGGAGAAACCCCTTGTTTTGAACTCAAATAGCAACTACAAGGTTATTCAACCGTTCAAAAAAATATATATTTTTGCATCTTTGGGTGTTATGGGTTTCGCTCTCGGTCCTCACAAGTGGTTGAACAATTTTCAGCTGTCTGACATGGATAAAGTCTGATAGTGTCCAGCCCATCTCTGATCGCTGCTTTTGAGCTCCCTTAATGAGCAGGCGCTGCTAACGAAGTGCAGCGGAGCACTTAACGGTGTGGTGAGGAGGAGCTAAGGGAGATGGCTCTGCCATGTGAATTTTGGTGCTGGAAAGCAGGCAGGAGAGAGGAGTTTAGCCCTGAAAGCAGCAGGCGAAGCCGCTTGGACGCTGCTCTGCCCTCAGAATAAATTTTTGATGTATTTTGATTTATTTGTATTGTATTTGGCCCAAGATGGGAGGAGGAACAACCGCTTCTGGGRCCACACGGGTGGGTTAGGGGCTGAGTGGCAAAGTAAGTCACTGCTGGCAGGAGGTCCTGAGCGCCACCCTAACCCTGAACACCCAACACATCCCAAAAAGCAGCATTTTGGGACACGCCATCCCTTTCCTACAGGACTACACCTCCCAGCATGCCCTCCTCCCCCCGAGGGGCGGGCAGAACTACAACTCCCGGCACGCACCGCGCAGCACCACCCCCTGGCGGCCGCGGGGCGAACCGCCGCGGTGCACGCCGGGGGCCGTAGTCCCTCCACCCCCCCTTCCACAGCGCGCTCCTCCCCGCGCTGCCGGCTGTCCCCGCCACCGCCTCCTCGCTCCTTTCCCTCCCTCCTCCCTAGACGGAAGCCGAGGAGGGACGAAGGAGCGAGCGCGGGGGGAAAGGCAGGCGCGATGGGGGACTCCAAAGTGAAGGTGGCGGTGCGGGTCCGCCCCATGAACCGGCGAGGTGAGCGCCGCGCGCGCCCCCTCCCCTTTCCCGCCGCGGCCGTTGAGGGGCAGAGGGCGRCGTGAGGGGAGAGCGGCGGGCCCGAGGTGGGGAGCGCGGGCGCTGCGGGGCAGCGCGCGGCTGTGCGGAGATAATGGGAATGTATAGAATCTATATGTGTGTATGTGTGGGTGTGAGCGCGGGAGGGGGGGCTGCGCTGCCCCTCAGGAAGCAGCTGCCTGCGCCCCCCCATTCCTCCCCACTGACCCCTTTTCCCCTCAGCTTTCCCCCATTCCTTCTTTTTCTTTTTCTTTTTCTTTTTCTTTTTCTTTTTCTTTTTCTTTTTCTTTTTCCTTTTTCCTTTTTCCTTTTCTTTTTCCTTTTCTTTTTCTTTTTCTTTTTCCTTCTTTCCACCCCTCTTGCACCTGTTTTACAGCCAGGCAGTGCCCAGTCCCCCCTCCTCCTCCTCACAAGGGTAGGACTCTTCCTCCTTCCTGCTCTGTTTATTTTTATGGGAGGGTTTAAAAAAAAAAAAAAAGGATAAATCCTCCGTTTTCTCTTATTTTCCCTCTTTTCCTTCCCCTGTACGCCACAAGCCCTCACTTCTCTGTGGCGACAGAAGTGGGACATAAGTTCACAGGGGTTTTGTAAGGACAAAACAGACAAGAAAACATGGAAGAGGATGTGAGAATTGACAGGCAAAGCTTCGTTTTTTTTCTTCTTTTTTTTTTCTTTTTTTTTTTTTTTTCTCCTCAGTGAAACTTGCCTCAGGGTTACGTTAATCATACCGTGGTCTGAGCATCTGTTTTAATGTTTATTATGCTGCTTAATTAGAAAAACTTGCCTGGGATTATGAGGAAGCGAGTATGAAAAGGGAAACATTGGCAGGGAGCGAGGAGGTAAAGAAGAAGGCAAAAGTCCAAGTTTTTTTTTCTTTCTCTTTTCCCACAGAGGTATGCCAATAATTCCTTTGGGAAGAGGGGATAAAGTGGAGGCAGTTTAATAGCTCACCCCAAAGGGAGGAGAACAACAACCCCTGCTATTTTTCTACAAGGCCTGCAACTAAACAACCCTTTAAATTATTTCATTAAGCAAGGGAAGGGGGAATGTAAGCTTGTTAAATAAGGCATTTCCAGATCGTCTGAAATAAAAGCAGAGGGGTGTCAAGCCAAGCTCATAGGAGGTCCCACACCCAAAACAGAACAGATGGGGCTGATGCCCTTAGAGCCTGTGGKTTGAAGTAACTGAGGACATTTTGACCCAAGTTCGAATCTGTGGGTTGTCACATTTTGCACAGCAGCCCTCCCAAACTTGAGGTGTCTCTTTTCTCATCACAGCTCATTTCCTTGGCCGTGACCTGGACACTTCCTGGTTGCCTTGGGCTCTTTCGTTTTGGGATTATGGAACTGCATTCCATAATTCCACATATATCCATAATAATTCAAGTTCAGTAATTCAAGGTCACATCAGGCCTTTTGCTCCAGTCAAATTTTGAATGTCCCCGGGTGAATAAGGCACCTCTCCCTCTTGGCAAATATCCTACCAGCCACTCTCTGGTCTCCAGCTTGTTTGCAGGTAGGGGCTGAATTCARCGGAAAACCCTGTGAGGAAGAAGCGATGGAAATAAAGAAGGGGATGGAAAAAACTTGGAAGACTCTAGATTTAGAGCACTGCACCTATTTGTAAGACCCGCTCAGTGACTATAGAGCATTTTGCATTTTGTGAGTGCTGATTGAGTCTATGTAAGTCCAGCCTGAAAGATCAAAGTCCCTTACGTTCCCTGAAACGTAGCCTTGGAATTGTAATTTTTAGGCAGGTTATTTGTCTCAGTCCACGTGTTTTGCTAAGTTCTGAACACCTTRTAACTCTATACAAATTTCTGACACTCCTAGAATTTAGAGTTGTGAATATAATGCTGARTTAATGTTATGTTTAAGAAATTGCRTTAATGACTTCCTTAAGAATTATCTGGCTGTAAAACTTGTGCGGCTTTGCATTTTTAGTAGGCTTTGAGGCAAGAGGCGGCTTTCTTGGAAGCTCTTTAATAAGTGCTTTGTTTTTAAATAACATTACGTGAAAATCTGGGTCTCTGGACCTGAAGCAAGTATTTCTTCAGGATCATGAGTAATGTTCTTTCCTTTCTTCTGCACCAAAGGGCTTAAAATTGCAAACCTGTCAGATGGCTACAACTGTAGAAATTTAACCTTTAAAGTATTCTTAGTGTTTACTTGTGGTGGTGGTGGTTGTCTTTAGGGTTTGAATTATGAATTTCTTAAGGCAAAGGTTTACTAGGTTAATAATAGTGGTGTGTTTAACTATTACGAATTTATACAGCTTATAAAAGTATAATAGGTTCTTTTGCATGCAAGTTGAAAGGATTTCTGTATTAAATAGTTATTTATAGTACTTGCATTTGAAGGTGGTAGTATTGAGGGTTCTGCTTCAGGGTCATTTGAGGAGGAAATCTATGAGCTAAGCTGAAAATACTAGTTTCTAATAGTGAGAAGAAGCTCTTGTAGCTTTACCTTATTTTTTGTGGATTTCTTTTTATGTATATTGTCAGTGTTTGATTTCCCTTATCAGATATTTGTTATATGTTATCTATAAATGCTGTACAGAGCTCTGATGTCGCCATGAAGCAAAGCAAAAGCAGCTTCTTAATTAAGGTTGGTCTCAGTGAGTGTTGTGGTTGCAGGTGGTGCTGCTCTATACCCGTAAGTGCAATATATCAGAGTCCATATGTTTCTTTAGTGCCTTGGCATGAATTTAGTGTAGCATAACTTCAAGTAAAAGATTTTCAKTGAGACAAAAGAAGGTTGATTTGCACTCAAGAGAACAGCCTGATKCTTTCAGCCAGCTTAAACTCCTGGGGCAACTTAAACTGTTCCCCTGGTTGTGCCATTAAGGACCAAAGAGTTCCAGTTTAAATATCTATATTGCCTGTAATGGCATGTTTGAATGGCTGCAGGTACTTGTAAGGAAGAAGTTGCTTTGGTATTTACTGACTGCTGTGTTAGGCCCTTATTTTCTGCCCTATTTTTTTCTGAGCTTGTCGAGGTGTTTCGCCTCGCATTCCTCAGTGATGCAATTGTATTTTAAGCATCTTGAGGTGTTACGAGCTCGTTCCTGACTGCTGGGGAACCTGCACGGCTGCCAATCAAATGTGGAGGCCACACAAGCAAACAGTTGTGCTAATTACAAACTATTGTGCTAATTACATCTTCAGAGCTAGCCTGAAGTGCCGTGTGTGAGCTTACCTTGCTGCTCTGGTTTCACGCTTGCTTCATCTTCCCAAAGTCAACAAAAGATCCAATGCACCCACGGTGAACAGGCCTGCCTTGGCTTTAGGGTTGTCAGTGACAGAGCAAACATGATTGTGTTTCATTCCTGTTGGCTTTGAAGCCTGGCCCAAAGCAGCTTTGCTTGTGCATCGAGACTCCTCAGAGCTCCGTGCTGCATCAGGAAGCTCCTGCATTGACTCATTTATAAGCACACGGAAGCAATGGCAAGTCAGGAAGGTTCAGAAACCCAGCCTGCCTTCACCAAAGCCATTTGCCAACCTCTCCTCTTGCAATAAACGAAACAGCAGAGGACAGAATAAACTTTGGACGTGTTGGGCAACGGAGTGTTAACAGTTGAGGCGAGCTTGCTGTGTTCAGCTTGCGCGGGAGGTTGTGCTGCCTTGCACTTCATCATCCAGATGAGTGTTGTGTGCCCTTCCAGATGCTCTCATGCATATTTAATGGTCTTTAATTGCTGCAAACTGAAAATTTCATGAATGATATTTGCACAGTTTATGTGTAGCAGGGAGGCTTGCGAGATGCCTACTTAGACTACGTGTTGGTAGATTGAAGAAACSAAATGACTCTATTTTTGTCCAGGATGTTGAAGTTACCATGACTTTAAATTAATGCCCCGAAAATTTTATTGCTCTCACTGTGTTTTTTTTCCCTTAAGCTTTACTTCTTAGCATTGTCATTTAGGTATAAGTTTCACTTGCTCTTGTACAGTCAGTTTTCCCTTTGTTTGTTTTGGCTTCTGTATAGCAAAGGGTAAAGAGAAAAGTCATTTTAAAGCAACAAACATTGGCAGGGAGACCTGAGGACTTGTTCTATTTGAACTTGCTTCTATATTTTTAAATATTATTATTAAAAAAAAAAACAAAACAAAAAAGCCATTTTTTTTTAACTTGGTGTTCCTTTAATCCATGTGTGATAAATAAGCCTTCAAATATTTTTGAAATAATGTTTAAACATTTCTCAGTGCTCCTGCTAATTGCCTTTTCAAGCTGAGAAAAGCTCAAGAAGCTGAGGGGACTTTCTTTTTCCATGCAACTTCAAAGCTGCCACGCAGTAGGTAATGCCACAGTGTTCTGAAGTACTAATCTCCAAAAAAAWTTTTTTTGGCAATTTAAAATATAACATTTCTGTTCTCTCAGTTGTTACAGGAGATCATTTCAAGCCTCTGTATTTGTGGCCAATTTGACTTGTGGGCTTGATAGATTCACTTGAAACTCTCACTTTCTATATGTTTTTAATACACCTCAGTCAGCTTTTTTTGGAACTGAGAATCTAAACTGACCATCTAAGTTAATGTCCTCCTCTCCAAATGTACCTTAGATATCAGTGCAGCTGCCTTGACCTGGTAGAAGGAGGAGGGAGAAGGACAAAACCACCTTTCTCTCTTGGGAGAAGGAGAAAAACCACCACAAAATGTTGTTTGGGCAGTGAGATAACACCAGATTCCCATCTTTGTGTGGGTGGGATTTGTGCTCAAATAGCACTTGAAAGGGCTAAAAAACTCACCCATCAGAAAGAAGAGCTTTAATTGAAAGCTGAGGAAAAAGATTATGTGGAAATAAAGGTTCCGGATGAAACGGGAGATGTTTTCTCTTAAGTCAGCATATAAAATGTGAAAGCATATGAAGAGGATCATATGGAAGGGTAACAGCATTGAAACAAATATTTGAGTTACCCTGGTTGTTGGTCTGAAGGCTGGTACGATGCTATGGACTGACTAACAGTTTAATTGTAGACGAGTTTATCTTTCATTTAAAGATTATTTCAAGCTGCTGTGTAAAGCCTATCAGCTGCGTCATTCTGTTTGGTCCTGAAACACAGCAGCATTAAAGGTGTGGTGACTTTTTATGACTGTCTGAAAAACCTCCATTTCCCTGCGTAGCTGCTCAGGTATTTTTGTTAAGCTACTTTATTGCATGCCCATGGTGGACACAAACACAGTTGCAGCTAAGATCTTGACTTCGGTTTTTATCATTTTAGAAGAATTCCTCTTTTGTGAGGTGTTGAGCAATCAAAAGAAATGATCAGCGCTGTGGCCTCCCTCCTTGCCCAGCTTCCAGTTTGACAAGTTAAATGAAAAGTCAGCCTGGAGATTGCCTGTGAGTAGCTTGCACACATGTGACCCAACAGCTTTGCTGGCTTCTACAGCTGTGAAATATAAATTTGCTATGAAATATAAATTTGGAAGAATGACTAAGGTATATGCTACGTTTTTGTTACGGATGTCTCGGTTCTCTTGCTCTGAAGCTCTGAACGAGGCTTTCATTTTCTGCAATAGATGCTTCTTGAGATAATGGGAGTTGGAGTTTTAATTTTTCCAAAAGCAATTAGCTGATTAGCTGCCTGATTTGATGAAGCAAAGGAGTCGTTGATTGTACTTGCTTCATGATGGCTGAAAATGGAAGCAGCTTAATAATAATAGGTGTGATTTTAAATCTAGTTGATATAATGAAAAAGTCAAGCTACAAGATTTGAGGTAACCCCCATAGTTTGACTGTGCCAGTCACTTCTGTCATCTTTTCACTTCTCTTAAATTAGTCTTTGCTGCAGGATGCACTAATTGATATTTTTGGACTCTGCATGTTTATCTTCTTACCTTGATGTATCACAATTTTGTTTGTCATCTGGGGCAGCTCTGCCTACCCAGGAGATGCTGAAACGAGTGAAAGTGCGGGTGGAGTGTGACTGTATCCAAAGGAGCAGGAAGATAATTTGTCTATGAGGCTCACCAGCTTTAATACCACTAAAAACTTAATGAGGTGGAAATTACGGTGATAGGATTTTCAGTTGTGGCTAATGTACAATTCATCTCCAAACTCTACCTGAAGCATTAGAGAAAACAGAAGTCAGCCAAAGAGCGTGGTTTGTCATGGAGCCAACATTGGCAGAAAGCGTATGATGTGCTATTAAAACCGAACTATTGAACTATTTTTAGGATGAAATGCGAGCTGCCAGGTATGTTTTCTTTCCCAGGAAACTGGGATATATCACTTTAATGCCTTCTAGATGGATATCCCAGCTGAGAGATTCAGTGTAAAAGGTTCTTGTGGCCTGTTTCATGAGACACAATGAGCTGGGGTTGCTTTGGCCAGGAGACAGCCTTGCTCTTCCACCCTCCCTCCGCTATCCCCAGACATGCAAGGTCTGTTCTCAACTTTGCAYTCTCTTTACTGCTCTTGAGAACTTTCATCAGGCCAATTTATCTCATGAAAGTGCCCAAACACATCTATTTTTTAATGCTGAGAGGATCTCTGCCATTGAAGGAGCTTCAAGWGACTTCAGCAGAGCTCGATGAGCACAGAAGTGGTGGAAGGTGAGCAACCAATATTCTCAAAAGCTGAAGGTGGAGGATTGACTCAAAGATGTGACACAGACTGTACTGCTTGTAAACAGGGTGAACACAGCTCATGCTTTGCATAAGGGAGGTAGAACATAAAAATCTTCCATAGTTAAAGAAAAGCAGGTCACTGCAATGCAGGGTGTTAATCACTAACCAGCCCGGCCAAGATAAAGTGGCTTGTCAGATCTGGGAAGTACGAAGAATATGATTTCATCTAAGCAAGCATGCGTTGCATATTAATGATAGGTAAATTGGTTTTCGGGGTGTGGAGAGGAATTAAAATAAACACCAGCCTCTGAAACTTGTCTGTCCGTTCCTTCTGCAAAAGCACACTTTAATAACAGAGCAGTAGTTTTGTTCAGGAGGATTTCAGCTTCATGTGACTGCTTGCTGTGGGCAGTAATCTTGAGCTTTGACTTGCTTTGTTGTGTTTAAAACAGTGAGTGACCTACAAATTTTTTTTCCAAAAAAAGGCCAGAGAAACTTCCTCTTATTGTTTATTTAATTTATTTATTTTTTAAGCCTGTAGGGTGCCATGCAGTAAATTAAACTCTGTGGTTCTGCCAGGAAGAGCAGCAGTTTGTCAAGGTGCTGCAAGGTGAAGGAGCAAGCAGAGGTGACAGACACGGGAAGATCAGAGATGAAGGAGGCCAAGGATTACAATTAATATGATTAGGCATGGGCATGTTTTGGTGATTCAGCTGTGGTGTCAGACACCGTGTGGAGGTTATTCTGAGGAGCTCCTCATCATCACAGCGTGCGAAAGCTTTGTCCCGGCGCGATTAGTGTCTCGTGTACGTAGGTATCGGCCTTCACGTGCACTTCCCAGGCCAYAAGAGCAGGGATTGGCAAGGGCTGCTTGCGTCTAGACCCCTACGTGTACAGGCAGTAACTTTAATTGGGAATGGCTGTTTGCTTTTTCCCATTTTTTCCAATATCTGACTCACTTTGTCACTGGGTGTCAACTTGGATGGTTGTCAGCATTAGCCAGAGCTTTTATTTTCTTTGCCCCACCTCTGCTGCTGAGGATTCTCATATATTCCGAATGTTCCTGTTGCTCATGCAGTGTATCCCACTCCTTAGTGTCAAGTTGGAAGAGCTTCCCAGAAAACTGTGGGAAAGAATAAGCCCTTTCCTATGCGCTCACACCTGAATTGGTTTTGGAGGGACTTGAATTTCACTGAGCAGGTGCCTTGGCACTGGCAGCTGCCGTGGCAAGTTGCAGCATCACTCCAGTGGCCACGAAAATGTGCTGCAGATGGTAGGGGCAGTTTTCCCTGCGAGCAGCCCAGGCTTTGAGACAGCAATAAGAAGAGCTGTCAAAGTAGCACTGTGCCTAATGGCTCCTTCCTCAGAAGGAATTTCATACTGTCGGGAAGGCCTGAGTGCTCTTTCTTGCTCTGAAAAGAGCTGCTGCCTTAAAGCTGGACCAAATCCATCCCAGCAAAGTGCCTCTGGAAGTRGAGTTTGGCAACAGTCCTGTTTCTATTCTGCAGCTGATGGGTGGCTGTCGGGCTGYATGAATAAATTTGGTGTCTGGAGGAGGTAAAGGGGTATATGGTCCTCGTGCTTTCGGGAGYGGCGCTTGACACTCTTCTCATTTCTTTATAGAGCTCGATCTGCATACAAAATGTGTGGTGGATGTGGATGCAAACAAGGTTGTTCTCCATCCTGTAAACACCAACCTCTCAAAAGGAGATGCCAGGTAAGGTTTTTGGATCAGGGAGGTCAGCCCTCATAAATTATAAATGAGGCTAACTACTGAGAAATGCAGACTTTGCTAGAGGGCTTTCATTTGAAAGCAAAACAAAACAAAAAAAAACCCCATATTCCTCTTGCAATTTAGTTCACATCAGCTATAAAACAAGGCTGATCTTTACCATGCTGGGAAGATGCTTTGAAAATCTTGTGCTTACTGCATTTTAAAGTGAGCATTATGTGTCGACTCTTTAATTTCTTCTCATGTGGTATTATGGGTCAGAAAAGATTTAAATCTGCAAAATAATTTGATCAGGGCACAGGTTGTCATTGTGAAGACCGATTTCACTGCAAAGCTATTTTCTCACTAGGGTCTTGTATTTGGTGTGTAAGAAGGAAAAGAAAAGAGCTACAGCTATAGGAGTAGCTTGCTAGTAGGGTGTTACATAATTTAAAGATCCCTAGAAGGGTGGCCTGTTTATGTAGGAGATGGTGTAGATCTTTTAACTTTCTAGAGTGGGATGTGAAAAGGCTTGTAATGATKAATACAGTTAGAGTTGTGACTAGTTATTTTTTCCCTTGTCTGCAAAGGGAGGAAATGGAAAAATATATGCATTAAAAAAACACAGGGCAGCAAGAAAAGGCAAAAAAAAACCAATACTGGAGAAATACAATTATGATCTACTCTTTTTGGAAAAAAAAAAGGCAGAGAAGAAGTTTTACAGAAGGTTGGAATCTAGTTAAATACACTGAGAACTTTGTTTAAATGTTAGTTAAATCTGTTAGTTTTGTCATGCAAAACTGCACTATACATTACTGGTAAGTAAAAGCATTTTTTATCTGATCTGTTAACCAGCTCAACCTCCCAGCAGTGTTAAATGGAAAAGCAAAGAGATGCTGAACTGCAGTGTGTTGTTTCTGTTTAGTTCCTGAGGATCTGTGCTAACTTGAGCGTGTCAAACTGCTAAAAATGGCAGGGAAACGAAATACTCAAATGACACGTCAGCCACCTGTAGTAAGAATATACTATTCATAGTTTCCCTGGAGCCTGAGAACTAATGAAATGCCGCATAGTTTGTACTCACTAATATACACTTAAGAAACGTTCATACGTCAGCCACGAGAGAATTCGTAATGCAAATTGCACCCCCTGGCCAGGGAGGAATTAGGTGGCACTCGAGCTGGCTGCCCAGAMCAGACAGTGAGCCTGGTGTGAGAAAGCAGCATCCCAGCCTGAAGAAAACTTCATTGCTTTTTCACAACTGCCCTTGTTAACCTCAGGAGCCAACTAATAAACTGGTATGGCCTGAGTAATTGAAGAGAGAGAAGTGGAGGCTCTTGAAGTCTCCTAAAAATTCACCTATCTGCAATGTAACAGCCTGGAGATCGGAGGATGTTGAATTCGCTTTGTGAAGTCAAAGGAATCTTAAATATGAGCTCAAGGAAAAGATTAGTTTTACTCTTTTCTGGTCTTTTTTTTTTTTTTTAGTTTTTGCTTTTGTTTGTTTTTCTATGTCTGTGGTCAGTAACTTTGCCTTGTGCTGTGAAATCATTCATTTTGACTTTTAGACTTGCTCGGAATGAGCTGAAAGAATTCTGACAAATCTAAGAGTGCTTTATTTCCAAAGAGAAAGGAAAAATAAAATACTTTATTGTGGATAAACTCTTTAGATGCTTGCAAAGCAGGATGAGTTGGAAAATCCTAAGAAGTTGCCTACCTTTCTCACTAAGGTGCTAGGATCAATTTGGGAACTGGGGAAAGAATTTTAAAACKAGAGATCTGATCAGCCCCATTTCCACTTGATGTGATGCAGCCTCATTTCGGCAGGCAATGACGTTTGGAAAAACCACCTATGAGTTTTGGAAAAATGCATGTTTTCCTTCTTTCATCCTCTGTGGTGAAAATGAAGCTTGGGTGATAGGTGGGTTTAAATTAATGGTTTAATGTGCCAGTTAGCCTCGTTCACAGAGTTGTCACATATCTGTCCTATCTGTGCAAGGTGGTCCTTGAAGGCCAAAGAGCTCTATATTATTTTCAAAAACTCCTTCCCTTCAGCACAGTTAAAACTGCAAATATCTGAGATACTCTTCTCCTTTGTGTCTCTATTAAATAAGTGKTTTTTGGGGTTTCTTACCAGTATACCTACCTCTACCTCTGATTTCCCATGCGACCTTGAGGAATGAATGCACGTAAACCCAGAAGATTTCACCATCTTCAGTGAAGATGAAGATGACTTCATACTTTTACACATACCTAGCTTGAAATTTTGGGGACTTGACTTTTGGAGATAGAGGAATTCAGCTGACATAACTGCCATTGAAACTGCCTGTGCCCAATTCTGCATTCAAAATTTTAAAAACCCTTGAAAATTGAGGTGACAGCTGCTCAGCATCCATTCCCCCTACACCTACAACCTGAATATAATATTTGCTCATTTCTCCGGCAACTTGAGGCCTAATAAATAATGTAAAAGRCTTAGTCTCAAGAAAGTTTATTTTTATACAACTTCACAAGTATTACATCCTCCCCTTAGTATTTCTTAGCCAAGGAATGACCTTTCCCAAGAGGCAAGGCAGCCAGTTGTTTTATTGAGCATCCTCCTTAGTGCTCTGCAGATTCCTGCAATCCAATCGTGTACAGTAGATCAATTGAGTTTTCTTTATCTCAGGTTTCTCCTTACAGTCCTTTTAGGTCAAAATCTCCCCTTTTCCGTATTCAAGGGCGTGCCAGCTTTAAGGGATTCAGCGTAAATGAGGGATATCATTAGCCTGGCTTGTCTGCTTCCGTTTTCTTTATATAGTTGTCYGTTTTTCTGTTGCAAAGGTCAGGGTTAAAGTTTCTTTATCAACCAGGATTAACTGTGCTGCAGGTTACTCATAACCCTATTACTTGGTGGTTAGGGCTTGGAAGAGGGTGTGAACTCATTTTGATTGAAAAGAATAGATAAGTCCTACGTAATAATCAAAATGAGTTTAAGAATGAGTTTTGAAAAATCTCTGAGTAGACTGTACTTACTGTAGACTATAAAGCTTGTCCCAATATTTTTCTTATCAATTTATTTGTGCTGTCATTTTACATCTCCCAGAGAAGACCCATGAAAAATACTGGGTTTTTTTGGGCTTCAGAAAAGGGATTTTTCTTCTATGGATGTTATTTCATCCTGTAGGCACGACTCTAATTGGTGTGTAACTGATACACTGCAAGAAATCAGATTGTAGTTTAACCCAGGTCTGTGAATAAGCAGGGATACTTTAAAGTAAAGCAAGTAATAACGCTGCAGAGTAAACTAGTTTTGAGCTTTTTTATTAAGAGATTATGCTTAAAAATGAAAGAAGCTCTGACTTCTGTGTACTTTTTGTCAAAATTTGTGGTTTGTAAGTGCTACAGAACAGAGGGATTGCAAAGCCTGGCATATGGTAAAAACTGTTGAAGGAAACAAGTGTGGCTGATTGAGGTTAGCAAGTGTGTCAAACCAGGCTATRTGTTTCTTTTTCAGCTATTGCAATGTCTGCATGATTAGTGCTTAGAAGMAGCTATTTCCATAACTAAGTATCATTATTAACATAAAAAATACATGATTTACTCTCAAGGTATTTATTGCTTATTATTTATCAGCAATACTCTCAAAGAGAAAGATTTAACTAAGTGAAATTATAAGTTGTTGAAGGATRAAGCCATTGCTCACAATTCAGTAGGACACAACAGAAAAAAAATGTTCTTATGCACTAAGTAGGGGGAAAAATTGCAGGAATTACAGGCTTCAAGCAGCATTTTGGTTGATGTAGACAACCCAGGAAAATCTTGCCATAGTTTGTCTTTGGATTAATGTTTTCTTATCTTGGAAAGCTGAAGAATTCTCTTGAAGAAATGCAGACTAAGAGCAAGACAGAATGTTGTTAAAGATTGAGTATTGAGGGGACAAAAGTAGTGCTGGAAAATAATTATCAAGGAGTCTCAAAGGCCGAATGATGTTGCATAAAGTTTTGGAGTGTTGAGAGTGTAAATAATAATAGAAATGTATAACTTCTAATTAAAATAGCTTCATTACTGAAAGTCTGGATGCAGAGTTATAAAAATAATTATTAAAGCTWTAAATATAGGTAGTGTGTTGGCTGGTGACATTGCACACTAAACAGTGAGGAACTTGCTTTGACCCATTGAAAATACATTATCCCTGTGTGAGGGGAAGCAGCATCTCTCTTGCGCAGTTCAGTAAAATATATATATATTATATATATGGAATGATAAGTCAAAACTGCAATTAAAGGAAGGATTAACTGAAATTGAAAATACCACGATACTATTTGTMCATTTTATAATATATGACTAGTTTTGTACAGTTAATCAGCTCTCATATATTCTAGGGGAGGAAATGCTAACATTATACATGTGTTCTTATGTGTATATAAATATGGCCTGGAAAAACTTATCCTTAGAAGTRGCGGGGAACGCTACTGCTTTTAAAAATAATAGATGATAGGAGGAATACATAGGGGGACAGACTTCACTTATTTTCCCCATTCTTTCCTAAGATGCAATCAGAAAATGAGAAAATATATGGCAAT
The DNA here is from genome assembly GCF_003342845.1 of Nothoprocta perdicaria. Classification (NCBI taxonomy): domain Eukaryota; kingdom Metazoa; phylum Chordata; class Aves; order Tinamiformes; family Tinamidae; genus Nothoprocta; species Nothoprocta perdicaria. Next base: position 1,859,798 of record NW_020454106.1, read on the forward strand.
GCTGTATATGGATTTAATCTGTAGAACTCTTTGACACAGGAAAAAGGTGAAAGACAATAACTGATAATGCTGAAAAAATATACAGCTTTTCTTGAAAATACGCCAGGATCCTGCCTGATTGTAGGTAAGAGCTGCTCAAAGAGCTGCCTGATGTTGGGCAGTAATTGGCTGCGTGTCCCTCGTTATGCTGGGGGGAGATGTTTGCTGCATGGCACAGGTTCATTAGTAAGAGCGAAAGCTTTGAGAATGAAAATGTGCAGATTGGATGTTAGTTGAGCTTTGTCTTACGGAGATCAGATCTGGGCAATGTTTTGTCACGCAGAAATGTTCCAGGCAGTTGAGGGGGATGGAGGGAGCACGGCTGTATTCCCAAGACTGATAGTGACATCCAGGAGAGGGGAATTGCCGGCCTCCCTCATCAGCTGAGCTGCTGTTCTGTGAGTGCAAAGCAACTCACAGGAAATAACTGGCAAAACGTTTGCAGAAAGAGCTGCAAGACTTTCTTGTGCTGGCAGCTTTGCTCCTTGCATGTGTGCATGCAACTTTTGCTTCGAGCGTGACGTGGTTCTGCAGCACGGCGAACGTTTCTGTTGTATTCCTCCAAATAAGTGGTGCTGCTGGCCTGCTGTTTAGTCTTGACTTGTGTGGGTGGGGGAAGCACATTTAAGCCTTAGCTTTTAAAACTGACAACCATTTCAGTGACTGRATAGATGCCTTAGAATCTATTTTATAAATATTAGAAAACCCATCGCTTTTGAAGTCTATTATAAGAAGAGTTTATTGTTTATATTTGTCCTAGATGATGGAGCAGCCTCATGTACTCAYTGGGATACCGAAGTGATTGAAACATGTCTTTGGATATAAATGTTGTATGTATAAAAACTTTAGAGTTCCTGGGCTCTCCAGGAAACCTGTTCCTGCTTAGAAGCTTGAAGGACATTTGTTTGTGTCCTAGAGAGTTTTGAAGCCACAGAGGAGTTGGGATAGGCAAAGAAGAGAGATGGTCTGCAGGGCAGCAGGCCTAAGAACTAACACCCCAGGCTCTGTTACTGTGCAGCTCCTGAGCCACTGGTCCTGTGAAGTGCTATTCTGCACAAGGAGGGGAATTTCTTACATTTTTAATTATTTTTTTTAAGAGGATTATTTCTTTCCTGCCCTATATTGGTCACACCTATTCACTCGTACTTTGGTTATGGCTAATGTGGCCATAGCAAAGCAGGGTTACCTGTTGAAATGTGCACCCATCACATACATGAAAACCACTTTTAACAAGGGCCATATTGTCTTCAAGCACACTTTGCAGTGTCCTTGGCCACTGTGGTTGAAAATGAGAGCAGTCTGTTTATAATCTGGTTGCTGATCTGACAGAATCTGTGATCAAGAAAGCTATTAAGCGAAGAATTAACTTAATGTTGTCCACATGTCATGTGATCTGAGGTATAACCCTAAACTTCCATATCTTAGATCCTCAAGTTCTGGTGATTTTTCTTCTTAAAAATCTACCCCTTGCAAAGTACCCACGACTTGAATTTTCCCCTGAAGGTTTCTCTTAATGTTTGTTATCTCGTGTCAAGCTACGGAGTATCCTTAACGCTGTCACCCTGCTCCCAGGCAGGGTTTTGCTTTGTGGGGTGATAGTTGCTAAGCAGCCTGGCCTTCGTGCAGCTTTGTCACGAGTTGGCTGCCGTTTCTGCTTGGGAGTTATCAGCAAAGGGGACTTTTGCTGCAACCACAGTGTCATTTGTTAGTCCCCTCTCCTTGCAATGGGTATTGTCGGTAAGTCAGTTCCCAGAGCTGTAAAAAAATAATAATAATAAAAAAACACTCTTGTGTAGCACACGAGCTAAAACAGTGAACATTCAAATCACGGAATTCAATATAGTTTCTATTTAATCATTTGTAGCAATTTTCAGAGACTGTTTAGGTGTTTTAAATTAGTTTGTATCTGAGGCTTAGAGTACTGGGCTGCTTAAGCTGTGGGAAGATTGCTGTGTTAGAGATGTTTTCTCCACTTGTTAAATCTACAAGTTAAAACAGGCAAATTATTTTAAGAGGAATTTGTTGGAATTTGGCTCAGTGGTGATTGTTTTGTAGGTTTCTGGCTCTGTACTATGTGTTCTATGAAATATGCTGAATAAATATTGCAGATGTTAGTGCCACATGAGGTGGTTCTACCTTATGGATTATTATTTCAGAGCTAAAAGGTAAGGATATGTAGCGGTAACAGTGCCATTGAATAATACTGCTGCAGGATTGTTTCAGGGGCTGGAGYCCCTGAATCAAAGGAAGGTGATAGAAACTGTTCAGAACAGCTTATAAGGCCCAAGCACGGGGTGGTATTTGGAGTGTCAGCAGAGACTTACCAACTTTCTTGAGCTTTCAAGTCTGTCAAGTAAGTTCTTGTTCATTTTAGGAACAGAACTTAAGAAAATGTACATGGAAAGGGAATCTGTTAAACTATTTATCTCACTTAAACTACTCCTGTGCTGAGCAGTTTCATCAAATCCTGATTTCAGATTAATATCCCTCAAGCAGATTGGAAATAAGCTGGTGGGACTGTTGAAAGTCGAGCAGGGCAGTGCAAACCTGAGCTTTGCTTTTCTCCTGAGAAGCTGGTTAAATATTGATGCTTTTGACGGCAGTTGTAGTGCCATGGGCTTTTATGGACAGCCAGGCTATATAGATGGCTAATATTATATGTACTTTTCTGAATTCCTTAGGTAATAGAGAATAGAGTATAAAAAAATGGCAGGTTTTGTCAGGTTTGCAGGTTATTTATGGTCTTGTTGAATGAAAAGGAGATTCTTTCATTGTGCCAAGACAACATTTTTGAGAAGGGGAGTTGCTTGTGTGCATCAGGTAATTGGAAGTAACTTGTAATTCTTTGTGGAGGTGGTAATTTGAGAAGGAAAAGGTCAGGAGGTGGCTGCTTTGCACYTAATGCTCCCTTGCATTTAAGGGAAGCCACATTCAGCCTCTGTCTTTACAGTCTTAAGAAGTTGGAAATAACACTACTGAATGAATGGAAAGTGTTTTTGCATGCACTTATTTATAAGCTTTTATAGTAAAAGGGGAAAATTGCACTACCTCAAGAGCTGCTGAAATATAAAAGTCTCTCACGGCCGTTTTGCCTGCAGTGGACACTTAGGAGATAAAGGGACCGTTTCCTCCCACCTTCTGGTGAGAAGTCAACAATCAGCATTTTGTAGGTATCTTTGTTTTGTGTTTTCCATGACCTAGGCCTGCAGGAATGTGGCATCTGCTCGTGCAAGGGCAGCGACGCTGCACCCTTCCCTCTGGGCTGGAATGTCAGGCCTTGCAGAAAAGACGCTGCAGAGGTTTGATGCTGATGCCTTCCTCCTRAAAGACATGCTAGTTTTATTCAGAGCTCCCAAACCATTCTCCTCTGATTGTATTTTATGTTAAAGCAACTTGTTTTGTCTTTATTCTTTTGGTGCAGAGCTTGTCAAAGTCTCAACTGAGCAACCTTGGCTTCCTGTGCGCTGTTGTGGCCAACGCGGTGTTGGGTGCTGTGRAAATAGATGTCAAGTAACGTTGCTTTAATTAGTACTGGGAAGCTCATGACAGCTCTCGTAAGCATAAAACATCCTAGGAAAATGCAAAGCATAACCCTCTGGTGAGCATTCCTTTGAAGAGAAAAGCAATCAGGCTGACTAGTGATTTCTTTTTTTGCTGAATGAATGCAAAGGAAGAGGGCTGAGCTCCAGGGAGAGGCAGGAGGGTCTTGTGGCAAAGACAAGGAAAGAGCTTTGGGGGATTGGGGATTTTGACTATATATATTTTGTTTGTTTGGAGAGGTTTTCTTTAACAGACAATTTCTTCTGCTGGTGACTAACTAGGACACGTGGCTCGGTGAGACCACAACTCTGAGCCCCTATATTGCAGTAGTGACTAAAAAAGCCCTACAACTTAATGCAGGTTGTGTGAGGGTGTTAGGTGAGACCTCTCTGCTTGTTTCCAAAGCACATTGCTATTTTTTTCTGCCTTCACAGTGTTCAAGGCCTCTGCCAGCATTTTGGTTTTTCTTCAGGAGTAGCTCTGTTGTGCTCATCACATGAATGCAATGAAGAAACAGGATATCTACCCAGCTTTTACCTGAATAGCACTTTCAACTCTCTTTTTATTTTTCATACCAATATTCAAGGGTTTTTACACTCCATATTTCATCTCTACTTGGTAACAAATGTGATTATTTACCCAAAAAAAAAAAAAAATTTACAAAAGGATTTAAAAATAACCCATAAAATAGCGAATGAATTTTGTTGTTTTTCCAGTAAAGTCTTTCCTGATACAAAGGCTTTTCTCTGTCTGCTCTTCCCAGCTCTTTGGTATCAGAGTTTCATCGGGTTGTTGGCATCTTCCCAAGAATGCAGCTCAAGACGATAACTTTGCAAAACTTGTGGCCACGGTGCCACAGGAAGGAGTTTCATAGTGGGTCGAGCAGGAAAATAAAATGCTTGGGTTTTATTAAAAAAAAAAAAAAAAAAAAAAGAAAAAAAGAAAAGAAAAAGGAAGGAAAAGAAAAAGGGTATGCAAATCTCATGGGAGAGGAAAAGGGAGAAATTAGGAGGGTTCAGGGAGGAAGTAATTACTTGGTTGCTTTACTAATCCCCTGAAACCACTTATGTACCAGCCCAGACTTAAAAGTGCCTCTTCCGCCCACACTCTGTCTGATTTAATAGCTGTGCTACCCACAACAGCAAGAAAGTTATGCAGTAACTTGGTGCTAAAACCTTGTGTACAGCAGCCTGCACAGCAGATATGATACTGTGAAGCTTTTAACCAATAATAATTGTGTTTTTATGTCACTGCTCATGTGTCTTTGCTGCTGATACAACTTCAGTTGCAGAAGTGGTGCTGGCGAGTCCCTTGTGGCGTCTCCAAGATGGGATTTCTGCTGGGTTGGTGGAGCCAAGGCAGGATTACAGCGATTACACCRCGACTGCAGGTGCTGGATCGTGGCTCTGGCACCTTGTCCTAGGCAGCGTGGAAGGAGGCRAAGTTTGTCCTGCAATTCCAGCCCATGGGCAGGTTTCTTGGGTGAGAATTTTCTGGGCAATCAGCATCAGCACCTCTTCTAGAGGACTTCAGGATCGGTGCATGGGAGACCTCACATGTAACAGGGCCCTTAGGCTTTTAAAATTGCTGTTGTGGTGATAGCAGCCTCACTGGAATAGTGATGTACACATAGCTCTGCACATGAATGAACTCACAGCTTGGTAGTCCTTTGGTAGAGTCACCTCATTTGGGAAAATTGGGAAAACACCTTCCTGAGATGCAGGAATGAAGCTGGTATTCCTTGGTGTACGTACGAGCTGTAGCTGTGTGGTGTTACCCGTAATTAATATGTGTGTTGAAAGTGAGAGACAGGCTGCTTTTCAGGGCAGTAGAGATGTCAGGAGTTATTTGCAACCTAATTTGCAGGAGGTTATTAGCATGATACAAGTCGTTATCTTTTGGTAGATTAATACTGAGTGAAATATCCATGTAGAAATAAGAAAGTGAGTCACAGTTGTCACGTGCTCATTGCAAATAATTCTGCAATAAATGAGAAATTAGTTGATACCTCATGCTAGAAAGGGACTCAARTCGCATCAAATTGAGATGAATATTTCGCCCCAGTGCTGCACAATTTCTCTTGTATTTTAGCTGTGGCTGCTTTGGGCTCTGTACAGAGAAGCTTTGAAGGATGGCAAAGGTTTCAGCCTTGCTGAGCACTGGGGAAAGGACATGTGTCCTCTTGTGTTTTCGTCCTGTGTCATGCAACAAATTCCTTCCGTGGCAAAGATCCAGCATCTCGGGATTTTGCAGGCAGGGCTGTGGAGGCATCCTGAAATTTGCTGAATTGCTTGTTATTTGGGGAAGATCTTGGCTGTGTTTCAGGGTAATTTTGAGAGGATCATCAGCCYTTTTCAAAATTAGCTGGTGATTCTYCAGGCTACCATGGTGTCTTAATAATAATAYGGGTCCCAGGCAGATAGGGGACCCAGACTTGAAGGGTTCCCAAAGCTGCTGTAGATACAGAGGGAGCCTTATGTTTAAAATGTGAATAGGAGCCTTATTTAATCATGGATATTAAAATACTTAAGAGTTTATAAAGGACTATAAAGCAAAGTGCTGGAAAGCAGAAGCTGTAATTTGGACGTGTTCAGTTTGCTCGACAATGAAATGCTCAGATAACCACCCCTAGACCAATTTCTTGCAGGTTTCATGGCAAGGAAGATGTCTGTGGAAGATAGACAAAATTTATTAAGACTTTTAAGGTTTGCCTTGGGTAATTGCTGCAATTTTTGCCAGATTTCACCCTGCAGACTTCATTGGCTCTAACAAGTTTTGCAAATGTTGCCAAAGCGCATAGAGTCATTAATCCTTGTTTACTGTCAGGATTAATGGCTTAGAAAGGGCTTGATTCTTCAGGGAGAAGTATTGAGGAAACGCATCCTTGCAGAAAAATGAAGTTAATCTTTATCACAAAAGAAATTCACTTAAGAGCGTAGTTGGTCCTGGTGTCTCTGAGCCAGCTAGAAACTAATTACAACATAATTTGTGGTTTTCTCCCGCTGTCTTCCCTATCTATATACAATGGCTTGTGAAGTGTTGTAAATGAAGTGGCCATAGCCTAAAAATCTTTGCTCTCTTGCAGTGATTGTGACCGAGGTTATCAGCTTTAGTGAAGCACTTGAGGAATTTTTTAATTTTAAATGAATATATTTGCACAGGGACATAATGAAACATAACGAGCCTGAAGCCTTTCTTGRAGATAATCATATTTGTCTCGGCTCAGAAAGGTCCCAAAATCTTGCACAGAAACAAATGCTGAAGAGATTTTCATTTCTGATTTAAAGAATTGTATTGGAAGACCTTTGTAGTTAGATGCTTTTAGAAAGCCAATGTAAAACGAACAATAATAGCAGTACAGAGTAAGAGTTTTGTCCCTCCGTAAAAAAAGAAACTTCTATTTTATTCCTTGAATTCCAAGCAGCTGCAGCGTGTCCTGACACAAATCTCCAGCATGGAAGCAGTTTCTGTGTGCTGAGCGTTGTAAGAAAGGCTGCACCGACCACGTTGCTGTGTCTTGAGGGAGGGAAGGTAACTCTCCCTTTTCTAAAAATCCTACTTTTTGAGAAATTTCTTTGATAGATGACAAGGGATCCTAATGGTGATTTTAAAAACTCCTTTGTGAGTGACCTTGGTGTTGTTTTCTGGGTGCAGAATCTATTACCTGTCCCATGGTGGTAGGTACAGTGATGTAGAGCAGGTCCACTGCATGGATGCCATACATCCCTTGTATTAGCAACATGCATGTGTTCTTGCTAGGCACATGGACAGGGGAGGCAGAGTAAAGCAGCTTCACAGTGTCTATGTGATGCTGATGTGAAAAAAAAGCCCTTTTTTCATTATAAACAAGGTATCAGAGCTGCTTGTGGTCCTTGTTTTAGTGTTTGCTGTGTGAAAACTGTGTTTTCTCACTTGTCTGCATGTAGTGAATGCAAAAGCACACGGGTCTTTGGCTGAACTTTTACTATATATAGTGAGCAGAGATTATTCTTAAGCAGTCTGTGCATTTTTGGATTTGAGGGAATAAAAGTGGGAAAAGGTGAATGATTTTCCTGAAGTTACCTGGCAAAGCTTGGTCACAGCTAGGAGATGAAATGAGTCTCCAGAGTGGCTGTTTTCTATAGGATTTTTTGGACTCCTATGGCTTTTTTAAAAGCGCTTCATCCTTTTTTTATGCTCAGCAGAACTACAGTGAGTACTTGGATCTTTCTTCCCTTCACAAGGGAAAGGGAGGGCTGGCAGGAGAAGGGGCTCACTTGTCTTAAAGTATTTGCTTTGAGTTTACTAAGTTAATAAAGGAAGGAAATAGGTTATGAAAGGTGGAAGCAGAGAGCAGTCCTGACCTTCTGATAAGGTATTATCTTCATTTTTGGAGACCTGTGTTAGTTCAAGAACCAATTTCTGCAGAATTGATTTCTGTATGTGCAAATGCCCTGCTAGGGGGCTGATGTGCCATTTCCTAACTGAAGAAGTGGGAAGATAATGAATTTTACTTTCCTTCAATGAAAAAAAGAATATATATTGTTCTGGAATCAGTTATCACAGGCCTTTTTTAAGGTTTTTTTTTTTTTTTTTTTTGCTGTGCTGCTTCATCACGGATTATTGGCAGAAAAGTGCCAATCTCTTTGGATTTTTCAGTCTTCTGGGGAGTTCAGTTCTCATTCCTGCTGAAACCACGTTCTTGTCTCAACTTGCTCCTAAGGAAGCTGAATGAGCTGAATTACTATTCCTGTGGTTTACAACCAGTTGTAGAATGCTGTGGGGTCATCGTAACACCAAGCTGGTACATAAAGCTGTGCTTAGGAGGTTTGTACATAGTCCAGATGTTGCCAAAACTAAGGAATTGACCTCTTAAGCGTCTACATAATGCTCCTGGGGAGAATGTTTTCCGAGAAGAATGGAAAATTTGGGAAGAATGTCTTGGTTAGGGTTTGTCTTACCCTGCGTGTCAGCAGCAGTTCTCAAACATTTTGGTTTTGTGCCTTCCCTGTGGCTCTTGGCATGTGTTTCATGCCCGTGGTTTTTGCTGCAGCTTTTCTCATTCCAGGGCTTTCGTAGCATCGTCCAATTAAGTGTTTATTCCCATGATATGAAGCAGATAGTCTCCTGTTGCCTGGTTTTGTCTGTAGTGTGGAATGGCTCTAGTTGCCCTTGATTCCTCRTTCTTTTAATTCACTTGCTGATGTGGGGAACTCATGTAAAGGTTTGAAAGCAGAATATGCTTAGTTTATTTTATCAGTAAGTATAAGATGTCAAGTTTTGTGCATAGATCCCTGTTGCCTGTACRTATTTGTCTAATTACTTAGATATCTTTATTTTACTCGATAGATATTGACACTCTTGAGTCTTTTATACGAATCCATCCTAAATTATGAGGTGCTTTGTGTGCTCTAAGTAGAGCATAACTTCCTTGCAGGGTAGTGCAGCCAACCAGGRAAGTCACCTTGTGAGAAGGGAAAGGTATCACAAGAAGCATTTGAAAGCCTAAAAAAAACAGGGAATTACAAATTAGGAATGGTGCATAACTCTTAACAGGCAGATTGGTGTTGGAACGTGTTATTGTGAGAAGCTGTGGGCTCTGGTTTGCAAGAATAAGAATCTTTTTCAGAAAGAGCTACTGCAGTCAAGAACAAGGTGGTGGACGTAAGTGTGCAGCTGTGTTAGGAAGTCAATTAAACTCTCTAGGGGCTCTTTCTAGGTTTAATATTTTGAATATGAATAGGACACGGTGGCAAGACTGAATATATTGCACATGCATGAAAGGCAAATGAATTGATTCTCTCTGTGTGCTTTCTTCAGGCTCTCAGCAATTGCATTTAAGTCGAGCTGTGTGAGAGCAGCTCCGTGGAGCACAAGTGGCTCCATCCACAAACCTGAGCTGATCCAGAAAGGGAGGCCTGGCCTGGGGGCAGGTGAGTCAGGGTGCTGCTATGAGGTCTTATGAGCAGAGTCTCCCTGCTCCTCCTGTCATTCTATAGGTGTGAGAAGCTAGACAGAGTGAAACTCCTCCTCAGGTTGTCTCATGGGCCATAAAACACGTGGCAGGGCTGGTGCTCGTAGAGGAAACCTCTGCGTTCTCCTGTGACAGATACAGCCCTGGATAAATTAACATTGCTTTTTGCCCAAGCTTTATACTAGGAACTGTGCAAGAGGCCTCAAAAGTCTCCTGGCCCTTTTCTGCCATTAAATAACGTAACTAAACAAAAATGTTCAAAACATTAATTCATTTCAAATCGTATTGTGCAAATTTAAATGTTGAAGTTGTGAATCATCTGCCCCYGACAGGATGGGGAGCTGAGTTAATGCTGTAGAGCCAGGTGAAAGACGYGCTTGTGAACCCAAGTGCTGCCTAATGAAATGTTTGTTGTGAATAAAATGTTGCTGTTTGTTGATAAAATCTGGATGTAGAGTTTATTTAAATTGTATCCATATGCTGTGATAGTTTGGTAGACATGCTTAGCAATTAAAGCCTCAAATTTTTAGTTTTGTGCAAAATTTAAAGCAAAACAGTCCAACTCTTTTTGAAAAGTTGGTATTTTTAAAAACTTAACTTTAGGAACTTAAAGCATTAAGGAAGAAATGGATGAGCTCACTGGACTTGCAAGACTCCTACTTCATTATATATTGCTAACTGATAAATATAATCTCTAAGCTAGTTACTTTTACTAAGCAGGATTATTTTTAATGAAGATCTCTTAGGTTTCATGTGCATGGTCTGCACTTGTTCCTGGATTTCTTTCCAGTGAACTTGTGCTCCCAAGGATTACATTTTCTTTGACAGGCTTCATTATTGCAGCTTTAAATGCTCTTAAGTTGTTGGAGAAAAATTGTCTAACAACTGAACTTAAAATGAGTGCCCTTTGAGGACAAAGAAATAGCTCAGTGAGGATGTTAAGAGCTCTCATTTTTGTTGCTAATTGCTATTAGTTCTGCCTTAGATTTTGGACAAGCGGAATCAACTCCTGCCTTCTGAAAGGAGCTTTGGGAAGTGTCAGGGCCTTCAAAAATCCCACAGAAGATCTTGAGAGTTCCCAAAAGAGGGTCTCATTTGGTACCACGATGGCACTTGCAAGTATGTGGCAGCCAAAAGTCAAATTTGAGGCATTCCTCAGATCTGTGATGCAAATTTCTTGCAAAGAAGCTGTGAGGAGCCACGGGGCTGGCAGCCCTTCAAGTCATCTCTTACAATGCAGCTTTATGCCTGCAACATCTTTTCCTTTGTTTTTTTGCAAGTCATGTGTTTTGAGCACGTTTCTTTCCCTTTCAACCCTGGAAGGCGAACGCAGCATTTGAAACCCTGTGTTATACTTGGAAAGGGGATATTTTCCTCTCATTCTGCGAAACAATAAATGGAAACCTGCGTGTTTGGAGTTGCACAGCCCGACTCTTCCTCTGGGAGCATTCAGTCATTAAATTGCTAATGGGAAAATCAAAGCCCATTTCTATCTCCCCGCTGCTCCAACCATATGAGGCCTCAGCAAAGCATGGGGGCTGTATATGAAGCCACACAGACATTTTTGCAGCCTATTTCTCTTCAAAATGTTGTCGAATAACTTGATCTCCAAGCAAAGTTAATTTTATCCAGTTTTTCACTAGTTTAGAAGGAGAAATGCAGGATTTCTCATTCTGAGAGATACAAATGTGCTTGTAACATCACAGAAACCTGACGGGGATACAAGAAGGAGTAACATTGAGGATATTTTTGCTCATGGGGTTTGTTTTAGAGCCCGTGTTCTGCTTGATATCTAGTCCACAAACCATATTTTAAAATATTGTTTTCTATTCTACTGTCTCCTTGAAGTGCTCAATTTAAACACATTATCAAGGGTGTTACTGAGGGTCTCACCTCAGTGTCCTATCTACTCGGGTCCAGTAATGCCATTATTTTTGTGCATGCTATAAAAATCTMTACATAAACCTGTATAAGAATTACTTTTCCTTTATGGCAACTAATATGTTTGCATGGATGAGAGCTCAGTGGGGCACAACCTCGTCTTTAAAGATGCTCCCAAGAAAAACCACGGGTTGTCCAACCCCATAACCTCGAACATTCAGATCCAGCCCGCGATCACATTGGAGCAGCCCTTGGGAAGGAGCCCAAGTTGGATTCAGAGGAACTTGCTCATGTGATGGCTGTACAAATTTCCCTCCCTTTGTCATCTGTTATATTTAGTTCTTCCCCCGTGTGCAGGCTTTTATCTGAACGCCTGCTATTGATTTCACATGTGTTAAGTGGTTTTATCAAAGCGAGTGTCTTCCCTTGGGGGGAAAAGGCTTGGGGTGATTCCACCCGCCACTTTCGGGGCTGTGTTTTTGGGGGAAACAAGTGCTAATAAACTGCTGCTTTTTCAGCCACTGCTGGATGGATCCTGTTGTGAGCAATGGGGAAATAAAAGCCTAGGCAGGACTGTTCAGTGTGATTTAGCCACAATATCTGATGTCCCCGATCTCAATTCCATCCTGCAGGATTCATTCAGTAGCACCAGGTGAAACAGAGAACGTGGCAGGTCTCAAAGGTGATTTTGGCAGCCCTTTGAGCTGTGGCTCTTTCTCCCTGCTCCCTTGGGAAGGGACYGTAACCTTCTCAGTTTCCTGCATCAGCCTCGTTGTTTTGGATTGCAAAACATTTTAACAGGGGATGATCCAAATCCACTTCCAAATTTTGTGTTGGGTTTCCAGAGCAGGGAGTTTTCAGTGTGATGCGGGAGCTGCTCTGAATTTGAGTAGCTGCAGTAAGGGTGGAATCAGACAAGGGTGGTTTTAGAGTGAGGATTTATTCTTAGATGTGGTTCTTGCTGTCCTCTGGGAGTCCATAAAAATGTGGTGTGTTTAATCCCTGGCTGGAGTCTGAAATTTTAATGGATATTTTAGCATTTGGATTTCAGCTTCTGCGAGTAGTTTGCCTTTTTGATTTAAAAGGGGGAGAAAAGAAGGAGAATCACTTCAAACTGTTTGTGGGAAAGTAGGTCCGCTTCGTCCATCAGATTTCTAATACCTCAATGTTCATGTCAATATCTACTTTTAAAATTTTGGAATTTAGCATTAACAAAAATAATGGTTTTCCYGGCGATGTGTGTGTTTAATTAGCAGTGGTTCCTGGGGATGTGCCTGGAAACATCTGCCTTTATTGCCTTTATAGGCACACTGCTGCATGCGGTGCTAAATCTCGCTTCTGGAATACAACACCCTTTTGCATCTGTTCCCCCATATGAATCACAGTCAAGCAGGCAGCAAGTTGCATCTGAAAGCAAGAAGCTGCAGTCGGAAAACACAACCAGCAGGGAAACTGAAGTTCAAAGCTTGAATTTGGCAGCAACCATCACTTGGCTCCTTTTAGCACACATTAACCTTACATCTCGGTGTTGTTTATGTATCCCCGGCCCTCATTGCGTTAGCTGAACATTATGAGCTTAAAATACCTTCTTTGCAATGCAAACTTGGCATCAGGAGCTGACACGTTTATTTGGCATCACCTTTATGTGTTTTTTTTTTTAGGAAAACAGGTGGCTGTTCAGCTGTGAACGTGAAATGGGTAAATTTGCTCGCTGTCAGAGACGACCCCTGAGCCCACAGAATATGGAAAACTTTTCCTTGCATCACACTGTCTCCCAAATAAATAGCTGGAAAAGGAAAAGAGGAGTTTTAAGTGAAACCAGCTGACTGCTGCCAACAAGTATCTAGTTTAGCAGCTACTGGGGGATTAAAAATGAGTCGAAGGTGAAGGTTAGTTCAAGCTTTGGGTTGTAGTTTGCTCCTCACTTCGTCCTGCTTTGGGATTTTAAATTTAGGGCGTTTCAGCTTTTTGCACGCTGGGTGTTAAGAATGTAGCTGGATCCACATGGTGAATATGAACTGGGTGCACATAGGGCGGGTAAAGTAATGATATGGTATTTATTACACTGCAAACTTTTAGTGGCGATGGAATTATTTTTAAGAGGGATGCCTTAAAGGAGAGCTAAGAAGCATAAGCAGGACGTCTCATCAGATCACAACAAGGGAAGCTGATTTTCTGTTCTTCTAGGTTGATACTAAATTAAGTATAGACGATTCAGCTTCCTATCATAGTGAGAAGGATTTGGATGATTTGGTAGTAAATATCTGCAGTTGTGAATATCTTCCAGAAACAAATTCCAAGGTTGCAAGAGGGTCCGAGTTCGGCGCGGGGGGAAGAGATGGAGGGTTTGTTTTTAGAAGGGAGAAGGGAGAGACATTGAAAAGGATTCCAAAAAACCAGAATTCTCTTCTGAGCGCTGTGAAGTGAGCCCTTAATCCCTGGTTATCACCATGCTGGGGTCTCTGGAAGAAAGATTTGCCAGCCAAGATGTGCACAGCTTTACCCATCAGCCCAGGCCAGCTAACTTTGGCACTGATGCTTTTGTGCTCTCCCCGGGGCAGCTTTTGGACTTGGTACTAGTCACGTACCCCTTACACTACCTCTGCCCTCTAAGTAAATTAAACTGTTCTTGTACAGTTTAATTGTACAAACCCTCAAGCAACTGCCAGATTTGTGTTTCGGAGGTTACGGCTACGAGGATTTAATGAAAGTCTCTCCTTCCTGCCTACTCCTAAAATGGTTTTCTGTCTTCAGACCAAATTCTTCATGCAGATCTATACGTTCTCATCCGAGCCCAGCTTGGAGCAGGCTTCTTTAGACATGCACTTAAAGCAGTGTGACGTTTGCTCAGCAGTCCAAAGCCATTAGCAAGGCACGTATGGGGCAGGGAGCCTGAGCTGTCACTATGAAGGCTCGCCTGTTATTTCCATAATACACTATATTTTGTGCTTGCTTCTCAGCAGCCAGGTCAATTATAGCTGCTTCTGTGCAGAGCCCTCCCATCCTTGTGCTGGGAAAAGGGCAGCTGAGTCCAATGACAGACTGAAGCTGAGGATTTCTATTCTAGGTCAGGCAGAAGTGAGGCTAGGCGCAACATTTGTGCCCTAAAAAGCAGTACCAGGCTCACAAGATTCCAGTCCTGAGGGCTTCTTATASTTTGGAAAAATGGAAATATAAAAGTAACGCTTGCTTTTCTTGGGCAGATAGGGGTACGTGAGGCAACCAGTCCCTTCTTGACATCTTTGGTGGCCAAACTGTAATCTTGCTACCTAAGAGCTATTTGATGGAGTTTGCATAAAGAGGTTGATAGAAAGGCTTGATATTTTTGCAAAGAAAAGGTAATGGCACTGTGTATGCTGAATATGTCACATTTCTGGTGACATTTGGCATACAGTAATAGAAAACTGCAGTGCAAGGCCCTCGGGACAGTGGACTTCACAGCAGAAASTGTCCAGTGGCAGATATCGTAACACAGAGCTATTCATGGCCCGAGTGATTCAGTGGAAAAAGAGCTGGCAAATCCTGAGGCACGGGCACCTCTGCTGAGCATTGTGCTCACAGAGAGTTTGTGCATCTAAAAAAAATAGAAAACATTGCCAAAATTGTCTGAATGCCCCAGATAAATCTATTTCTTTGGCTTGCAGGGTAATTTCTGTAACTTGCAGTGACCAGTTGCTTAAAAAGAGGGTGAAGAGCTTGGGGGCAGCTCCAGAGGGTCAGAGCTGGAGAGGCAGCAGCTGCTTTTTGTTCCTCGTTGTGGTTTGGAGCAGAGAGGTGGAGAAGGAGGTTTTTTCTTGCCTGATGCTGTTGTGTGCACACCTTGGGTGCCTGTGCTCTTAGAAACAGAGCTGTGTGAAAAACAAACCCACTTTTTTTTTTTTTTTTTTTGCAAATTGCTTTTAGACGCTGTATTTGCGTTTGCAAGGAAGACAGCTGCGCCCAGACTGCTTCGAGGGAGAGGCTGTGCTGAGATTATGGCTCAGTTTGCTCAGCTGGGCCCGGCTGCTAAAGGATGGAGGATTGGGCTTGATGCAACTGAAAGCGCCCTCGAAATCCCAGGTGTTGGGTTAAAGATTCCTGTCCCCATTCCCAGGTGCTCCTATAACACTTAGCTTAAAATGCTTAGGTGCTCCTAAAATGCTGTCGGCAGGTGGGAGGTCACACAGAAGGCAGCCAGGGAGAGAGGGGACCTCGGAAGTTGTGTGATGCCCCCTCCATCCATCAGCAGAGGAGATGCAGGCGGCAGCCTGGCCTGCACCCACCTTCCGTCCTGCTGCTGGGGCTGCGAGAAAAACCATCTTGCAACAGGGAGCTGCAGGTAGGAGCTGAGCCCTGGCACCACTAACATGCACCTACACACTCTAGGAGGGCTCACAGTGCTTTTTTTTTTTCTTTTGAAGAGATTTGTAGCTCGTCTTTGCTTAAGTGCAGTTGGACCACGTGTTTCTCAGCCTGATGAGCTCTCAGCCTGCTCAAAAATAAAATTAAAAAAAATAAAATAAAAAAAAAAAAAGCAAAAACAACAAGAGGGAATTTCAGGCTGTAGCTGTCCTGAAATCAGTGCTCGGTGCAGCGTCTCTACAGAAGTGCCCCTCATTCCTGCATTTTGAAGGGAACTAGAGCTCCCTATTCTATATAGTTTTCCTTTTTTCCTTAACTGCTTATAACTATTAGGAAGTAATTTTAATGGCGTAGGTGTTCTGRTACAACCCTGTTTGTACAGGCTCTGTTGTACCACTTAATCACAGCATCACAGAAGGGCTTGGGTTGGAAGGGACTTCTGGAGTTGATCTGGTCCAACCTACCTGCTCAAGCACATAGAGCAGGTTGCACAAAGTCACATCCAGGAGGATTTTGAAAATCTGCAGAGAAGGAGAYTGAAAATATCAGCTGGGGCTGCCTCCTTTCTCTAAATTTCTCATATTGRAAGCATCTTCAGTTATTTACTTGTGTGGAGTGCAACCTTCCTGATCCTGCTAACTACGTGTAAAGATTTTACTTCCAAAAGATGGGAGGCACTGGATCCATAGGAGTYCTGCTCCTGCTCTGCAGCTCTTCGGGATCTTGTTGGCTCTGCACCCGGCCTGTCTGGAGTTTGTGCTTCCCTAAAGCAAGTTGTGCAACTTGTCCTACCAGCAAATGGTTCCTTGGCCAAAYCCCAGACCTCGGGACCTCAGCGCTTCCACATGGAGAACCCAGGGAGTCAAGAGGTTGCCAAATTGTAAGAAGCTTCCCCTTTCTCCCTGGCTTGCAAATAGGTTAGCAACAGCAGGCTGCATTAAAAATATTGAAAATCACAATAGCAATAGAAAGTGTGGGTGCTGAACAGCCACCAAACATTCTTTGGAGCACAGTTCTGTACCAACATCTAAGTGTTGACCAACAAAAGGATGAAGTTGTAATCTCCTCATTACAACATGAGCATCGTGGCCATCTCCAGTGTGGTCAGGACCAAGCAGAATATTGTCCCAAGACCCAACACTACGGAAAATTTAGTTAAAGTTTCTAGAAAATAATCCAAACCCACCAAACTGCTGCTCTGCCCGAGTTCTTGTTTTTCGGGGCCTTCTGGGTTTTGAGTGAGCCAGCAAAAATCAGTTCTGGCAGTAGAAACTAAGTAACCGCCAGCTATGCCTGGAATGCCTTGCAGCTACCAAGGAATTTTCCAAGTAACAGTGATCACTTTTGTGTGTTTTAGCTACCCAACTTAGGCTCTGAACTGCGTGTGCTCTTTCACATTTGCTTTTGCAGTTTGGGAGATTTTGCTTTAAAGAGAATATTGCTGCTTCCAGGGTTTTTTTTTTTTTTTTTTTTTTTTTTTTTTTTTTTTTTTTTTCTCCATTTAGGCAGTTTTCTTCCCCAAAACTCAATTCTGAGGTGGGAGTAAAAGCAGGACTCGATAAGAATATTAATTAAATGAAGGGCATTGTCCAGAAGTGGGAGCTGCCTAGTGGGCCTTGGCATTTTGATACCATTGTGTCTTGGTTTACATGCAAAAAATAGGGAAATAATATCTATAAACTGTTAAACCTACCATCCAGAAATACTTTGATTTTCTGAAATATGCCAGGAAAACTAAGTGAAGTGATCAAATCTGGATTTAATAGACGTTTCCTTACACTGTACACCAAGCTGCAGCCAAATGTGCTGTAAGTCGTATTCATCTGACACAGAGAGGCAACAGCTTGAAATAAAACAAGGATTTCAGCAATTTCTAATCAGTTATCGTGGTGGCATCTTATTACTTAGGCCCACAGTAATAAGATAATGCAGTTTTTTTATCTAGATTTATTTCAACACCAGCTCCTTGCCTTTATGCCAGAAAAAGAAATTTTGCAGCTGAAATCTAAACAGTGAAACGCTTGGGATTGAATGTATGTTTTTACTAAGCATGATACCTGCTTTTTTTGGCCGCCTKCTGCCCTTGCTCTGATGGAAAAGAGATGCTTCTAGTGCAAGGATCTGCTTCAGAAAGATAACCCATCTTCCGAACTCCAGACAGATGCAGAAATCTTCCTAATATTTGTTGTAGCAACATCCTTATCGGGCACGCCTGAAATTTGGTCTGCCTCGGGATGTGCTGATGCTAAACCTTTCCAGGAATTCTTGCCCACCTTATCAGCCTCTCAGTGGTAGGAGGGTTCTGTGAGTACCGTATGGAGGGTGTCTTTGCTGTGTGATGAAATACAAGCTTGAAAGTCAGCAACTCTGTTATCACAGGGGAAAAAAGGGGCTGGTTAAATCCTGCCTCCTGTTACAGATCTAGTGCTGAGGCCACACGAGCGCTGGTCCTTGCAGTGCCCAGCGCTGGCCAGGCCCTGTATTCACCCTCTGAGAGGGTCCTGCAGGTSAAACTTGGAAGTCTGAAGGGTGAATAAAGATATAAGGTGAATGGACAAGGCTGTCGTGATGGATCCTCATAAGCCTAAAGATTTGCTCTTAGAGTGAGGAGACAAAAACCCCTTCCCTTTTTTAAACTTTTTTTCTTTTCTGATAGTGTTTGGATARAACAGTTCCTGCTGGCGGGCATAAAATAGCATTAATTACATCAGAATCTGATTTTTTTTCCAGTGATTATGAAGACTGAAAGTGCAAAGGAGTGAAAACGCCTGGGGCTTTGCCACGACTTCTCTAATTCTSAGCCGTTGCAGTTGTTCCCCCTCTCCTTTTAACCTTAAATTCTTACTGTAGTTTACTCTTCCAGAAGCTCTTATAATGAGGAAACGCTGTGCTCTGGTTCCATAAATCCAAAGCAGCCTCGTGGCGCTGAGCAGCAGGGCCTAAGCTCACACATTGCAGGCTGCTGCGGTCACCGCAGGCCCGGGAAACATTTCGTTCCCTTCGGAGCGGCCTCCTCGTCGGCGAGCGCTTCGCGGGCGCTGTCTCGGGCACGTCCCTCAGGGCTCTTCCTTTTCCCGTGGGATTTTAAATCAGGTCGACAGCTTCTCCGGGAGGCAGCTGCAGGGGGGCGGCGCGTGGCACAGCCGGGGCTTTTCCCTTCGGGAATCATTTGTCAGGTTTTTCCCTCTTGGGTCTGGAGCTGCCCAGCTCTGGGTATCCACACCACAGCATCCAAAACACTGTAAACCCTCTTCCTTACATACAGCTCTTCCATTCACGTATATTTGGATTAAGCGAAGCTGCCAGTAMGACGTGGTATCATGTGGATGTGCAATTCTTTAGAAAATGAGGTTAGAAAATTACTCTAAGACCTTTAGCCTAAGCTAAGCTTAATGATTTACATAGCCTTGTGTAATCCCTCCTCTTCAACTTGCATATGTGGGTATGACTTTTGAGATTATATCCTTATTGCTGCTTTAATCCCAGCACTGAAGAACACATGTTCCATTGAGGAGCGGGAAGATCAACTAAGATCAGCTGCCTTGTGAAAATATCCTGCTGTGGAGCTGAGTGGGGGGAGAATGAGTGTGGCTGCTTGGATTAATTTATACTAGCGTTTAACAGCTTCCTAGGCTGAGGTCAGGCCTGGGAATTGGGTTTGCTCTTTGCTCTGYTTTAGAAAGAGAAAACTCTTCTTGCAGGAATGGGATAAACCTTCCTCGTAGACACGGACACCCTGAAAAGCCATTTAGCAGCTTCCAGGAAAGGAGCACTGGCCTTGGAGAGGTCACCGAGCCAGCAAAAAGCTCTTAAAATCCATTCCTGCATAAAAAAGCATCTTAAAATCCATCCCTGACGGCAAATCTCCTGGCATCCTGGTGGCTTCTGCAACTGGCTCAGTGCCCTGGTCGGAGCAGTCCCCTTGGGCCACCTCCCTGCCTGTGACCCCCCTAAGAAGAACAGGGACCGTGGAGAGCCCGTGGGTAGTAAAAACGCTACCAGAGATGTTGGGGAGAGCTTTTATTYGGACCTCACTGGCTCTTGGGGTGCGAGATAAAGAGAATATCCTTCCTTACAGCTGTATTTTCCCTGCTCTTCCAGCTCTCCATGTGCAGGGAGGCCGCGCGAGCTGCCTCCGATCTCCAAGTCACTGGTGGATTGACTCATGCCGTGCTGTGGTTTTAAAGGTCACTCTAACTTACTGAGCCACCTGGAAAACTTTTAAATTGCACATCTAACTAATAGAAGGAATTGCTCTTCTCTACTCTGTCTTTYAGGGCATCAAATGTTTGCTCTGCTGTCCCAGGAACCTCAGGRGAATTGAGTGGGGCAGGTTCAGGGGCTCCGCTCTGAGCTGCCTCTTGAATAACCCTCCTGAAGCTCCATGCGAGGGGATATTCCTGGATATTTGGATATCTCTTGAGTACTTTAAGAGTCAATGGTGCTCCCAAAGCTTGAAAGAGAGAAGGGACACAAGCAAACACTTGTGAGGAACGAGGAGGAAATGGAGGCAAAAATAGTGGCTTTGAATTTAATACTATAAAGAGCAACATTTCAGATGTTACTTTTGAAAAGAGAAAGCTTTGCTTTGKAAAAATGTTTTGGAATCTGTCAGCAAAGGGGGATCTGAGGAGAGGAATGAAAAATTTAAATGCATTGTTGCAACAAGGAGTTATTAATGATGAGGTAATTCAACCCAAATCACTAAGCTAACTGTCCTTGTTTTTCTGTTTCTTACCCTGCATCCCACCTTTATCTATTTGTTCTGCTGCTGATGCCTGCAGGACCCAACCTAAGGTAAGACCTTTCATTACACTTTAAATCAGAGGGTGAAAATTGCTGCCTCGCTAATTCGGTTCGGGGTTATCCAAATATTGAAAGCATTTTGCAAAGCAGTTCTGCACTTGATCAGCTGTTGTGTAAGAAATTCGAGGCATCTCCTTGCTGCAGATGAGCAGCGTAACCTTTGCCAAAAAATGAGTCACAGGAACAAATGAGAACATCCGTACTCAGCATTACGGATTGTGAATGGAGAGCGCTTGTTATTTGTGGCTTTTTTWAAGCTTTTTCTGGTATTTGGATTATGGCAAAGTCATTTGTTGTCACAGCTCATGGTCCTCTGACTGGCCTAGCCGATGCAAATTCAACTTGACCGATGTGGTCTTAGATCTACTGATGTTTTATTAAGCACTCAGAAAGCTTGGAATGCTGTAATTGTATCATCAATTCAAAGAACCCTAATAATTTTAAATCAATGAGCTGTTGCTTCCTCAGTTAGAGCTTGTAAAATAACCCCTTTTATCTCCTGATGCTTAGACGTATTAATGTAGCAGAGGCAAGATTCAATTTTGTGAAGATGAGTTGTTTGAAAATTGGAGGCTGTTGCTATATTAAGCATCTTAATAAAGCATAGATAACAAGCTTGTATGTGCTTGAAGTTTGAATTTTCAGTTCCTGCATCATTTTCTTACATATTTTAGTATARAAAGTGAAAATTTAGTGAAAATTTATGTTATTACTGACTGAGTCTTGAAATCATAATTCAGATTTCACGATAAGATTCATTAGAAAACGTGCAACTGAAGTAATTCACTGCAGACTCAATATCTTTTTGTTAGGATATTCCCATTTTTGATACCGTTAAAGACATAGATAGGATGCTACAGAGCTTTTTCCTAACAGCTTTATTAATTAAAAAATGATAGGTTTGGCTGCCGTGCAGAGCCTACTTTATTATAGTGACTTTAGTGAATCTACATAATAGATGTTTTAAAACTGAACATAAAAATCCATTAAGTGATAAAATGGAATTACTTGAAGTGAAGGAAGGGGTCTCAGAAGGTAGGTGTGAGATGCTGCTGTGATACTTCTACTCAGCCAGCTTGATCTGCAATGATGTGAACAGCTCCATAGCAATGCAGAACATCTGGAGAGGAAAGAGCAGCCTTAATTAAGCTTAAATGAGAAGAAAACAGCCCAGGGACAACACATGGGTCTTCCCTTTGCCTATTTGGCTCACTTTTATTATGAAAAACGCATCTTTAAGATGATGTGCTACAATGTTGAAACTTTCCGATTGAAAAAGACTGCAGAACTATGACTCCAATAATAAATTGTTAATAATAAACATTAATAATAAATTCTAATAACAAATATTGTAATAAAATAATACATTTTTGTTTGCTGAATATTGTGTGCTACAAGTGCTGGACTTTGCAGCTTCTGTTTGTCAGCAGTGCATAAATAGGCCCTGCTCTGGTGCAGAAAGAAGAGCCTGGCCCAAGGCAGGACCTCGCTTTATGTGTCCAAGAGACACAAGGAAATATGGAAAGAGCCAAGGGATATCTGTCAGTTTGCAAAAGAGAAAAGCCCAGTGAGAAATGGAGTGTAAGGGGTGGGTTTACAGGATGTTAAGGCGAGCTCCAGGACATCCAGGCAAAAGTGGAGAGACCTGTGGGGATGAGTACGATGGGGCAGCAGGCTTGATTTGGCAATAGCACTTACAAGGTGCCCTCCTGATGATTTTTCTACAGGTGTTCGCGTACGACCACTGCTTTTGGTCCATGGATGAGTCTGTCACAGAAAAATATGCAGGTAATGTTGACTGTAGCTGTTACTGTTGTTGTYTCCACGTGCAAATAATCTGATTATAGTAAAGAATTTGCTAAAGGGCGCAGACTGTGTGGCGTGGAATGCCTTTCTTCTGTATGACTACTTGTCAAAAAAAAGAAAATATTGAATTATTCCTGCTTTCCATCATTCAAGGTGATGATATGGGTAGCAATAGGCATTATTATCCATCTGCAATTCTGGAAATTGAGGAATCAAAATCTAAGGGGGGATGTAAATACGCATACTTGTGAGTACATCTCTGCCAARGACTCCTTATGGTATAATTTAATTCTTTTTTCACTAGATATAAAGTATCTAGTGCTCTGCTAATTGTCCTAAGTTCAAATCAAGTGGCAKTTGTTAGGGTAACTGTGTGGGTGGAATATATTTTTGAGGTGATAAGGGGTGTAATTCCACAGTTGATAGTAGGTCCTCTGCGGATGAAATTTCTGAGCAAGGACATTGTTAGGATGTAGTTGCAAGCACCTAAGATACATGGGCAATAAGCACAGGTTCTGATTTTTGGAGTAGTGCACATCTGGAGGACAAATCTACTGGCCAGAGGCCTTGCTGCAGTTGAAGGAACGGATTCTGGCTGCCAAATGCATTATTTAGTCAAGAACAGGAGTAAAACATTAACAATCTGCTTTTTCATAGTCATCAAAGAATTCAAATCAAAATTAAAAATAAATAAATAGGCATCTTGTGCTTTCTTTTGCCATTAACTTTTATGTTTTACTTCCTAGGTCAAGATGTTGTTTTCAAGTGCCTTGGAGAAAATATTCTGCAGAATGCCTTTGATGGCTATAACGCCTGCATCTTTGCATATGGGCAAACAGGTGAGAATTGGCAGGGAATCAGCAAAAGCATCGGCACAAAAAATGCTTGCAGCCTGACAGGAGTCACTTTTTGTGGCTGTTGTATTATTTGAGAAGTGCCTTGCAGTGGGCATAAGGAATGTTTTTCTCTCTTGTAATGTAGTGTATGTGATTAAGGTGAGCAGGATGAGGGATATGTCTTTGTTGGCTGCCCTGATTTCCCACGCCTTTAGATCAGCATCTTCTGGATGATCCCGACCATCCCAGAGCTTCATTAATATCTTCTGCCTCTTCAGTTTAAAAAATTGCTAGTCATCATTTTGGATATAATAAACAAAAATGAGCAAGGTTGTGCAACTGATTTTTCTCATTGTGGCACACAATAAAATGTGGGTGTCAGTGGGCTGTCATGTACAGGCCAACTATATCTACCAGAAAAAGCCTTTTCAGTCAGTTTGAACAAACTTCCATGTCTTCCTTTTTCATTTTATTAAATAGACTGGGTTTAGCTAAATTATGTCCTATTTGCTTTAAAACAGAAGACTGTACAAATGCCTTCAACTGAAATGCAAACTTTTTTTCAGCTCATTTCTCCATTTCCTTTCCRTGTTCCACACAGCAAAGACATTTTGTTGCTTGTACACTAATTATAGATTCTCTTGCACAGGATCTGGAAAATCTTACACAATGATGGGTACAGCTGACCAGCCTGGATTAATCCCTAGACTTTGCAGTGGACTTTTTGAAAGAGCACAGAAAGAGGAAAACGAAGAGCAGAGTTTCAAAGTGGAAGTGTCCTACATGGAGATATACAATGAGAAAGTCAGAGATCTCCTTGACCCAAAAGGGTAAGCAATATATGTGTAAATATATGTATTCCAGCACTGGAATATGCTGGGATTTGTCCTTTCCTCCTATTAATTTGCCTTAATGGACTAGTCATTGTGGTGGTAGGATGACTTTCTTTTCCATTGTCCTTTTAATTTAAATAAAGCAGTAGAAATAAAAGTAAAATACCCATAYCAGCATTTTGTATGTGTAGACATAAGGCTTTTTCGTTGTTTGCATTAGAGTCTTTGCTCTGTGCTTTTTATGCTCTGTAGACCTTCATGTTTGACATGTCCGTGAGAAATATGGTTCACTGTAAATGCTGCCATCTTAAATCAGTCGCATGCTCATAAATGATTTTTTTTTTCCATCCAGAAGCCGTCAGTCATTAAAAGTTAGAGAACACAGTGTTTATGGTCCTTATGTAGATGGCCTATCCAAACTAGCTGTTGCTAGCTACAAGGTAAGGATCCATTTTATGAAAGGCTGGTGTGGACACCACRTCCCTCATGTGAGCTTGCCAAACTGAACAGGACACAGTTATTCACCTATAGTCCTAATGTACCGAGCAGGAACCTGGATTTTAGTGCAATCCCGAGGACTGTTGTGCTAATTTTACTGGAGAAAGTAGAGATTAGGAAGAGATGCTTCTCATCATCCTGTAATATTTAATAATTCTGAAAAATGAAACCCAAACTAATTGATGAAACAGCTTTTCTCACACCTTTGAGATGAGTTTAGACCGTMTTTCTACAGAGCAGTGTTGGGTGATTAAATACAGAACCACAATTCAGAAGAGTTGGACTTCAGTACTACATCTTGTTACATGTTATGGGCTCGTAATTCACATGTAACACACAGGCACCCCAGAAATATGAATTAATGGCTGGTTACAAGGTAAATGCTTGAGAATATTGCATTAAAAGCTGCTTGTTGGGACATCCCGTAGTTCATTGCAGAGCAACTATGTGTGCCTTCTAAGAGCACCCTAATTTTTAGGAAGCAGTTGATGCACTGTGGGAGCAACCATTAAATGCAGGAGCTRATTTTGTCATCTGAAGCAAAATTTGCAAATTGGTGGTTTTCTAACCCTTCCTAGTGCAGTCCCTCCACTCATTCATGCACCTCTCTTGGCTAGTTTCTGTTAATAAAAACCACATTGCATGCATTTCTTTCATATGTTGCCCCGCCGCTTTGCATAATTCAGAACAGCAAGTKGAAGTGGTCTGTGGTCTTCTTTTGTGTGATTGCTTTGGGTTTTTCTTTAACATCATTTTGCTAAAGATGAGTAAATAAAAGTTAAGCCCAAGGCTCTAAGGTTTGAACTGTTTTGCAGGTTTTCTATGAGACACTAGGGCATGAGAGCTGCCTATTTCTCAAGTGCTATAATTTAACATGTCTGGATTCAGCGGACATTACAAGCTCTTAGTTGTAACAGGAACATAATGACCTGCTCTACAGTGGTTCTCTTTAGCTTTTATTTATAAAACTTAGAGCCTTATGTCAGTATTGGGGCTTTTAAGAATGCATGTTTGCCAGCTGAGGCTAAAATGTCTTAGTGTTTCRAGCATCAATTGCTGTTTCATTGCTTCTTTGCTTTAAAGTACCYTTTTGTGCAGCCATATTGCATAGTTTGTAGTGATAATTTAATATCCAGGTAAAGATAATGGATAAAATTCTGTGTTGACAACATTGTTTAATTTCTTGTCTGTAAAGGRAAGGTCATAGCACTTTGTTCTCACACTTCTTGAGTAAACAGTGAGAAACTTGCAGTAGAATACGTGTATTTTACCAAAACAAGATTGTTTAGGTAGATAAGTGAAAGGAATGGCAATGCAAATATGCTTATGACTGTAAAATTGTGTCTAGGACATAGAGTCCTTGATGTCAGAGGGCAACAAATCTCGAACAGTGGCTGCAACCAACATGAATGAGGAAAGCAGTCGGTCGCATGCAGTCTTCAAGATTATCCTTACCCACACGCTTTATGATGTACACTCAGGGGTGAGTCAAATAAACTGTAATGTCTAGATGTTACCCTTGGGTGTATTTCTTTTGTTTTCATATATTAGGATTTGGATTTGCCTCCTGTACTTCTCAATCTCTGTCAGTCCTATTAACCATTCCATTTTCATTGTTCTTTCTTTATTTTCCTTTGCCTTTCAAATAAATCATTTTCCTATGCCTGAATTCCTCATTTTGTCAAAATCCCTTTATTGTTCTTTACTATGTGACTATACTGCATTTACAGTGGGACTGTGGTCAGCTTTGGTTCAAGGTGGTAGTTTTGACTGTCTTTTTCTCTTCTATATCTTCCTGTACTCATTGTATAAAGTTCTAGAACAGATTGCTCTGTTTTCTGCCCTGCAGTTCCTTTCAGTCCTCGAAATTACACATTTCAGTATGCCCTGATGATCCTATTGTATTCTGAGAGGCTTGGAGTAACCTTTTCAAAAGGAGATTGGTTCTAATTTTCCTGTTTGTTTAGGGGAAAACTGCCCTCTGCGACTGTGATACTGAGATGCTAAAGTGATAGCAGCTGCAGAAAAGCATGATGTTCTATTAGAATCCCCATTGATACATATACATACATATATATATATATATATATATATATATATATATATATATAAAATTTATGATGTGTTTCAGAACATCATTTTGGGATAAATAAGATGCTTTGGCAGGAGTTATAAGGAATAATGGGGGCTTACAGCAAGATCTGTCTTACATGATTGCAGGATACAGCTTGGCATTCCTTCTAGGATGCTCTTAGGGATATAGGAGACTTCTGCAATTGTAATCATTTTCATAAATTATAACATGCTTCTGGTCATGTTCATTCTTCCTCTGTGGAAACCTGAGATGAAACTTGGCATAAAATCTGAGATTTTGGGGAGACTCTTTTCAAGAGCGTAAAACAAAGGCAGAGATTGTAGGCCTTGTGTCTCCACACGTGACCCCAACCTGAATTCCCTCTGCACGTGTTCCTGCTTCAGCATTTGACTAATATGCCCCATGTTCCTCCTCTTTGGAGATTTCTAAAGTGTCTTGGTAGGTGTCTTGAAGATATCAGTGGATCTGACATCACTTTAAATCCTCCTATTGTTTCTAAAGCAGTAACTAATGAGTGACTGCAGAATATTGTGCTATGGCTCTCAGAGCTTCTGGAACAACTGCAATGAGCCTACACCAAGAAATGAGGCTTTATAGTTGTTGTAAATATGTCAAACCATGTAACTTATTTTGAGTGAATTAACCCCAGCTGTTCTTCCTCTGCAGACGTCAGGCGAGAAGGTGGGCAAGCTGAGTCTGGTTGACTTAGCAGGCAGTGAGAGGGCAACCAAGACTGGTGCTGCAGGAGACAGGCTGAAGGAAGGAAGCAACATTAACAAGTAAGATGTGGTTATTTCTTTTCTCCTTCTCCTCAGTACATTAATGAGTGCGAAATACAGCTTAATTTTAATGTAGGATAAAATCAGGATAAGCTCCTGCAGGGTCCTCGTGGCAGCCAGTTTTCTTCTTCCCTTCTCTCTATTCCTTCTACCATAAAAGAGTCTTAAATATTGGAATGAGATCTTCACCAGCTGAAAATGATCGGTGTTTTGCATTCCATGCTTGTGTTCCTGCAACTACTGCATAGTTGCAAGGTAAAGGCATGATTAGGATGGCTGAAAACATATTGCAAAGCAGTATTTCCATATTGCAAAACCTTTGCATATTGCAAAGATTAGCACTAATCAAAACTGCCCTAGAAATTTTGTTCYTGAAGCTTCATTTTGGGTCATGACTGTCTTAAACATGTTTTTGCCTTCAAATTCATGCAATGTTAATGGCTGCTTGTGTTTCTGGACAGATCCCTCACAACTCTTGGGCTCGTTATTTCTGCCTTGGCAGATCAGGCTGCTGGCAAGAACAAGAACAAATTTGTTCCTTATCGTGATTCTGTCCTCACTTGGTTACTTAAAGTAAGTACTTTGATCCCTTTTTTTAGAGGGGAATAAAAAGGATGAGAATGGGAGAAAAGTCGCGTTCGGCGAGATAAAGCACTGTTCTTTTGCTGGATTTCCTGATTTTGATGTTAGCCATCCTTGTCTTTGGAAAATTAGCTGGATGGAGACCGTTAGTGTCTCCACAGACTGACTCTGATYCCTGTCTTCTGCTGACCTAGAGAATAAGGAACTTTCTTAAAAAAAGCTTCATCTCTTCTGGGTCACTTTATAGTCAGCTACACACAGAACCTTGGGGCTAATTTAATTTGAACTATTGTTGTATGTTGCTGAAGTTTGCCTACTGATGTGGTTAACTTTGACTTGGATCAAGACCATTATCTCCTGGCAAATTTTCTAATATATTTGTTAATATGCCCAGCTTTTGTCCGCGGGTGTCATTGCAGAGCAGCATCCCAGATAGAGCCTGGGGAACAGGTCGGAAGAGTTTGTGTCTCACGTTCATGGGAAATAAGCTGTTAATTCAGTTCCTGTGCTGCAGAGACATCTATTTAAGATTTCTGATACAAAGGCTGGCTCTTCATGGTGTTTTCTTCCATATCTGTAAGGTCTAACYGAAGATTGTTAAATGAGTCCTATGTATGTCTAATTAGAAAGGCAAACTCTCGCGTTCTTACCCCTTTCTACATGTGCTGCTTAGAAGTGTGGTTGCCTGATGAAGAAAAATGTTCCCCTCTTCCCCAAATAAGTGGGGCATGAAAGTGTAGTGACTTCAATCCTCAGCAAGCTAGCCTGCTAGTAGATAAAGGATTTTATCTTCCCTAGCAATGGCTTTAAATATTGCCTGAATTTGAGCTTCCTTAGGATTTAATTGAGGTGTAAAATAACATTGCTTGCAGGTTATACAAGGGTAGAGTGATTCCAGAGGATTTTTTCCGTAAGGATGGTAGAAGACAAGTTGACTTCAATGCTTAAGGGAAATAAAATCTCAATTTGTGTAGCCCCTTGATGCCCTAAGCCTTTATTTCTCTCAATACTGTCTTTTAAGCATTGCTACTATGAAATTTGTCTGTTCTCCCCATGATTACCAGTACGGATACTGAGCAAATAGTCAGGAAAGCTCCCTAGAAACAGTGTGTGTGCTCCTCCCTGCTCTAATAAATCCTCATTTAACAGCATTCCTTGCGCTCAGTCTTACTTAGAGTTAAATACATTTTCATCTCTGTATATTTACATTAGATACATATATTTTTTACCCTAATTGAACAAGCATTTGGCTCTCAGCAGAGCTGTGACCATCAATTTTCTGGGTCTGTTCTTGCAGCATTTTTGCTTGGGCTGCCGACGTGGGTACAATATTCCAAGCAGGCAGAAGTGGAAACCTCCCTCACATGTTTCTAGCGTTGCTGTTGGGATTAGTTATGCTGCTCCATTTCGAAGCAGAGCCCGCCAGCAGATTGAAATTCCTGTTTAACACCTGTCTGCTTCATTGTCCCCGAGATGGTGACGACCATGCACACACAGTGGCCGCGTTGGCTCAGAAATAGAGCCGGGCTTTTGTGCTGCCTCCTTTCAAGAGAACTGGCTTTGTCTCCTTAACATCCAGCTATGTTAAAGCGCAAATAAAAGTTTGGAAGAGAAACTTGCTTTGAAAGGGGAAACTTTTAAAATTAAAGATCAAAGGAAGGTTTTGTTCGCCGCAGAGTGGCTGTTGGAACAAGCAGTGAGCTGGTGGACTTTTTTCTGTAGCGTTTCAGCTTTTAACTATATTGCCAAAGTGGAGAAAATGTGTTCTGACGCTGGGGATATCTGGCCACAATGTTTAGAAAYCAGCAGAATGCAGCAGATCACAAGACTCAGTGCTTCATGTTTGTGCTTTAGCTGAGGCTCTTTAGACAAAAAATGCAAACTTTTATTCCAAGGCAGGATTGAAAGAGCAGCATCAGGACAGAAACTTCTCAGCCTGCGGGGTTTGTCAAACCTCATGGGTACAAGCCTCTCATTTTCCCATTTTATTCACAAGCCCTGTCTATCTTTGATGTATTTTATGCTCTGTTTTATTACCATAAAGGATAAATGCTACTCAAAGTGTTTGCTGTATCGTTACATTTAATGCTGTTTTCTCAGTATTTGGTGCTAACGAAGACGCAGCTAATTTAATCTTTGAAAGAAATAAACATTTTCATTCAGCCTTTTTCWATCAAGTTCAAACCCAGCCTTTCCAGTGTACTTTGCAAACATTGCCCTCGCTTTTGAGAGCCCAGCCTGCTGCTCATCTACCTTTCTGCTTAATATTAAAGGAAAGAATGAAATCAGAAGTTTTATGCATAAAACTTCATCGGGCAGCCAGAACAGCTGCAATAAAAAGGGAATTTCACTCAGCTACTCATGGGTGCACTGTGAATTACAGTATGTGGCTGTAACTCCATTCTCAGGCGCCTGTGCAGAGGAGCTGCAATTCAGATGGTGAGTTAATCCTGTTGGGGAACTAATTAGTGGATGGAGGTTCCCAAAGTGCAAACYGTAGAGATGCTYTTCGGAAGGACGAGTGCCTGGCTTWCATCTTTTCATGCACAACTGGCATTGCTGTTCTAGAGGGTTGTTGCTGTTTTTTGCCAGCCATTGGTGAAGAGAAGCAAAGTTCTGCCGTGATAGAGAAGGAAATCCCCATGAATCCATGTGGAGCTGCCACGGGAGCTCTCAGGAGAAGCCTTGGATAAACACAACCTCCCCACACACCGCAAAGCAGCATCAGGCTGCGTGGCTGACGTTGCTCCCACCGCTGACACGGCCAGGCGGCTTTTTTAATATTATTTTAAATATCATGCAGCAAGGAGAGTCTTAAGGAAATACTTGGAGGGGCCTTTTAATGGTTGGGAGGAAAAGCTGCRTGCGGGCTTTGTCATTGAAATGGGCAGGCGAGCAGCTAGCGCCGGCGGATTGTTCTAATGGCAAATCTGACCTAGATTTCATGGGTTATTGAAGATGAAAATTAATATGATTCTCCCAGAAAGAGATACTGGGCTCCAAGCAAACAACCAAATAAAACCCAGAATTTCTGCAAAATTCAAAACTGAAGATTTTGAGGCCCCACGATTGCTGCCTTGCAGGAATCTGCATTCCTGCTTCACGCCCTCTTCTCTGCTGGCCAAATTCCAAAAAGGCTGTTTCTTACCCAGCTCCGTTGAGCTTCCTGAACTGTGCGAGCAGGGGGGAAGTCCATATTGTAGCAGTAAAATCAACTGTATTATTTATGAGATCTTTAAAATAGGATGATCGAGCTGTAATTGAGCCAAACTTTTAGAGGCAAATATGGCAGGGATACTTTGAAAAAGGGGTTTAAGTGCTAAGCTAGAAATCTGCATGCTTAAGCAGCATACAAATTTTGGCCCTAA
Source organism: Nothoprocta perdicaria (assembly GCF_003342845.1). NCBI lineage: Eukaryota > Metazoa > Chordata > Aves > Tinamiformes > Tinamidae > Nothoprocta > Nothoprocta perdicaria. The sequence continues at coordinate 1,891,155 of NW_020454106.1, forward strand.
AAGTGTAATCGGAAAATAGCTAAAGAGCTGGTGATGTGTTGCCACTGCAAGATCCAGAATGAAAGTAGAATGGACAAGAAGGGGGTTTTAATCAGTATAATTTAAATAATTTAAATGCTTAGTGGGAACGTGTCACTTGGGGTCCTTCAATGAAGATACACAGGCTTCATCATCATCCTCCCTCCTGTGCTTCTGCTGTAGTATCTGGAGAGTCTAGTGCTGAATTGCTAATATTTCTAATCTTAAAATCTAAGACGTGGAAGCAAGCTTTGCAGCTCCTTCCTAGGTACCATAAAGACCAAAATGGGTACTGGTTTTTGTTCCTTTTAAGACTAACGCTGACCCTAGAAGCCAAGAATGATATTTTCTGAACATGCTTAAAAAAAAAAAAGAGGAAAAAAAGAACTGAAAAAAAAGCTTTGCTTAATCTACCCAGTTTAATATTAATTTTGAATGGAGAAGCTCTGGCAAAACCATTGCTGCCAATACTTGCGCCCCAGATTCAGCCCTCACTTCATTGATATGTCAAAATTAAAGGAACTCTGTCTTAAGTTTTCAACCACTACCGTTTTCCAGGACAGCCTTGGTGGGAACAGCAAGACGGCCATGGTGGCAACAGTGAGCCCAGCAGCAGACAACTACGACGAGACCCTTTCGACGCTGAGGTACGCGGATCGCGCCAAGAACATCGTTAATCACGCGGTGGTCAACGAAGACCCCAACGCCCGCATTATCCGGGAGCTCCGGGAGGAGGTGGAGAAGCTCCGGGAGCAGCTCACCAAGGCAGAGGTACAACTCATAGATTCCTCCAACCCTTGGTTCTCAACACAGATGCCACCAGGAATTACTAGATACTATTTATCACAAGTCTCCCTTAGGATTGCTTTTGTCTCCTTTCATTTTTCTTTAGGTCAGTGTTGAAACATGAAATACCAGGTTCTGCTTGAGCACCCTCTCAAGAAATCCTGGTTTTGCTTTGAGATACAGATCAGAGAAAAGAGGACCTGTGAGCAGGTGTAGGGATGGAGTCTTCAGATCGTGCTCTTCACCTGGGGAGCTTTGCCTGTGGTTCTCAAGAATTCAGTGTGGCCACGTCCTGAGATGTGAATTCAGTTAATGCTGCTTGCTTGAAGTTGAATCTCTTGCAGACGTTAGACAATATTGTGAATATTTGCACAGCTCCATGAAATTATGAAGGGAGCAAGGTCTAAGAGTTAAGCCAAGGCCAAGAACTTGCATATACCTGAGTCTGTGTCTCAAACTTGCTAAAGGAGTAGTTTTATAATCTGGCAATTTAGAAAAATGGTGACGACAGTGTTTGTCTCATAAGCAGGGAGTGCTGGCTGTGATAATAGAAACTATAGTGAAGTTTTGACTCTTCTTTTTAGAGCTACCTAATATGCAAAGTATCCAATAAGGGAACATCAATTTAAGACACCTCAAGTTAAATACCTAAAAAATGATCCAGAATGCAGACAGCCACAAAGTGCCTTGGGAGATGCAGGTACTCCCTGTACGCCTCATTTCCCACTGTTAATGCCAAAATAATGACAGCTCTCCTAAGCAATGAGATACTCTTTCCTAAATATGAAGTAATACATATTTCCTTTCCCAAGTATTAAAATCCCACCCCTGTTGTCATCTGAGTGGCATTGCCAAAAAAAAAAAAAAAGAGAGAAAAAAGCTTAATTTGTTACTAAAAGGCTACACAGTGAAGGTCAAAAGCCACATATTACCCAGCTCATTCTGCAGCTGAAGCATGGGAAAACAGTGAGTGATTTTGCCCAAAGTCCAAATAAATCCCCAAACTTGGAAGTGGGGAAGAAATGGGCTTCATTCTCCTACCCTTCTTTGTGATATCCCAACAACTTTGTGCTGGTCAGATTTTATTAGTTGTCATAAATTTTGTTTTGAAGAAAGTCTTGGCTTCACTGGCCTTCGTTGCTGGAATTCACGTTGCCTTTTGCCCTGTATTTAAGTATTTGGGATACCAAATGGGGAAGAGGCAACGTAGGACACATCAGCGGATGGTTCCTAGATGGCTGCGTTTTGAGCCAGCGAAGCTGCTCTCTTAAAACAGGATTTTCCACCTGGCAGTTGCTCCTTTTTCTGAGCAAACTGCCCTGCAATGAGGCCTTCCTGCTTGCTTTGGATCCCCACAAGTTTGGGGGTTTGTGGGAAGAAATGTATTTGATGGAGAGTGATCAGCATTGCGTAAAGAAATAGCAACCCAAATCATTTTCATTTGGTTAATAAAAATTAACCAAAAGTGCAAGCAACTGTTGGTAGTGCAAGCAACTACCTCTTGTCTGAGGTAGTACAGCAGAAATAATGTCAATACTGAGATTAGAAGTGAATATATATATATATGTATGTAAAATATCAAAATGTTGATATTCTTTTGTTTTCTGGGGTGTCTAGTAGGTGGCAGGTGCATCTTCTTATTTTCAGTTCATTGCTGGGATCCTACATGGTCTGGACTAAATCACAAAACAAAATGAGAGTTATGATAAATTAACAAGAAAATTGAACTCTGGGGTCCAGAACCAAATCATAAGGCCAAATCTTTTGGAATTGCATTGGTATAGAAATGCTGTTGGTCTGTGTCTGAATGTCTTCGTGCCMTTCTGCCAGTATCATCTAATTATTTTACATTAAAGTACACAAATTCTACTTTACCATCTGCACTTGAAACAAAACTAACTTTTTAATGAATGCAGTGTTTATATGCAATGTGTATTTAAAAGGTGTATTTAAAACACCCTTACTTACTGTACAAGTATGCCTTGGAAAATGAGTCATGTGTGGGGGTTTTTTTTCCCCATCTGTTTTTTCTAATGTGAAAAAAATACAGCAAGATTTCTTGTTTTATTTCTCGTTTTATTTGCTTTTACTTTTGCAGGCGATGAAATCCCCAGAATTAAAAGAACGGTTAGAGGAATCAGAAAAGTTGATTCAGGAAATGACTGTGACCTGGGAAGAGAAATTAAGAAAAACTGAGGAGATAGCACAGGTTTGCACCATTTTGTCTTTTTTTTAGATGTTTATGGAAAACAGGTTTTCCTCCTTTGTTTGTCATTCATAGAGGTTGTCAGAATAGTTCCCCACATTTATGGGTAAGTAGGTCAAGCTTACTGCCCCTCTGAAAAGCCTCACTTAATTCCTGTGAAAGCTGGATGCCTCCCAGATTACTACTCTAGTGACAATAATAAACTGTCACTCTATGTAAATTGAGAGATTGTTTAAAAAAAAATCCATGGATGAGAGGATTAGAGGGATTTTATATACTTCAGATAGTGAAATTGTTGTTTGTGCTGAAAAGTGGAGTGTCAAGACCATTAAATGCAAGGTTATGTAGTGACTGCTTTAATAGTAAAAGCAAAGAGCATTCAGAATATTAAAAAAACAGAGATGTTCAAAATCCCTGCGTGTTTTAAGGCCCCTTGCACTGATATTTAAAGCCTCAATCCATAACTGATGATGATGGTTACATTGAAAAATTGTGCAGGTCACCATGAATATTGCATGACACTTCCAATTCTTGCCACAGAAATGCTGATGTATGTATTTGCAGCAGGGAGCTYTTGAGGGGAGAACTATTGAAAGGTGATGAATAGCATGTAATAAATAATAAGGGAATGGAGCATCTGGTACAAAGCCCTCTTGTAGATGACATGTTCAGAGCAGGAGGGGTTGACTTCAACGCCCCGTTGTAAGAAATGCTGCTTTTAACCAAGGGGCCTTTCTGGCTCTCAGTGCAGATTCATGGATTTTTTTTCTTCTCTGTAAGTGTGAAATACAATAATAATAAATTCTATATCTTACACACCGGTTTCTAGGCGTAGAAGCTCTTGAAAGGGTGAAGAACCAGAGTAATGGGACCAGCACTATGGAATTTTCTTTTTTTATCTGCCTCTCAATTCTCACCCTGGAAAGATGTGACTGATGTTACAGAACTGGGATATTTCTTGAGCCTCAGACTTCTAGAAAACATGGGTGTTTTTGGAGGAGGAAAAAGGACCGGTGTTTGTGTAAGGCTGTTTCTGGACCTCCTGAAAGCCTGTAGRAAAAATCCTTTCAACACCTTCAGTAGACTTTAAGAGGCTCAAGGTTAAAGGCATTTATATTGTTATTATGGCCTGTCAAGTGATTTTAGCTTTGGCCAGCATCCACCAGCATCTGTCTGTCACATGTTAGCTGGGGAGTGAGTAGGATGGAGAGATCACTATAAATCTTTAAGAATGGTTCCTCCTACAGAATGCTGCAGCTTGCAGGGATGGAGAGGCAGTACGGGATCAAAGCACTAAAGAGGAATTGTGCAAGCAGGCATTTGTGTCCAGTTTTCAGCAAGTGTTTGACAAACCTTTTTTGAATGCTTAAGTCAGTTAACATTGGACCCTGAGCAAAAGTTAACAAAAACGTCCTCACTTCCTTTAAGTGAATCCTCTGAAAYTTAGACCATGGGCCAAGCCCTCCTTTGGGCACCTCATTCTTCTACTTTTGTCCATAGATAATAATGAATATTTGAACATCAGAGCCTGGCTCTGATAATTGGGAGGTTTTTAGCAACACACTTTCTGTTCATTGTTTTTTACACACACGCACGTGTGCACAGAAACACACATCCCTCACCACGGCCTTCACTTCTCCATACCAAGGACTTCTGTTGCTTTCATAGATGTGGGAGAAAAAGGGTAGAGAAAATCAAGAAAGGGTCATGTTTCCTATTCTTTTTTGACCACACCTGATGCAGCACCAATGCTKAGCTTATACTCACTAATAAAAAGTGCTGTTTTTAGATAAAGAGCAGTCTGGCAGGTAAGGTTGAGAACCTAAATTAATATTGCAGCAGCTCAGCTCATTTTCACAATCCTGTGAACGATTCTCCAGCATGGAGTGAAAACACTGCTGAAATATTTTTGCTCTGCAACRGGCACAGGAACATTTCTAGCTTGGCATTTTGATAGAAGAATCCCTTTCTATTTTGGAAGGCAGAAATGTTTAATGCTCTTCTGTCACTGCTCTAGTCTTCACCCCAACGCTTCCCTTTGAAAGCTGTACGTTCCTGCACAGTGGCGCTTTGTTGCTGAATTCTAAGAAGTCTATTGACAGGAACAAAACACCATCCAAAATGCTGCTATTCTTGTTTAGCAGGAAGTGTTATTTGCATTATTTAAATAGCAAGTTTTCAGTTTTTGCTGTTGCTGTTGTGATTTCTGTGGGAGGAAAGATAGACGTGGAGCTTGACTTGGCAGAGATTTAACTTAATTTGTTGCCTTTTAATTAGAGAGGGGAAAGAAAGGGCTCTAGAGATGGCTTTGTGGTAGTGCTGCTGCAGTGAGGTCATGGAGAGGCGCCTACAGTGCCGCAGTGTTGATGCCCTCAGCTGTTTTCAGCTTTCCCCAGGAAGATGCAACTGGCTGACACCAGAGCACATAGCCCTCTGTTTTGACTCCAGAGGTAAAAGGAYGGGCGAAATTGCAGAAATCCTGCTGTATTTGTGTCAGATCTGTTGCTGAAGGAATAACTGCCTGTGTCAAAGTAGCTGCCCATCCTCTTCTCGTTGTTTTTTGGCAGGTAGGGATGCTTCTCCTAGGATAGAGATCACTCAGACTAATTTCTCCATGGCTGTTCTTTTGCAGGAGCGTCAGAAGCAGCTGGAAAGCCTTGGCATTTCCCTGCAGTCTTCTGGAATAAAAGTTGGGGATAATAAGTGCTTCCTGGTTAACCTGAATGCAGATCCAGCTCTCAACGAACTCCTGGTGTACTATTTGAAGGTAAAAATAGAAAAACGTATTTTCTTAACAAAACGGGCCCCCTAATGCCRTTGGCATAGACATCCTTAGAGATTATTATAAAAAGGCGTTTTGGAAACATTCTCTGCTATTAAGTGGGTTCTGAGAATATTACAGCCTTTTAATTTTGGATTTTTAATACTGTGTASTAGAAGATGGTTTGGGGTGTGAATTGATCCATTGTGTGTTTTGTGAGAGCAAACGTTTTGGGTTTTTTTATGGTCATTCTCCTTTATAGACTGTCTTCTTTATGGCAGCTTTCACAAGGTTTTGCTCAGAAAAGTGTTTTGTTTAGATATTGGGCATCTCAGTAATCAGTTTACCTCCCTACATGGTGTTAAAATCCAAAGTAGTGACTTCTGCTTACAAAACACATCTATATTTATTCCTTTTAGTGTAGTAGATTCAATAGGTGCAAAAATTTCCAGCTATGAAAATCAAATTTTGCTCTGCCTCATCACCTTTGCTGATGTGCAGCCTTTTTTTTAACTAATGTTAAACATGAGAGAAGTCAGGTAACGACTTTTGGACTCTTCACTGAMACAGCTCCACGGTTTGTTCGTGTTTCACAAACTACGTAGCCTTGATGGAGAGGCAGCAGGAGGAATGAGATGCAGCCTTTTCTTAAGCCACACTTCAAAATACCCGTTCTAAAACATCAACAGTGTAAAAGCTTTGGCAGCTGGAGCGTCACGTTCGTCACKGTCTCCTCTTTGAAGTGGTGGCTAGTAACTCTCAAAGCAGCCACATGATTAGCATCTGGGCTTGAAAGATGGTTTTGTTTGTTTCTCCAAAGAAATATGTGATCTCTTTATTTCAGTTGTCTTATCGTTGCTTTGTGATATCTCACTGAAATCAAAGAAATCAACTTTTTCACTGCTGCTCCTGCTAAATATATTAAGATAGATGCAAGAGCTGAGGTTTTGGGGGAAGAATTGAAGCTTTTCCAGGCAACTTGCACATARGTGTCCCGAGCGTGACTCAAGCTGCTACATCAGTCTCAACACTGACTGCTATTGAAGCAGAGCTGACTTCCCTGGTGTTCAGTGTGAACACATGACAAGCAGCTTTTGGAGACAAAGCCCGCATGGAAAATTGGCCTTGGCCTATGCACAGCAGTATAAAAGTCTCAGGTGCACATGGTGAGACTGAGGAGACTTCCCATTTTTAGGCAAAGCTCCTTTACGTGGGTTAGGGCTGTGTATTTCAGTTAGGTTTTTGTTGTTCTTCTGAAGAAAACAAGTTCTTTTTGGTGGTTGGGAATTTTGGTGTAGAAATCCCTCTGTTCTGAAATTGTTGTGGTAAAAAGGCTTGCACTGGGTTTACCTAGATTAAACTTTCTGGGATCTTAGATTATTTTACCCACATCCTCTGTAAGGCGGAGTTGCTTATTTACTAACTGTTTTATAAAAACATTGAATTTAAACTCCATCTGACTTACCTAAATAACTATATCTGTACCTCAAAAGTTGCTTAGATTTGCTTAAAAATAATAATTAACCAGGAGCATGTATAGAGTGATCCTTTCTCTCCCAAATCCCTCATTACTTCAAGTAGTTCAGGGATTTACTGTGCCAAAGGATGATCTAGATGTGACCTGTGTAATAGCATTAGGTCTAAGCATCATGAACCTGTCTTGATTCCTTTTGAACTCTTTTATTCCACAATATGCTGAGGCACTGGATTTCATAATTTAATTCTAAAAACCTCTTCATCTTTGGTTTGAACTGTTGACCATTAACTTTCCTGAAGATTCCCTGCTTGTTTTTCTAAGAAGTGTTAACAATTTGCTTGCACTATTTGTTTCACCTTTTTTTCCTCTACAGGAAGTATTAACTTCTAACTTTATTTTATTTCACTTTCTAACCTTATAATGAGATGAGAAGATATATCCAAAAGAAGAGTGGCTGAGTTGGAATTAATGAACTTTTGCAATCCGTTGCTAACATCTGAAYTAATTTTCCACAGGAGCACACATTAATAGGATCAGACAACTCTCAAGATATYCAGCTATGTGGAATGGGAATTCTTCCTGAACATTGCATTATAGACATCACTCCAGAAGGACAGGTGATGTTAACACCTCAGAAAAACACAAGGTAAATGATCAAGAAAGAGCATTAGTTGTATAATAGCTGTAGATTTAGCTAGTATTTATGCTTAGCAGTACAAAAATGTGACAAAAACACATACTTTTCCATTTAGTATGACATATGAAAATTCTGTTTCTTGTATTCTGCTTTTGGGTTTCGTTTGAATTGTCATTTTCCTTTCTGTAAACTCTTAGCTTTTATTCAAAATGGATTTCTGCCACTGGTAGAGTTTGTAGTCTTAAGTTTTCAGAGAGATGCTGAATRACGTACAGCAAATACTGTAGATTCAGGTTAGTGTAGATTAGTACTTGCAAAACAGATGTTATATTTAGACTGATTTCAAAATGACTTGCATCTTCAATGTCTCCAGTACCCTGTTGTTAGATCCACAAAATTCAGGAATTTCACATCCACACTGCTTCATTGCTGACCCTGCTTTCAGCAGGAGATTGAAATAGTTCTTCTTGAAATCACTTCCAATATGAATTATCCTATGATCCTATTTTCAGGCTTTGTCTAACTTGGAAATAAATGTAAATTTTTTGATGCTTCTCTGTAGTTGTCTTTAAGTGAACACCTGAGTTCTCTGATGTCTTATTCAAGTGTATTTTGTGTTCGTATTTCAAGGCCTCAGGAAAGCATTTATTTCCACTGCTTTTCCTTTTCTGCAGACTCTCCAGTTTTAAGCAATAACTGTATTCCCCAGACATAGCTGTCGTAGCATCTATCCCAAAGTAGCAAATTCCATCAAACTTACACAACAGAAAGAAGTTGAGACTGAGGAGTTTGTGAAACAGCCCTCGCTGAAGCTTCTGGGGATGTTTTGCCTGTTTATAATCCATGAGCTTCTACCCTTATGTTAACTAGCTACAATGAAAAAATAAAAAAGTACTAGGAAAAAAAMACCAACCTATAAAAGTGCCTTTGCTTTGGATTTTTCCTCTTTTCAAAGGACATTTGTAAATGGTTCTGCTGTTACGGGTCCTGTCCAGCTGCATCATGGAGACAGAATACTATGGGGAAACAACCACTTTTTCAGGTATGAAAGACATGAAAGACATTCTGAGATAATTTTGTTTTGCTTTATAGTATAAGGAAAGATGTCAAGTGAGCCTTCAAGGAACAGGAGGAGCTGATTTCTTTTTTTGGGGGGTCATAAAGGCAACACTGATGATCAGATATTCTTGAATAATAGATGTCATAGCTTCAATTTCAAAGTAAGAAGGCTGGAGCAACTTCTTGCATTTGCAAAGGACTGCAAGCTGCCTGATGAGGGTCTTACTATTGTTATCTGTGCTATTATCATTAGATCTCTTTGGTGAGATGATGACTTTTAGTTAACTAATAACTCATTTTGTCCAGTAATTGAGTGTTGTGCAATTTGGCACTGATTGCRTTCACCAAAGATAAGCAATTTGTGAAAGAAAAGACTCGATACTGTTTTGGACAAACTGCTTAATTTTAATAATCTTTTCAAGCAACCTTTATTTTTTCCAGAGTGGAACAATTAATAATTCTTTTAAAACATCTCCTTCTTTTCAAGGTTGAATTTGCCAAAGAAGAAAAAGAAGGCAGAACATGAAGARGAAGAGCGAGACACCTCTATGAAGTGCAGTAACAGCGTCGAGCAGCTGGACTTAGATGGAGACAATTCCAGTGAAGTGTCTAGTGAGATTAACTTCAGCTATGAGTATGCCCAGATGGAAGTCACTATGAAGGCGCTTGGTAGTAATGGTAAGCAGCAACTAAATTACTGGAAATAGCACAGAATATATTGTTGCATCTTCAGGCACTCTTTGCCAGAGAAATGCTCTCCTCTTGTAACTTCCTTTTGGAGAAATTTTCTTATGAGTGAGTCAGCTTAGCCATTTTTGCACCCGAGAGGAAAAGCACAGCTGCAGAATGTTGTGTTTGGCAGTTTTTGTGAAGAAGAAGAAGAAAAAAGCAAAAGCTCAAACTGGATTATTGCTGGTACTGCAGTCTAGAATGAAGGTATTTTCAGTTTGCTGGGTATTTTTCTTGCATTGTTTCTGACTCAGGCATTAGCCATAATGATCTCTGTTCCTGAAACCCTSTTCTTCAGTTTTTGTGGTCTTACATAGCTGTTCCAGAATGGCAACAGCAAGAAGTTTGTTTCCACTTGCCTTTCTCTTTCCAGATTTTCTTAAATCATTCATCCAGTCTGTTCTGTTGATATTTATTTATTCCGTAGTTCATTAATAATATTTTCTTTTTTTTTTTTTTCTGTGCTTAAAAACAAAAAGCAAATTCCCCTTCCTTTTTTATAATCATTCTTCTTACTGTTCAGGTGCTCTTCACCCCATAGAATTCAAAGGCTACTGCATCCCTTCAGTAGGGAGGGGAGGTGGTATATCAAGGCACCTAAAATCATGCCCAAAATCATACAAAATAATTGAAGCAGAACCTGGGGAAGATCTTACTTCTGAAGCTCAGTCTCTGCCCCATATTCACTGCGTCACCATTTCCATTTAATTTTATGCTTATTGGATGTTTGAACTCAGAAATTCTTCTTTCTTTTCAACGTCTGCCTAGATCCAATGCAGTCTATCTTGCAAAGCCTGGAGCAGCAGCACGAAGAGGAGAAGAGATCTGCACTTGAGCGGCAGCGACTGATGTATGAGCATGAACTGGAGCAGCTGCGGAGGCGACTGTCCCCGGAGAAGCAGCATTTCCGCAGCATGGACAGGTTCTCCTTCCATTCCCCCAGTGCTCAGCAGCGCTTACGGCAGTGGGCAGAGGAGAGGTGAGTGATGAGATGCACATCCCTGGTAGTCACATGTGGAGTTTTTTTAGTGCTGGGGAATTCTGCAGTTTTCCCACCCTGCTGCCTGCTTTCTGAGAAGAAACCTGCAGAGGAGTGCGAAGGACAGAGCGAAAATATCGACGTAAGAATAAGCAGAGCAGTGATACTAGAAAAGACAGAAACAGAAGAGTGTCTGTTTCACAGTTAAGGAGAAACTCTGTCCTCACCAGCATTAAATTTGACTAAATTTAAAGTGATTGAAGAAGTTTTGAGGCTTCTGTGTGTCTTGTCTTCTGCGTATTCCTGACTCAGCTGCTGGAGGGTTGTTTTCCTCTTTACTCCATTACATCTGTCTGACCTGGGCAGGTTCCAGCAGCCAGAGAAAAAGAAAAAAAAACAGATCCAGAGCATTGGAAAGACTGCTGACTTATTTTACAACCATGTTGGGGCCACAGTGCCTCTTCACAGAAAACCTCCTTGGGGATATTTACTACTTGCCTGTGAAGAGTCTTTGGTCTTTGCCAGTCTTGTCAAAAAGAGCTGCAGCAAGAGAAAGACGGAGCTTTCCCTGAAACAACGAGAATGAGAGGGGCACTGTAGTGAGAAAATAGTTTCTGTTTCAGAAATTGCTTCTTTAGGTTGGTATTCGAGGCAATCGAACAAGGCTTTAGTTGTCTATCTGGAATGTTTTGTGCTAGATCCCTCCATTGCAGTTGATGCTTTCATGCACTCAGCAGGGAGGTCAGTGAGCAAATCTGAATAAACCTTTCTCTGCAAGATGAAACATCCACATTCAGGATGGGGAAACTCTGGAACAGGCCACACAAGTGCACACTTTYGAGCAGATGTATGGAAAAGTCTCCAAAGCCAAAAGTGTGCTGATATTCCTGCTGCTAAATTCATCCAGATACTCATTTTTTATTATTTTGCAACAGAAGTGCAATTCAATAGCCCTGGTCTTTGTGTTAAAAAGCAGCTAACTTGAATGAACAAACTCCTCTGACAAGTGGTCATTAGCACTGTRCTCTGAATTTCAGTTCCTAAATGTCATTATTTTTTCTGTCTCCMTGAAAATCCCCTTCTTTTAGAGAGGAAATGTTGACCCACAGCCTGAGGAAGCTGCGAGAGCAGATTGTTAAAGCCAATTTGTATGTGAGAGAAGCCAATTTCATTGGAGAGGAATTAGACAAGAGGACAGAGTATAAAGTCACACTCCAGATCCCAGCTTCAAGCCTTAATGCTAACAGTAAGGTAAGATAGCTGTAGTGGAATTGCTTTTTTGTTCAATAACTTTGCCTTAGAGTTCATATTTTTCTTGTTGTGGCTCCAATGAAACAGTCCAGGTAATTTGCCAAGGTAAGTTCAGATAATTTGCCAAGATATTCATGGCTCTGTTAGTGCATGCTATGTTGTTGTTATTTTTTGAACTATGTGTTCATTGTTGTGACGTGAATTCCTTATCTTACTGTTTTCCAGAGAGGTGCAATTCTCAGTGAGCCTGCTATTCAGGTGAGAAGGAAAGGGAAAGGCAAACAGATTTGGTCACTAGAAAAACTGGAAAACCGACTGGTAGATATGCGAGATCTCTACCAAGAGTGGAAAGACTGTGAGGAAGACAACCCAGTAAGTAAAAATGAGAACTCCAACATTGTGCTGATGAGAATTGCACCAGCATTGTGCTGATTAGAATTACATCCCTGTTAAATTTTTAGTTTAAGTAGATGTGGGACAATTTTCTGGTTTTATTGGAAGAGGGAAAAGGCAGAGGGTGTAGGGCTTGTTTATTTATTTATTTTTTCTAGTATTGAAGCAGTCTTCAATTAATTTAGTGCCCTTATATTGTCAGCTTAATGCTTGCTTGCACATGTAGTTTGATGGTGGAAACATGCACAGAAAAGAAGTGCTAAGTAAATGCAACAAGTGTTAAGTCGAAAAGAGTTAAGGAGAATTTGCTAGAAACTGTCCTCAAAATAAAACTCTGGCTTTCATTACTGCGATTGAATTTGATCTCTTGCTTGTGCCCATTTTATTGTTGCTGGGCTAGTTGTGCACTGCTTTGAAAACTTTGTTTTTCTTACGTTATTCTGAACTTGCTTCCAGGTGATGAGAGCATATTTCAGGCGAGCTGATCCATTCTATGATGAACAGGAAAACCACAGCCTTATTGGAGTAGCCAATGTCTTCCTTGAGTGCCTCTTCTATGATGTGAAACTACAGTATGCCGTTCCCATCATCAATCAGAAGGGAGAGGTTTGTCCTTCCTTCTATAATCTAGCCCCATTCAACTGTTTAATGACAGCCTAAAGCTCTTATTACCAGTAAATTCCAGTTTCCTGTGCACAAGTCCTTTGCTAACAATTTGGGATTATGCAAATCCAAATTTTTTTGTACAGTTGTTTAGGCTGCTCCAAGTCCCCACATAGTGATTGTGAAAGAGGAAAGCTTTGCACCCACCTTTCTAAGCAAACAAACCCCAAATAAATGTTTAGTAGAACCAGTATCAAGAACAGAAGCATTCTGTGGGCAGCTGGAGCTTACTAAGCAATGTCCTCAATTGTACCCCTTGAATGTACAATTGAATTACGCTTTGCAGGCTCTCCAGAGACTGGTGGGAAGGTGGGTGAGATACATCCTGCTGTTCTCAGGGACTCTAGTGGCTCCAAAGCATTCATTGAGGCAACAAATCTGTAGCACAAAATAAAAAAGGAAGGAAATGTTTGCTGATGAATTGGCAGTAGCAGTACCTATRGGTACCTGAAAAACGTTACTGTTCCCTGGCAACCCAAGTAACTTTTTTTTTTTTCCTCCTCCTCCCCTCCTTTTTTTCATCAGGTATCTGGTCGTCTCCACGTTGAAGTTGTTCGAGTGAGTGGGGAGATAGAGGACAGGCTGGTAGGAGGTGAGGATAGTCCAGAATCTTCACAGGAAAATGACATTCAGGAGAGAAAACTCGTCTGCATGGTGAGTTGCAGATACATCACAGAACCACAGGATCCCAGAATGGCTGAGGTTGGAAGGGACCCGCAGGGCTCCCCCAGCGCAGCCCCTGCTCCAGCAGGGACACCCAGAGCACGGGGCACCCGGGCGCATCCCGGCGCGCTGGCAGATCTGCAGAGCAGGAGCCTCCGCAGCCTCCCTGGGCAGCCTGGGCCAGGGCTCGGGCACCCTCCCACCAAACAAGTTCTTCCTCACGGCCACATGGAGCTGCCTGCGCTGCAACCTGCACCCACTGCCCCTTGGCCTGCCCCTGGCCACCACCCACCAGAGCTTGCACCTTCCTCCCTCCATCCTCCCCTCGGCTCCTTGGACACACTCACCAGCTCCCCTCTCACCCTCCTCTTCTCCAGGCTCAGCAAGCCCCGCTCGCTCGGGCTCTCCTCACACGAGAGCTGCTCCAGGCCCTTCCTCAGCCCTGGTGCTCTGCGCTGGCCCCTCTCCAGCAGCTCCACGGCCCCCTTGTCCTGGGGAGCCCAGAGCTGCCCCCAACGCTCCAGCTTTGGCCTCCGCAGAGCTGAGCAGAGGGGCAGGATCCCCTCCCTGCCCTGCTGCCAACGGCCTCCGGATGCAGCCAGGAGCCCACTGGCCTCCTTGGCCACCAGGGCCCTGCTGCCCCGTGGGTGACTTGGTGTCCCCAGGACTCCCAGGTTCCGCTTTGTGGAGCTGCTCTCCAGCAGGTCAACCCCTGATCTGTGCTGATCCCTGGGATTATTCCTGCCCAGGTGCATCCCAGCCTGTGAGGAAACTTCTTGCTTTCCAACCTGGGTATTAAAATGAGAAAGTCTGTGGTGCATTGACTGCTTTGCTGATTGTTGAATGTCTCATTGCAACTCTTTCCACAGTGTTTATTTCCAGTATTCAGCCCCACAATAGAGTTCTACCTTTGGACGTATTGGTAGACTGTATGAAGCCTTTCCTGACTTTTGGGGTTAAAAAACATAAAAAAGGGCAAAAGAAATAGACCATTAATCAGTGGTGTATGCAGAGCTTAATACTCTGGTATTAGTTGTTTTTATGGTCTTCGTTTTCATGACCTGAAATGCTGCTGTCTGATCATTGAGTTAGTGGATAATATGACCAATTTGGGGGCAAAAGTTTTGGTGCATCGTACACTACAAGTRTTTTTTGTGTGTGTTCCATTCCGCTTGCTTTCATTCCAGTAGGTGCTTGGTGACATCTAGTGGCAATTTTAAGCTGATGCAGTAAAAATACTCCAGTGTGTTTCAATGCAGAAACTTGTATTTTATAAAGCCTTTTTGTCCCCCCAAACTTCTTAGTTATCCCTTGCAGTGGACCAGAAAAATATTGTTCTAACAAAGGCCATTTCATTTGATTCCTGACAAATAACTTCTGTGTTTCTTATCTCTTTTCTAGATTAAAATACTTCAAGCTACAGGCTTACCCCAGCACCTCTCCAACTTTGTGTTCTGCAAGTACACGTTCTGGGATCAGCTGGAGCCAGTTAATGTCGCACCTGAGGTGGATCCTTCCTTATCTCCCAGCAACAAGGAGCCACGGTGCATGGTTGTCTTCGATCACTGCAGTGTAAATCTTCTGTTTTATTAATCATCTTTAATAAGACTCAAAACCTCTTCAGAATCCATTGTACTACACTGTCCAGTGCACAAAAAACACTCAAGCAGATGGGTAGTTCTAGGACAAGAGACCTTTCATCCTTACACACACCTTCAAGTGTGTCACTTAAGTGGCTCTTTTGGCCTGTTGACTCTAGAGCAACTAGCTGACTGGAGACATCTTTAATAGAGTTATCTAAAGTGAGATGAATCCCAGTCATTACCTCTGTTTTCATCTTGTTCTTGCTCTAGTTTGTTAATGCATTGAGGAATATAGTCCTTTTAGCTTRTAATTTTTAAAGTGGATACAGCTGAATATCTCGTGAGTTTTGAGACTTGGATTCTAAATGTTAGGAAATGTGAATTTGGGCAGCATGTGATCATTTTTCAATTCTTTAAGACTTTGATCTTCAGTAAGTTGTACATCTTTGCCTTGCCTCCCCAAAATGAGATGACAGGTGTTTTTGTTCCTCTGCATCATGTCCTAATGTCATGGGGAACAGAATAACTTTAACAGAATACTACATTAAAATAGTAAAGTCAAAACAACAGGGCTCTGACCCTCGCTATGGCCTTTTGGTGTTAATTTGTTGCCATCAATATGGATAGGAAAATGCTAACYGCTTTGTTCTTAAAAATGGTAGGATCTGAATACACACAGCAGGAAAGATCACCCATGTAAATAAGACTGTAACAGCTCTGATAATGCTCCTAGACCCTTAAACAACTTTGTCAAAAACCTTTAATGGATTTTGCAGAAATTTCAGACAGCAGAGGCATTTAAATGAGATTAGTCGTATTAATGTGACTACAGTTGAGCTTATGTAGACTATCAAGGAAGACTTTTCCTTTTTGGAAAGGTGGATGGAAGGATTTTTTTTGGAAGTGAGTGTTGGGGATTCAGAGTCATTAACCAATTTGTTCTGTTGGTTGCATACAGGAATTTTCTGTAAGTATTTCTGAAGACTTCATGGAGCATCTTTATGATGGTGCTTTGGCGATTGAGGTTTACGGGCACAAGCAGAGTGGTGATCGCAAAAATCCAGCCCTGTGGGATTTGGGGATAATTCAAGCCAAAACGCGAAGTCTTCGTGACAGGTAACTAGAGAAAATAGATCCTCAGGTTGGGATTCTGGAAATTTACCATCTGTAAGGCCAAATTTTGCAGGAGGTTTGAGACAAGCGGTCACGTTTTTTGGGCTGATGAAAACTGAACCAGATATTTGAGACTTTGTCTAGTAGACTAGAATGAATAGACTGTCTATTGAGAAAATAACATGTGATATCTTAGTGGGCTTCAAAAAAGAAAGAAAGGAGTACTTCTTTCTGTGTTTCAAATTAAAAATATTAAACCTTAAAGTTTTCAAGCAAAGTCCCTTCTATTTTTTACAAAGAATCCAGACTCGTTATTTTCTTTCATGTTGGTCTGAGGCAGAAGGAGCTGTGAAGCCTAAGATGTCAAGGTAGTTTTTCTAACTGTAGACTGATGTATTGGAGTTCAGGCCCCAGTACATTCTAGACCATAAAGTGCTACAAGGTGTGATACTTCCATTGGAAGAAGTACTTTGCTAATTATTTTGAATGGAATAAATATGCAACAATATGGGAACTCAGACTGCTGCATTTTGATTTTTTGCTGGCAGCCATTTGTTATTCCCAGGGTAAGCTTGACTACTTTTTTTTATTTTTTTTGCTTCTCCTTTCAGAAAATTGTTCTGCATTTTCATTTACTGCTGTTTTTTGGTTGTTTTTGTGCCAGCCTATATGTATGTTGAACGGGTATTAAGTCATATGTAGAGAAGTTTAAAAAATAAATTAGAAACAGAAGAATATGACAAAGAGAAGATTGAAATAGTGTTATAAAGTAGAGTTAGGTTTGGTAGCTGGATAATAAGTATAATCATCCTTTTTAATTTCTAGATCCTACAAAAGTGTTAATTTCTTATTTAAGCTCTTGGAAAAAAAAGGAGGGAAAGCAATTATGTGATGAGGTTCAAAAAGGTGCCTTGAATCTCAAGAGCTTTCAAGCTGACGGCACATTTAGTTCTGCTGCCATCTGTGTGGGTCTGATGTCACTGACAACCCTGGGCTTTTGTGGCAGTCGCTGGAGCCAGAGCTTAAATGTTAGAATCAAATTAGATTTGATTGGAATTGGGTTTGGTGCTTGAATCAAGAAAAGGCTTAAATTGTCTGGATATGAGTGACATTTGCAGAAGTGTGCCTTCAGGTCTCCAAACTGAATGGTTTAGTAGGATGTTTGTTTTGTTTTAAGACAAAAAAAATCCCACGTATGACAGTTCTTGGCATGTTTTGCAGGTGGAGCGAAGTAACCCGAAAACTAGAGCTCTGGGTTCAAATTCTAGAGTTGAACGAGAACGGGGAATACTGCCCAGTGGAGGTGACTCCTGCCAAGGACGTGAGCACCGGAGGCATCTTTCAGCTCAGACAGGTAAGGTCACAGCTTCAGGGTCAGTGAAAAGGGACTACAGGAACATGGGAAGCTTTTATTTTGTATGATAGGGGGATGGTGTCCATGGGACCGTCAAGCTTGTGGGTGAAACATGGTCTTGAACCTCTAAATTCTCCAGCACTTTTTGATATTTTCCTATTGTCTAAAGAAGGCAGTTACTTTGCTGCACTGATAGCATCAGTGGGAGAGAGTTTTGCATGAAGGAGACCACAGTCAGCAACAAGTTCACATCAGGTCCACACCACATCAGGAAGGCTGAACACATGAGCCTTCTTTTTGCTTTCTTGTAGATGGGGAAGAGATCCTGTTTTCAACCTTAAAGTATTTTTAAAAAATCTTAAATCTTATGAAAATCCTCAATGAAAAGTACACTGTCTGAGGGGACTTGCCAAATGTTGAACATTGTGTAGACATAAATCCTTGCGACAGAAGTGGCATCTCTTAAATGCTTGGTCATTTGGCTGATTGCAAGACTTGCCCATTTGATCTTCAAAACATATCACTCAAAATATGTCACTTGCAGATGGCTGCCAGTAGAGGTCTCTCCGCCATTAAACTTTCAGAATTTTATACCTGATGGTTTGATACTTTTTTTTGAAATATTTCAAATTGTTCCCTTCTTCAGGGGCAATCTCGACGAGTTCAGGTTGAAGTGAGATCTGTTCAGGAATCGGGGACCTTGCCACTAATGGAGGAATCCATATTATCCATCRGCATTGGCTGTGTTCAAATAAAGCATATTAAGCCACAAAAAATACATGAAAATTATCAGGTAAGATCTTTCTTCAAAGCTGTGCATTTTCCCAAACTTGGAGAAAAGTGAAGTTGGAGACAATACCGTTGGTCATGAGGCCAGTCATGAAGATCTAGCTTGTGTTCCTTCCTTTTTTTTTTTTTGAATGTAATATGTAAATATCACATAACACAATGAAAAATATTTTCAGAACTACTTATCTGTGGTTTTGGAGGTTATCCAAGGTTGTCTAAATCCAAGACATTGTCTTTCAGAAAGTGCTGTGGAAGAGCTTTCTGTTGATCAAGAGAGAGACTAGACGCCTGGTGGTTTGAGGGCCATCTCCCAGCTTTCCATAATCTCTTTTTCCCTGCTGAGACAGTGTGCTTCAATATGTGTCTTCTCCCCATTTTCCTTAATCAGTATCAGTTTTGCATTTTTGAGGTCTGAAGTAGTTGAATTTGTCTCCAAACCTCAAGAATCCCATATTCCCTGCAAGCGAGAGCATAAAAGGAGGTTTTCTTCCATCCTAAAGATCTCTTTAAAGATGGAAAACCTGGTTTCTCAGGAGTATCCTAGGCCAACTATCCCTTTTATTTCCCGGTTCTGTTTATGTTTGTGACTCTTCTAGAGCAGGTACACTCTTGTGGAGGTTTCTCCAAGGACTCTTGTCCTAAGATGATGGATTCATTCCTCGTTAACTTCACTCGAAAGCCATGGCTGTGGTATATGAACATGTGTTATATGCACATAAGACACAGGCCCCTGTTTAGCCCCTTTTCTGGGTAAACGAGTCCCAGGTGAACATCCAGTCTGTCTCATGCTGTTTCTCCCCCAGATCATTTCTGATCTGTTGACAAGTTTCAACTGTATCTGGTAGAGCAATCCACAAAGTATTAAGTTGTTTCAAGAAGAAGGATTGTACTTAAGCTCTTCTTGAGAGAGAGACAGGCTAGGGAGCTGTCTCTGATGCTCATAACCCATGGGGGAAAGAGATATTGAAAACAGTGCTTTGTTAGCATTGGTGGATTGAGAACTGACTGGATGGCAGAGCTCAGAGGGTTGTGACCAGTGGCACAAAGTCTAGTTGGAGGCCTGTARTTAGCAGTGTCCCCGAGGGGTCAATCCTCGGCCCAGTCCTGTTCAATTCATTCATCAAYGACCTGGATGAAGGGACATAATGTCCCCTCAGCAAGTTTGCTGATGACACCAAACTGGGAGGAGTAGCTGATAGCCCTGAGGGCTGCGCTGCCATCCAGAGGGACCKGGGCAGGCTGGACAACTCGGCGGTGAGAAACCTCATGAAGTTCAACAAGGGCAAGTTCAATGCCCTGYRTTTGGGGAGGAATAACCCTGGACACCAGGACAGGCTGGGGACTGACCTGGAGAGCAGCCCTGCAGAGAGGGACCTGGGCGTCATGGTGGATGACAAGGTGAMAATGGACAAGATGACCATGAGACCAGTGTGCCCTGGTGGCCAAGAAGGCCAACAGGWTCCTGGGGGRCATTAAGAGCGTCTCCAGCAGTCCAGGGAGGTGRTTGTCCCCCTCTACTCAGCCCTGGTGAGGTCACATCTGGARCCTGTGTCCAGCTCTGGGCTCCCCAGGACWAGAGGGATGTGGAGCTGCTGGAGAGAGTCCAGCGCAGGGCTAYSAGGATGATCAGGGGCCTGGAACATCTGCCCTAKGAGSAAAGGCTGAGGGAGCTGGGCCTGTTCAGCCTGGAGAAGAGRAGGCTGAGGGGGSACCTGAGCAGTGTCTRTARATACCTCAAGGGAGGCRGTGAGGAGGGGGCGGCCTCWTTTCAGTGGTGGCCACTGATGGGACTAGAGGGAATGACCACAAGCTGAGGCACCWAAAGTTCCCCAGGAACTTAAGGACACAGCCCTGTGACACGTGCTRTAGGTGACCCTGCATATGCAGGGACGTTGGACCGGATGATCTCTAAAGGTCCCTTCCAACCTTAACAATTCTGTGATTGTATAATTAGTTCTGCTTACAGYAACCCTCAGTCTTGAATGTGTGGATTTTAAGTCTCCATGTTTGCATTTTCTACGTCTTAAGTGAAACAGTATCTGTGGAACTCAAGATTTTCTGAAAGCTTAATCAAAAAAATGCTGCTTCTGTATGACTTTTTATTTTTGACTTGGCTAAATTTTTACATTCATCAYTGACATAGACTCCAGGGGCTTGTCATTATTAAGACAAGTACTAACTCGGTGCAGATTGGCATCTGCTTTTTCATTCACTGGGAGGGATGACAGCCACACTTACTCCCATTGCAAACAACTGCGCTTGTGGCACACGTCAAGAGTGAAAGGTGGTGTCTCCCATCAGAAAACAACAGAAATCCAAGTGTCAGAGGTCTGCGTTGTGACTGGTTTATGGCAGACGGTGTTATTCTGTCTTAAAAATTGGCTTAGATGTTTACAGATTTTGTTCTCTGCTAAGGCAAGTTTAGCTCAGGTTTTTTATGTCAGATGTTGATTTTCAGGGCCTGCTGTAGTATTTCTGAGCAGCATGAGGTTTCTTTACTGCCCAGGCTCAACAGCTTCCAAGTTGTTCAGCTCTAACTACCATTTTTACCYAGGGAAATTCAAATATTTCACTCTCTTCCGATTAAGAATAATTCTAGTAATATATCTGGTTTTGTTTGTTTTTGATGCTTTTTTTTTTCCATTGTAATAGTTGTATCTTTTTAATTTCCATGTGTGGATCGGTTGATAGCAATAAATCTTTGGTACCCTCCCAGACCAGCTCATAAAGGAAAACTTGATAGCAGGGGATAAATGTCACTGTATTTTAATTCTGTGGTCTTAACATTGCTAAGCTTGGGCTTCTRTTGAAGTCACTTAAAATAGTTGCTCCTTTTCCATTCGGTATCTTTCCTTGCTGTCACAAAAAAAAAATTAATTACATGGCTTTCTATGTTTTGGCCTAGGAAGAAGAGGATGACATGGACAGTTATCAGGTAAAAAAAAAAAAAACAAAAAAACCCACAGTTCTTTCTTTCTAGAAATGCAGATATTTTTAGGTAAAACTGTGTTAGAGGAAGATTAGCATTTTTATCTTTGCTCTGCTGATGGGATATATGGAGAGTCTTTTCTCAGAAGAGAATTAAAGCCTGAAGACTGCGTAAATTGTGTGCTACAAAGCCATGTGGTGAGTCGAGAGGGCTAAAAAAATGATGCTTTAGTGTGTATTTCTAGTAGAAAATCCARCTGCTTCTCCTTTTCTGCATTTGGGGGAAGGGGTCTCCCTTCGCAGCAAGCTGTGGGTAAGTTAAGATTTTCTACATTAAGAGCAAGAATAAGCATGGTGCTGTTGAAGATGTAATCAAATTCTTCGTGCTATTTCATCTTACAAATGGGCTGKGTGTGATAGCTGGTGTATAATGCATAATAATGGACCTCTGGGCAAGCAAGGATACCATTCCTCGAGTCCTAGGAAGACAGTGAGAAAATTACTGAAATCTAAACTTTTTTTTTCCTGAAGTATATATAACATCACAGCTCTTTGAGCCTTGCAAGAGACCTGATGAGACACAATGTCTGTGATGCATTTTCACCTGCTAGTGAATAACTTGAACAAAAGCACATMATCATCATTGTTGTAGACCTCAATTTGGGTGATGTGAGCAACAACAGATTTAGCTTTAACATTCTCTGACAGATTCTAGGGTACTTCTGAGGGTCTCCAGGTGGTTGATACAAACATAGGTTTTAGTCTWGCCTCCAAGCAATTTTCTTGATAAGATATTTGCTATAACGGGACTCCCCAATATTGTAGAAGTTAGTGAATTCTAGACTGTTTTGGAGACAAAGAAGATTTATCAAGTGAAGTTAGCTTAGCTGAGTGCCGAATGGTACAAAATATCCGCTTGAAAATACCAGTTTCAGGTTGGCAAGCAAAAATTGTATTAAGAAAGATGTGGAAAAATAGTGTCAGACATATAAGGAAAAGCTGAGATTACTAAAATTGTTCAGTCTTGATGAGATCTGCTAAGCCTTCTCTTCTCAATGTCTATAAATGAGAGAGAGTAAAGAAGTAGGAGCTGGGCCTTCCTTAGAATCCACAGAAGGGATAAGAAGCAGTAAGAAAAAAATGGAATACAGGAAATTCAATTAAAAATAAGAAAAAAAAAAAAAAGAAAAAAAAAAAGATTAAAGGTGAGAGTGGTCAGAAACTAGAGCAGGTTCCCCAGAGAGGTGGTGGATTTTCCATCGCTGGAGTTACTCAAGCCCTCAGCAAGCTTCTAAAGTTGAACCAAGCTCCCTTGAGGCTTGGACTAAGAGGATTTCCAGTGGTCCCTTCCAACCTCAACTATTCTACAATTCTGAAATAATGGGTACGAGCTAAGTGGTTTGTTTCTGKCTTAATTATCTGTTCCTTGGAAGCAGGATGAGCAGAAGGACTGGAGAAATGGGTAAGCCACAAGCAGGAAACRTTGGCTTTCCTTGGGTCAATATTTAACATGACATTTTCCTCTTCACAGGATAGGGATTTGGAGAGGCTGCGTCGGAAGTGGCTGTGTGCCTTAACGAAGCGCCAGGAATATCTTGATCAGCAATTGCAGAAACTTGTTGGGAAACCCGGTAAGCAAGTTATTATTAAGGGTGACTGCAGTAATTGGTTGGGACATACATGTTCACACATTTTCTCTTATTATATTATAAAATCTTAGACAGTGAGTTATTGGAGGATTAATTCTTTGAACTTGCTAGTAATTTGCATGCAGAGAAACTGGACATGGAGGCCCATGTAAAACTGTTAATCATTCCTGTACACTACCTGTTCTGTTACAATGATATATCTTAAACACACGAGAAAGACACGGAATAAGAAATGACCTCTCTTGTCCTGCCTGGCATCCTGCCTTTCCAGATAAAACAGAAGATGATGCGGATCGGGAGGCACAGCTTTTAGAGATGAGGCTAACCCTTACTGAAGAAAGAAATGCTGTCATGGTCCCTTCTGCTGGCAGTGGCATCCCTGGAGCGCCAGCAGAGTGGTATGAACATACATTGCCATACACCAGCATGAATGTAAAAATGATGCATGGCTTGAAGTGTTGCCGTTTTTCACTTGCCCTAACCTGGGCTCCGTATGCTGCATGAGCAAAGTTGTTAAAATTACTGCTCTTGCTTAAAATATTTTATTAGGTTGTGTATTTGAAATCCAGAAATGCTATTTAGTAAACTGTATTCTTATTGATCAGAGCGCAATTACGACCTTCAAAAGAAACGCAATCAATATTTATTACCACTGCTCTTACATTAAAAAAAATTAGCTAATATGTTAATTACCTAGTTCATTCACTTAAAAGGCTGCTCCGTCATAATAAAACTGCATCTACAGGAGCATTTGTGCTCCTGGTTTAAGCACAAAGTCTGTTTAGTCAGCAAGTGTGGCGTGTAATTTTCTAACTATTAAAAATAGTAAATTATGCTAAACTGAGATCACCATAGCAGCTGTGAGTAACAACTGCAGATAAGGAAGCAAGGCTGTTTTGCTTCTAACTTCTTGTCTCTAGTTGCTCTCAACTTTCTGAATTTTTATTTTCTGAGCCAGCCTCTAGCCATGTTTTTGATGGAGCCAAGCGTCGTGGAGTTTCAAGCTGGGGTTTGTTTAAAACTGGTACTGCTGAAACATAGAAATGTCAAATACTTTATTAGGGATGCTTATGTCAACTTTCATGTTGAAGTATTTGAGTTGATTTAAAAGCACTAGTCGCTGGAGAGGAAGAATCTRTTTTGAACACATTTGCAGCAGTGTTCAAACTGATTCAAGCACCTTACACCTTTCATAAGACTCCAGCCTGCTCTTCTGCACCCTGAATTTAGTGGGTCCATGTTGGTGGTTGGTGTGATGGCTACAGCCTTTCCACAGTTTAAGAATGTCTTTCATGCTTCATACTAGATTTTAGTGCATCATTACTGTTGTGAAGATTATAAGTACAAGGCCAGGGAATATTTGATTTTTAAAAACAAACAAAAAACCACTCGTATTACTATTTCATCCACATTATGAAAGATGTACCTTATGTGGCTGTTTTGACTGTGAAATGTATGTGTTTCACAAGATAGAGTAACAACAGTGTAGTGTGGCAGCATCAGTGTTGGTTTAAAAACTTCAGTGCTGGATTTTCTGATTCTAACTTCTGCCTTCACTGACATCACTAATGCAGAGCTTTTGTGTTTAATAGATGTGCATGTCAGAGTAAATAAATTTAATTTTGCTATTAATATTTTAGAGGAAAAGAAACATTTCTGAAAGCAGGGGGTCAGAGAAAATAATAATTGTGAGAGAACTGATGTGTAAGAAGTATCGAATTAGTTGGCTCTCCCCAAATCTGCAAC
The DNA here is from genome assembly GCF_003342845.1 of Nothoprocta perdicaria. Taxonomy (NCBI): domain Eukaryota; kingdom Metazoa; phylum Chordata; class Aves; order Tinamiformes; family Tinamidae; genus Nothoprocta; species Nothoprocta perdicaria. The sequence goes on from NW_020454106.1 coordinate 1,915,939, forward strand.
AGTAAATTAAAATAAAGCTGTTTGCCAGGGTTATCATTGGCCTGACCTACCATTGCAGCTATAGTGAATGTACAGTAGCGTGGGCCTGTGTCATAATGTACATGTGCTGGGTAAATCTGCATTTAAATACCACTGTTCTCCCCATTTTACATTGCAGGACTCCAGTGCCTGGTATGGAAACTCACATTCCTGTGATTTTCCTTGACTTAAATGGTAAGTGCTTTTTAAAAGGGCAGAGTGCTTTGAAACCAACTTTGTATAACGAGTAACATCCTATTATTTGAGTGAGCTAGTAAGACAAAGAAATGCCTGGAATGACAGGTAAATTCATTTTAAAACGTACTTACTTCATTGAGTCAAATTATTTAGTGTTTCAAAATGCACAGCATTACATATGGAATTAACTATTCACTTTCATAGTCCCTATATTGTGCAGATATTTAAGAAGTAAAAGAGAAATAGCAGAAGGAGCAAACCTGCGGATTTGAGCAGCAAAAGCCAGTGTAAATGAAAAATAATCATAGGGAGTGCTTCTTCTGGGGTCTTATAAGGGTATAGCACTGATACTATAAAATATTCTGCATTAATGGCTTAGAAGAAGATGTGAAGTCACTGGATATGTCTGCATATCATAAAAGGGAGGTGTGAAGACCTTTGGTTTTGCAGTGTGACCTTCTGGCTTTCCTTTAGTAGTGTTTGCTTTAGTACATCCAAATACAAGGTCCAGCCCGAGCAATGTATTCAGCAGACTTTTTTTTTTTTTTTTACCAAAACTGAGAAATTATAGCCAAGAAGTTGGCAACACTGAAGTTAGTCCAGGGGTCAGCAGTGGCCTTCAAAGAGGGCTAACACTTGGATTAGAAGCATCAGGTAAGAGTATGAAGGTGGCATTTTGCCTGTTGCAGTGGCAGGTTTGCTGTGATTACATTCATGGCATATGTATCAATGAGCTTTTGGGGATACATGGAATGGCTTCAGAGGGGCACTAGTTAATAATTTATCAGTTGTGAGAGACTCAAGCCAGRACAGGTTGAATTTCTTCTCAAAGACTAGATTAAGGATTTGTTTGATCACAGTCTAAAAGTACTGTAGTTTTACTTGCTCAACCAGCAGATTATCTTTATTTAAAAGAAAAAGGGGGCGGGGGGAAGGAAAAAAGGCAAACTAATACCAAAAAAGCAGTGTACTTGGTACAATTGAGCAGTAGTACTGCTAATATACCTGAGGACAAGGAGAGGATGTTTACAACTGGCGAAATTCTTCTCTCCCCATAGTCTTTTGCCTCCCTCTTCAATATCTGCTGCGTTTGGTTGTAATTACCTTGCTACCTGCTTCAGACACAATTAGAAGGTCCTCAGAATAGAGGACTTCAGAAGGTACAGTTCAGTCTCTGTGTGTCCAAACACGTGTGCACACTTTCTCTATATAGCACTCTATAATTAAAAGCAGGAGTTTTTCTTATGTGGTTAGAATGCAGGTATCCAAGCTGGCAGTTGGTGATGAAAATGTGAATTAATGACTTCTGCGATGTTCTTTACAGAGGTAATTGCTTTGTGTCTCCTAACCTTCTCCATCCTCATTTGTTTCTAGCTGATGACTTCAGTTCCCAAGATAATCTCGACGACCCAGAAGCAGGTGGCTGGGATGCTACTCTGGTTGCGGAAGAAGAGGAGGAATTTTTTGAGCTGCAGATTGTAAAGCATCACGATAGTGAGGTAAGCAGAGATGCAGACTGGAATATGTAGCTCAGGAGTCTTTTAGCTGTTCTCTTGAGAAGTGAAAATACCAAAAATGGTCTATGAAATATATAGCACATCTCTTAAATGGCTGGGTCTTGTTTTCAAAGAGTATATGATAGGAATTGAACCATACAAAGGAAAAGAAAATTCAAGAGTATTCCTTCACGTAAATCTAGGCATTACAAATGCTTGCAATTCTGAGYTTGTATTAAGCTTAAACAAAAACCAAACAACAACAACAAAAAGAAAACAGACTAATTGGAATATTAAGGTCCACCACTGGCAAACCAAACAGTCTGAACTGTGACTATTTCGTGGTCTTAGAGGAGCTTTGATCCTGATGATCTTTGGGGTTTTTTGGTCGTTGGTTTTGTGGTTTTGTTTTAAAGCCTGGAAAGATTTGCTGCCAGGCTGTGGTTCTACTGACTTGAAGATATAAACCTTCTGCAAAATTTGTATTTTAACCTTCAAGAAAATTCCAACTTTAGCTATATTCCTGCAATTGCTTCAGCAAAGTTGCTTCTTTGCTGAAATACTGAATGGGTAGTTTTCATGTAGTGTAATGGAGGAACTTCATTGCAATCTCCGTTGCTTTCTGGCTTATCTTAATAAATTAGGCCAAGTGATCTTATAATTCTGCATATTTTAACATTTATTTGTATGATGTTGAAGACTCAAAGATCTTTCTTCAAGGGGAAATGTTCCAGAGTTTAAGCAAGTTGGCATTTTTAATCCCAACRTCTTCATTTGGCAGACTAACGTTGATTTTTTTAAATAGCCTCTTCTAAAACGCAGGCATTTTTCTTCATAGGGAGTGAACTGGAGAAGCCAGTTCTCAAAATTTATGTATTATGTATTTTTGATAATTACACTTAATTAATTACAGTTAATTATACTCCTAATTATGCTTATTAGAGGATACGTTTTTTTCCTTTGCAGGTGAAAGCAGAAGCCTCCTGGGACTCCACAGTCCACGACTGTATCCAGCTCAGTAAAGGCACAGCAGCAGATGAGAGGGTTTATCTTATCGTGAGAGCCACCGTCCAGCTCAGCCATCCTGCAGAGATGCAATTAGTGCTCCGCAAACGAATCTGTGTTAACGTCTACGGCAGACAGGTCCATCCTTTGTAACTCCTCACATTTTCACTCGGCCCTGTGTTTGTCAGGAAAAGGGTTTGGGAAATAGGCCACTGCTACTTGCAACGCACTGCTGCTGTGACTCAGTTTCCTTGAAACTACCTCCCTCTCTCCCCAAGCAAGGGAAATACATAAACTTCTTGCAGGGGCACTTCAAAAGGACAAGTAATCCTTGCAAGATCTTCACTATTGTGCATGATGATACAGCCTTTTTTTCCCTAAAGGCTCCTGTGTAACATGGAATATGAGATTGGYTTTGCTTTTTTGGTATTATTTGTGTTAATGACTCAGTAATTGCTGTGCTCCCAATTGCTGAAGAGCAGAAAGAGTTAGTGCTTCGTGAGGTTGGAGTTCATATTTTGCAAAAAAAAAAGAGCATCAGAAGAAATCAATGCATTTTTCTATTCCTACAGCATGTTCCACTTTACTGATAACTGTATATATATAAATATGTATCCAGGTATAACCATTCACACTCTATAAAGAATAACTAGCAATAGTTGAAGATTAGAGAAAGGATTCCTTGTGTAATTTCTCAAAATGAGTCACTCTTGGTCCTTTTTAKTTTCCAGTTGGCTTATTCCCTTATGATACTGTGTAGGTAACAGCAGGATGTTTGACAAATGGAAAGCGGTTGTGTTTCCATTTGCAACAACCAGTCCTGAAATGTATTTTATTCTTGAGGAAAATGATGGGAAGACAGAGGCTGCTCAGCATTGGGTGAGAATCCAGCTTCCCATAGCAGTGACGATGACAAAGCAGGAGCCCTGATCTGCTCTTCTGCTTGCCTGCTTGTAGTTGAAATGTGGAGCAAGAGCAGAAGAGAAGCCTTATAGGCAACTCTAAACTGCTTTTAATGTTAGGAAAAAAAATAACAACATTGCAGCTCTTGCTGCCCTGGTTAGGCAAAAGCTTTTTTCTGAGGAAGGCAACAGAGATTTTTTTTATCATGTAGAATAGGAAGAGCCTCTTCAACATACAAATTGAGCCTGTCGATAATTATAATTGTATTAAGTCTTCGTCAATTCTCTTCTCTACAGATGTAGTCAATGATGCTTCCTAGCTGTTTTCCAACCCCATAATCTTCAGCTTTCTTGCTAGGTTTCTAAAAACCCTCATCGATAACCTTTCCTGGGTGTTTGTCTCAGCAGCATCTTTGAATGACTCATCTCTGCATTAATTCAACAGGCCGGTTCTTAACCCTGCAAGGCGCCAAGTCAGCATAAACAATGGCTGTGCCCCCTTAAATCATTCTTCATAACGATCTCTTTGGTCAAGAATTTAATGCCTCTGCTTGTCAATATTCAAGGCGAGTCACCTAGAGCGCTACAAAAAAAAATCTAGAACTAGCAAATGCTTCATGTGCTGGTTAAACGGGCACCTTGCAGTGAGGGAAGTTAATCCTGTTTCTGCGTGTGAAATAGGGACAAAAGTGATTTTGCAAAGATTTTGCTGAGATCCTTGACCCTACAAAAATGTTGGCTAGTGTTTGGGTTTGAGCTTCTTCCTGTGTAAACATCTTAAAACACATTTTTCTTTAAAAAAAAAAAAGAAATATTTTCTTTTTTCTTATTTTTTTCTTCCTGCAGGGCTTTGCACAAAGTTTCCTCAGGAGAATGTCCCACCGAAGTTCAATTCCTGGCTGTGGTGTCACCTTTGAGATAGTCTCAAATATTCCAGAGGTGAATAGGAATTCAAAATATCTGAAGCTGGCTACGAGTCTTGTKTTTGCTTGTTTTGAGCATGTTCTTTCAAGCACAAACTATGATTCTTATAAAAGATTAAGCAAATTTCTTTACATGCTGCCTCCATAGTGTCTCTCCATATTCTGTTAAGTCAGGATCTCTTTGCTTAGGTCCTTAAAGAAGCATTTTGAAGTACTTTGTATTAAGTCTGTGGGAGGGGAGAGAAGAAGGGAAAGAAAAACAGGTAGATGAAGTGCCTGAAATTTAGGTAAGATGCATTGGCATTTCTTGGCTTTCCCCCAGGATGCCCAAGGAGCCGAAGAGCGGGAAGCACTAGCCAGGATGGCAGCAAATGTTGAGGATGCAGCCTCGGCCGACTCCGAAGCCTATATTGAGAAATACCTGCGGAGCGTCCTGGCTGTGGAGAACATCCTCACCTTGGATCGCCTGCGCCAGGTCTGTGGCCAAGGAACAGCAGGGAATGCCCTTAGTGAGAACCCTGCAAGGCCCTGGAAATATTTCCCTAAGTGCCCACAGTGGCTTTAAAAAAAAAAAAACAAAATGACCACTTCACTACATATTTTTCCCCAGCTTTTCAAACTGTGCTGGTGGCAAAAGGCCAAAGGAGCAAATGTGCAGGGCTAGATCTCTTTGCAGAGATGATGTTATTCRTCTGCCCGCAACACAGACAGGACTCAACACTTTATATTAAATGCACTGTTGTGGGGGCCTTAGTCTGTTCTTTTTTGTTCCTTCTTAAAATTGTGACTCACTAATTATGGTTGGAGTTTTTGTTTGGTTTTGTCTTGATTACAGTTGTTGTCATTTTGCACATATTCCACCCTGGGCAAACCAGACCTGTCAATAAAGACAGGGAGTGGGTTAATCCTAAGAACTGTAACTTGATCTGTTTACTGGGAAAAGCACAGGAGAGGGAAATGTTTATTGAATGTATTCTGAATATGAATTATGCAAGCACAAAAGAAAGTTATGCAAAACAAGCCAGAGTATTTGCCTGCCCACTATAAATTAATGGTGAAGTGCAGTGCACTCTAACTATTGGAAGCAAGTTCCCTGTCATGTGTAATTAGTTTAAAGGATTAAAACAGGAGCTCAGCTAGGAAAAGGAGCCTAAGTCTTTGCATCTGTAGCAGTCATGTCATGGATTGAAAACCAGCTGTAAAATCCTACCRCTGTCAATCAGCAAAGTACTAGATGTTAAAATTTGTCCACTAKTAGACTTGTAGCTCTATGTTATGTGCAGTTTTTGAAGGCTGTGCAATAAATGTTGTTTAGAGACCTTTTTCACATATAGCCTGAACTRCCCTGGGATAATTGGAGTTGAGATTTTTTTGTTTCTGTGTTTTTTTTGTGTGTGGTTGGCAGGAAGTTGCTGTAAAGGAGCAGCTAATGGGAAAAGGAAAACTCTACCGGAGGAGCCTGAGCTCTCCCAATGTGAATCGGGTGAGTACTCAGTGCACAGGGAGGGCAGCAAGTCCAGCTCTCAGGTCTAGGTCCCTATAATGCCAGAGTCACAGTGTACAGCCATGAATTACCTTATTCTTGATCCTTCTATTTGCCTGTGCTGTTTATGAGTGTGTAAATTGCTAAGCAGAGAGAAAACCTGCAAATATGAATAATTTTGCCATACAGACTAAATGTTTAAGGCATCTACACAATCCATGCTGTGTGAAAAAACAGTGTAAAACAAACGCCTGCATTTTTTCCTGAAGGCTTTTCATCAAGTTGAAGATTTTTCATCTTCCCTAGGTTTGAAAGCAAATTACAAGTATTTAATAAAGTAAGCTTTGCAACAGCCTTATGGGGACATTATCTTTTCCTGTTCAGAGCATAGGAAAAATGAGACACTTTATTGTCCAGATTCAAATGTTTTGGTGGAACTAATAATGAATTTTTTTTKACTAAATTCTCTCTCCTTTGTAGTTAATAGCCAGAACTTTGTGTTATGTCTCTTGGCTTTCAGTTCTGCTTTAACTACAAGATGGTTTCTTGTCACTCTTCTTTGTTTTTGTCAAAAGATATTTATATTTATCAGTTCTTTAGGTTATGTTAAGAAATAATTTTGTTTACCTTAATCATTTCAGCTTTCTGGAAGCCGCCAAGATTTAGCTCCCCCCTACAGCCTGATCAGTAACCGGGTAAGTATCTGAAACCTTCCTAAGAAATAATCCGTAGAAAAAATATATAGGAATTATTTTCATTATGCCAGTCGCAGGGACATGTGACAAGAAGTAGCTGTAAAAGATGGTACAACCTCGTGCTCTTTATATCCTTGAGGCTATTCCTGTGATGTGACAGTTTGGGAATTGCAACACTAGGTCTGTCTGGGACCCCATCCCATCCGCTGTGGGATGATTTGAGGTGATCACACCAGGTTATACGTAGCCACCCATTACACAGAAGTTTATCAAGGAAAATGTTCTCATTGTCAGGCCTTAGCTCTTCCAAAACTTTTATGTGCTCGGAGACAAACCTTTCAGGTAAGGAACTAAGTTGGCCTTGCAAGGAAGTCCAGATCCACCTCCAGGATAGAGCAGTGCAGGAGCCTCTGACCTTCACGAGGGAAACCAGCAGTCTTCAGCTTCAGAAAGCCCATTGCGCTCTATAAAAATAACAGTACAAATGAAAAGTTTTTCTTTAAAAAGAGAAAGATTAAATTTAAACTTATTTTCCGAAGCCTAGATAAACTGAAGTGCCTTCTCCTGATAGATATTCTGCCCAGCATGCATGTAGTCATTTGAAAAGGGAGAATCTGATGGTGACAAGGCATTTTAATGCATAATGCAGTTGCTTGGAATAATAGAATTTTGATGTAGTGCTCTAGCATTGGTTGCTAAATATGCTACATTTGCTCCATGTGGAGAATGCTAAAATACGTGCAGGTGATAAAGTGCTTATAGCAAGTTGTATATGGAGAGAATTGCAGAATGTTTCAATATTATAGCTTTTATTTCAAATATTAAAGATCTAAGTTCTTAATGATTTTTTGTGTGCTTTTTTTGTTTTTTTTTTCTTCTTCCCTTCCCCTCAATAATTTCCTTCATTGCATGTTTTCAGAGTCCAAAGGTCCCAGCAGAGGTAATGCATTAGGTCCACCTAATGAGTGAGATAATCGTCTTATCTCACTATAAAGTTTATTTTGCTCACTTAGATGCTTTTACTTCCTGCTTTAAAGATGCTGCGGTTGGTGTCTCATTTACATAGTACATGGCAAATGAGGTTTTCCATTGAAAAACCTGCCCTTAAAGCAGTGTGGAACTGGTACAAATGAGAGAACATTCTCCATCTTAGTGCATCTTATGGCTTCTTGCAGATCTGTAGCTTTTTCCATCCCTTGTTACACATTTCTGTGGACATCTAAACATGATTAGGGTGAAGTGTTTCACAAATGACCCCASGTAAAAGAGCAGATGGACACAAAAAGCAAGGAAATACTTGCCAGCGATGTAGACATCAGCTTGGAGATCAGATGAACACTGAGAGTTTCTTCCATGTCTTTTCCCTGACTTCAAGGYTTTCATCGGATAGTTACCTTTTGATTTCTGCAAAAGAGTGAATTTAAATTAATATCAGGGCCAGGTGAAAAGACATTTAGCTTTTGTATCATCTTAACGCTCTCATGRGAATGATTGTCCCTCTAGTTGTACCAAGCTTTGGTTAATTGCAATTAATTGGTAGTGGTTCGCATGGGATTTTGCAGCTTTTTGCTTGTTTTTTTTTTCGTTTAACCACTGACAAGCACCCTGTACTGCTGTAAGCTGGTGCTAAACTTGTGTTGCTTATGCTCTTGCTTGCAGCATGCTTCATTTCAAAGTGCTTGTTCTAGGGCACTAAAGGTGACGGGACTGCAAACTGCCCCGGAGATAAATGGAAGATTTTGTAAATGGAAGGAAAAACTACAAAATAGGAAATGCTGCAAAAACTCATAAATGTTTCTATAGCACACAGACATCCTAAAGCAGTGATATCAGTCCTATCTATTTTAGCATAAGGACTCCAAGAACAGCTTCAGCTCAGCTTGGATCTTCCTCTCCTTAACTTTTATTCCATGACTCCATTTCCCCCTTTGATTTTAATCACATTATTCCCTATGTTCTTGCTGTATCTGCCATGGATTTTAGCTTTGTTCTTTCTTGAGTCTCAAAGTTGGCTCTTTGATAGGGTTCTTGAGTCTCATTCCTGTATTTATAAAGGACCATTCATACTGTTAAGGCAATCAGTACGGACTATACTTTAGTTATCAGCACTACGAATTGCCAKGACTCAATTCCTTGCAAACAAAGAGTATAAAACAAGTTGGAATAAGAAGGAAGGCAGGGAGATATCTTCTAAAGTAGTTTCAAATGACAGTGCTGTGTTTGTCTCTTACTAGGTTAACAGAACTGTGTGTGGTTTTACCTGTGAGTTTTATTTGTTTGCTTAAATGAGGACAATTTAATTCTGTTCACAATGAAAATATTCAGAATTTGTTCTTGATGTAATAGCTATGCAGCCTGTGATACTTGTGTTTCTTTTCTGAAGTGCCTGGTGGTTTGTTGCTCAAAAACTTTGTATCCAAAACCACAGAAGAGGTCGGGATGGTGCAACTTAACCTGCAGGTTTCACTAGAAACCAGAGGTTTTTCACCAGATTGGAGTTGTGCAGATCAGTGGAAATAATCTGACTTTCTGATTCACTAGAACTGTGAGGACCTAAGGAACTTGGGCTGAAAAAATGTATGAAAGTCATTGTATGCTTTTTCTGTTCTTCTATATTTCTTTTGCTTAATCTCACGTCGTTTTCTCCAAGTCTGACATCAGTACCRGGCGACAAAATCAAGTGGTATTTCAGCATTCTTTGAGTCATGTACCAAAACACCAAATATTCTTCTGTTTTCTTTAGACTTCTTCAGCATCGCTGAGCTGGGCCATCCAAAGAAGGCAGAACTGTATGGAGATATTTTCCTCTTCTTGATTTAAAACAAACTCTTTTCTCATGTTTTCATTTTCCTCCTGAAAACCAATCCATCAGTGAGAGTCAGAGGAGACTTCAGCAACCTGCTGAAAGGGGAGGACAGTTTGATCATAGCTCAAAGCCTTTGGATGGTTCCACGCTAGAAATGTCTCCTGCAGAGCACAAAATGGTCAAAATGGCAGGATAAGAGAGCAGTCTCCAAAGCAGGATTTTGAATGAATATAAGTGGGGTAAGATTGCRTGAGAGAAGGCCACCTGAAAGAGACCTGCACTAGCTGAAACACCACATTGCAGGAGTCTGAACAAGATTTTCTGTGCAGTAGAAGAGGAAAGACTTTGGATGCCTTTGGATATAGGATGTAGAGTTGCAGACCAGAGATAATACCCAAGCATKGGGCTTAAGGTATGAGGAGAAGCATTCAGTTATCCACACTGATAAAGGAGGAAGCTTTTCAGAAGGGCTTAAGGCCCAAAGGCTTCAAAAATACAAGACTAAACCAAGTCTTGRTGAGACTGGTATTCCAAGCCTAGGTTACACCAGTTTTGACTTGCCTTCAGTCAACTCTACATCCCCACCGTGGTGGTTCCTCACAGAAACAGAGCTTGTTGTCTCTCTATMAAATAACACGGTTGTTATCTGGTCCAAAGACAGGTGCTGCTCAGCAAAAATGCCTTTTACTTGTTATTCAAAGCAGGATTGTTTCGATGGGACTAACTTATAGATCCAAATGGAAACGATTTTTGCTCTGGGCTGCTCGGTGTGACCTTCAACCCATTGGAGAAATCTATTTCTCCCATCCTGGCTTATTTATTGCCCGTGAAACATTCAGAACTTCAAATTACAGTTAAGATTAGCTTAGCTGCCTGTCACTTTCCCGTTCAAGGTCAAATTATTGCCTTGCATCCAATAGTGAGAAGCTTCTTGAAAAAGGTACCCTCTCCTCAAGGGAAATCCATAAAATCTGGTGTCTGGCACCTAGCAGATCTGTCCACTTTTGKACTCCTGATGTTGTATGTTCGCTGTACCATCTAATTGTCAAAATACTTCTGTTTGTTACCTCTTTTAAAAGAACAGGCCAGATTCAGATGGAAATAATGCAGACAAATGCAGGTATCATATAGAATTTGGACAGATAAACCGCATTTCACCATTGTTTAACTGCCTTGGCACCATCTGTCTTCACCACCTCTGCTTCCAGAGCAGGGAAACTTTCCAAAGTGCCAGGCTTGAGGGCACCCTGATTACCTGACCACGACAAAGCTTTTCCAGCAGCCATCAAGACTATTTGTGGCATTTGAGGCCAGGCTGTTTTGATGCATAGACTCTCTTAAGTGGATATAGGATTGCATTAAGATCTCCCATAAATTAAGTCAATTAGCTCCACGTAGCTTTATTAGAACAGACTCTTCAGCAGTGCTTGAGCAACTGCTTTGAGAGCCGTTGAGAGGGCTCCTGTATCAGAAGTTTGCAGAACACATGAACTTCGGTGCCTGTTTTGCAGCACCACACACCTAATTTGGAGGTCYGTTTGGTACATGGTCCTGATCTCCATTGAAACTTCTAGCCGCACAGTTTGGGGTGGAAGTTTGGTTCTTGCACTCTCACAGATAGGAAAATCATACGTTTCATCTTTGCTAACCATGTCAGAACTCCAAGACATCCAAGAGATGTATTCCATCCCTTTTCTTCCAGTCTGTTAAAAAGCCATGGAGCCCCCACAGCTGCTTCCTCCTCATCTGATCAACTTGTCCATGCTGCAAGACACAAACAAGCTTTCAGGTCTAAGATTGTATTTATTTTCTTGTTTAGAGCTCTGCTTGTCCTTAYCCCTTTTCTCCAATGATGTCTACATCCAAGTTTCACCACTGACCACTTCAGATACCCAAAATATTTAGGACTTTGGGGCAGACAGTACTCATTTATTAGCACCCCATCATAAGGTACTCGACTTCCAGAATACAGCTTTGCAATGAGTGATATGTTTTAGGCTTGTGAATAGAGACTCTCTCTGTGCCTTTATGCTGCTGGGAGCTGAGGATCTTGGCAGGATTGGGTCTTTCAACTAAAAGGGCCTCAGGGGAAGGGTCTTTCCTCAGCTCTGCTTGTTGTGAACTTGGCAAAGCGGCTGTGCGAGCCGGCAAGTTGCATAAACGTGGCAGCACCCCTGCTAATATACTAGCTTTGCAAAATTCACCCTTTCCTTTCTCCTCTCCAGGGCCGGTGGGAGAGCCAGCAGGATATATCCCAAGCTGTCGCAAATTCCAGTACAGGAATTAGCCCATCTCGTAGCTCCCTGCCAGGTTCTGTGCAACAGAACCACTCTCCTGATCCAGGTAAGGCCTTTCCTAAAGCTCAGTCAGCTCCAGGGAAAATACAGTGGAATCATCTCAGCTCCTGCATGGCAGGTAAAGCAGTTTCCTCTCCAAAAGCAACTTCCATGGCCTTTCCTCACTGGGCTCTTAGCTGTGTGAATATCCAACAGTCCCGACCGTCTGCCTGCCTACTGCAGGCAGCCTTCACCTTAGAWAGGATGCTAGTTCTGCAAAGTGGTAGATGCGCAGTGCCTAGAGTTTTCTGGGAACACTGAAAAGACGATTAAGCTTCACTCAGAAGCTTAATTTCTAACCAAAAGTTAACTGGACTTATAATATTTTATCTGTTACTTGAGTAAAGAACAGAAATATATGGTGGCTACAGGTTAAACCTTACCTAATTTCATATATCCCTTTCAAGGAAGGAGAAGGCAACAACTGTTTTTCCTTTGACAGTGCTTTGATCGCTAGTTTATGTCCCTCCTTACAGTTTGATTAAAGTAATAATAGTTTTAATAATTTTCTCGATGTTTCCCTCCTTCCCCAAAAGCATTAAGGAATCTTTTTTTAACTTTTCCAGCTGGACTTGGTAGCCTTGCAGCTTCCTACCTGAATCCTGTCAAATCCTTCGTGCCTCAGATGCCCAAGCTGCTGAAGTCTCTCTTTCCTGTTCGAGATGAGAAGAAGGGCAGGCAGACCTCTCCTCTTGCACAGCAGGTAAAGAATTAAATCCAACAGGCTACGCTGTGATACTGGTGAGTGCTGTTAGACTCGCTGGCAAAGGGTTTTTTTATAAGTTGCTGCAGTACAGGCAGAGCTTTTAGTCGTAGTAAAGCCCTGTGATGCATTTCCCCTCCGTTCTGTCCAGAGATAGTGGAGCTGTTTAAACTTATTGATACACTCAGCCCACTTGGCTTTTGAAAAGTGCCAAGTGTGCTACCAGTGTGATTTATGGTAATACCCCTTGCAGCAACAATAGTGAAATTTATGAAGTGCACTTAGTGTTGTTTGTGTATTGCCAAGTGGAAAGTGTAGGTCTRTTTTTAATTGCTGATTTCATTTACCATCCCCCTTCAGCTCGTGTCACCTTTTTCTGCCTTTTGCTCCGGGTAATTGGGTTTGTTTCCCTTCCTGTCTCCACCATGTGCCAGAAAAGCCTTGTAGTTTTTTGGATGCTGTGATGGAAAACGCCTGGTCCACACGTGGCTTCTCTGCTCTGAATGGCAGCAAATGAATGGTCAAGCAGACTGGACAGCACGATTCTTTTAACAGGAGCAAAGAGATGAAATACAGAATCCCAGTACAGTGAAAGTCCCCTTCTTTATATGAAGGGCTGTATTTATAAAGGAATAGTACTCTGTTATCTGGAAAAAATGTTAGGAAGATAAATCTGGAGTCAGATCTCAGTTGATCAAGTTTGTGTAAGTCCATTTGGTCCSTGCTTTGTTTGAGCATCCAGTTAACTCTGCTCCATTCCTGTTCACCAGCTTAGAGAGTGGCTTATGTGTTTCYCATAGACCTTTCTTAACTCTTCATATGCAGAGAAATATTTTAAGGGATATCCTTCCAGAAAAATCTGACATCCCCAAACATCCTTTTTTTGTGGTTGGATCTTCTTCATTCTRTTCACTTGTTTGCTACAACTAAACCTACCGTTGCAAGAACCTCTGTGGTTTATTAGGTGTCATTTTGTTAGAGCAGAAGCGCAGCAATATATTAAAAATAATTAAAAAAAAAAAGCCATAAAGACATTAACATTTAAATATTTTTCTCTACCTTACTACAGAGCTAGCAAAAATAAAAATGACAGGTTTAAAATATTTTCAAGCTGAGTGTGGGTTTGTTCTTCACACAGTAATAAAATGAACGTGTTTTACTTCCAAATCTTACCTAATTTTATGCTTTACTTTTTCATGTTACCTTCCTCTTAGAACAGCCGTAGTGTTGAGACTGGAATGGTGTTACTTTACTCATCCATAAAATGGAGATAATTCAACTGAAGGCAGTGCTTTTTCTTAAAGGTATTTGGGTATCAGAAGATGCAAATAGGGGCTCTTTACAATTTTCTGTGAGAGCCTTTCACAACTTCTTGAATTCTCGCTGAATCAGAGCGCTGAGATTAGAAACGAGGCCCAATTTCCTGCCTCTAGTCTAACCACCTGTTCCCACTCCTTCCTCCCGTTCAAGATGAGCCTTTTATTACTTGTCTTAAAGTCAGTTTTTAACCTAGAAAGGCATCCGTTTTGGGGAATTTACATTATGGATTACTATGGCAGCTAAAACAGTTGGGTCATGACCTTAATAGGAACCTTAACAGTCCTTACTAGGAGGGAATGCCATTTCTGTTTTGTTTTGTTTTTTAAACTAATGTATAAATACATATATTTATACAGTAATTGTACTGTGCTAGTTCTGGTTTGTACTGGGGAGCAACTCAAGGGTTTTCATGACCTCTGGATAGCTATAATGAAAGGACATCTTAAAATTCCTACAAGTTTGAGTGCTTTTAGTTTTGAAATAGAAGGGATTGTGCGATGGAAAAGCCACAGGAAAAGATTTTTTTGGGAATCTTGAAAAATGCAGCCCGATGCATCTTAATGCTGTGAGAGAAACTCCAATATATGGTGCCAAGGGACATAACTGGAATGTGTAGGGTGAGAGCAGGTGATAAAATACAAAAAAACACAAAGAAGAAGGGAAGCCAGAAGGGTAATTTCAGCTGCAACATAATCTAACTGCTCTAACAGGGAATTGAGGGACTTCTACAATGAACAAAGCTGGAATACGGCAGCCTATGAACTGTCTAAAATGTAAATGCTGCCTTATTTCTGGGGAAGTTAGCAACAAATCGGTAGAACCACAGAAAAGGCACAGAAATTACTAGAGGACTGCTTTCCAAAGAAAAGGGAAGGGTCTAAATGATCTTCCCCTGGCTAAAAGCAAATGAGTAGGTAGGTAATAACAGTCYTTGGACTATAGATGCTAAAAAGGTGAAAAAAAAGGTGCTAAAAAGGTGAAAAAGGTGCTAAAAAGGGGGTACCTTACTGCTTTCCCTTGGCTCATCCAACTTAATTGAGTCAAAGAGAATTTTGTAAGCCATTGCTGGGCTCAGTTTTCAACTTATATCTGTCGCTTTGTATGAGAACAGTCATGTAAAGTTATTAAAATCTGCTCTGGGAAAATGCTGGTGGATTGCTAGCAAAAATACTAGCAAGTCTCTAGTATACTATGGTAAAATGAGCAGTTTGAGATGGCCCTAGGACTGTGCCAAATGCATTAGTTTTGTTTTGCTGCATTTCCCTGTTAACAGCGTCTTGGCCCTAAGCTGCCAGGGGTTTTAGTGCTTTGGAGTATCGTTTCCAAGGGCGCAGCACTTAACTTCCCTTCAAAACTTGCAGAAAAGGTTAAGTTGACCGCGACCAAGCAGTCCTTGGAGTGGATAAACGTGTGTTCCCTCTTCTCAGTAAGTAGAAGGCAGAGTTCTCATCTCCTGCTCTAAAAACACTCATTTTAGCAACCTGTTTTAATCATGGGCCACAGCTTAGGCTGGCGGTCTTCGAGTAGACAAGCACGGACAAAAACTCTCTTAACTGGATGCTCTTTCCCTGTTCTGTTTTTGTTTTGTTGCCCGAGTTTCCAAAACGCAGCCACATTCCAGGCAAGGTGCTTGGCAGTTGGCAAAATTGCTGTCTTTGACCTTCTGATGCAACTTTAGGAACTAATCTGGAGAATAATGAACCGCAATTAATGAAATCTGCTCTCGTATTCAAGTGTGTTTCTCAGACAGCACATAAAATAATTGAAAGAACTTCCTGCTCTCTAATTAGTTAGATTGAATTAATTTGGCATAATAGGATTCTTTATGTAACTAGCAGAATGGCTTCCGATGAAGCTGTTTATGTACCTAAAAGATTGGTTTCTGATGAAGCTGTTTATATACTTTTTAAGTTAGAAAATGCCTATTTTCTCCGTAATCTGCTGCCTTTAAATTAATTGCCAGTACTCTGTAAATAAAAATGCCAACAATTTAAACCTTTTTGATTGCAGGAGTAGCTTTTTATTTTCCTAATCTGCTCTTTAAAGGGCTTAGCATTGCAGTGAGCAAGATTTAAAGCCTCCCCAAGCCTTAGTGCTGATGGGGAGAAGTTTAAGATACTCGCTTAAAATATGCAGGTGAGGGGGGAGAATCGGTTTCATCTATCTGTGCTTAATTATATTATGTACATGCTCTTGAAGCTTGTCTTTTTTATTAGCGTGCTGAGGCTTTCATAGTGTGCACCAAGCAGAATTACTGTTCTTTACCTTATGACCCTGTTGATCCCTGGGAACTGCCTGTGTAATTACATTTTAGGGCATCACTGGGTGCTGCCATTAAAAATGTACATATTAAAATCTCGGGTTCTGTTTTTTGACATTGCCCTAGCAAAGGCAATTTCTTCTGGCCAGCGTGCGTTTGGTTAAGCAGGCTTTGGTCACCTTGATGTTTAGGTACCTCCTCAGATGGTAAAATGTCTTTTTGTTGGCATGTGGCTTAAAAGAGAGATCCTGAGTCACTGCCATCTCTCCAAAGCTCTTATTTGAATCTCCATGTGCTGATATAATTTATCTTTGTTTGTGGCCTAGAAAGGCAGACACATGAYGGCGACGAGAGGGCAGCTTTCAATTTGTTCCCTTTCACCTTCTGGTGCAGACGTAGTAATTAATCTGCAAAATAATGAAATGCAGGTAATGAAAAGCCATCTAAATACACACAAGCCTCTTGATGGCAGTGGTTTAAAAAATACCACTAGTTCCATGGATGGTCATGGCCCATAAAAATTGAAATAAGTTACATCCCTTAATCAAGTGTAAAATATTTGGCCTCGTAGGACCTTCTTTTGAATCTAGAAGGGGCTTTTGTCAGAGTTTCAAGTGATGAACCATTTAGATGCTCTAATCAGCAGAGCTCACAGATGCTCTGTGGCCAGCTGAGCTGCTACGTAGCTAATTCTTGGGACCGAGTTGTTAGTGTTTGGATTTCTTTATGGCTTCAGTTCTCCTTATCATCCTCTTAAAAATACTTTTTAATGAGAATTTGTGTGGAAAACTGTCTTTTAAAGTTCTGCGAGACAACCACTGAAACTTCTTTCTAAACTAACTGGAAAACGATTACGAATTACCCTTTTAATCTTTCTGCCTGGAACTAGGAATGAAATCATTTAACTGCATAGGAAACACGGTATGTTTAATTTTGCATAAAATGCATTAGAAATGTGGAATTCAAAAGTATGATTACTGGCTGAAATGTTCCACATATGAAAGGTGAAATAAAAGGTTCTTAGTTTGGATTAATATTTAAATGCACAGTGTCTTT
>NW_020454106.1:1933155-1947132 GCF_003342845.1 Nothoprocta perdicaria
AGCAGGTTATAACCTTGATTGTACTTAAATTCAAAAAAAAAAAAAAAAAAAAAAAAAAGTACTTGGATTTCAGATCTCCTCAGGAAATAAATGAGATTTTATATTTTGAAGATTGGCTTTAAAATGATTTTAAAATCAAGGACAAGAAGGAATTATTGTTGGAAGGGGAGCTTTTTGTGAAATGGATGCAACTTTCTTGGCTGTGTATTAGGGGATTCTGAAATCTCACCGCGTTGCTGCGCGTGGCTTGCAAAAGTCTTTTATCCCAAGTGCTCAAAACTGACTTAAATCCCCATTTAATGAAGCAGCCGCTATGCCCTGCTGGAGAAGTTTCCAAGAGCTGCTTTTAAGGTGGTGATCTGAGCATAATACTGCCAGAGTGACAGTCCTTGAGCTTAGTCATTCCCATCTGCAGATGGTGAAAACGTAGACAACAACAGCAGTGCAAGCTTGCTGGTGATGTCCCTTAGGATTGCATCAGCTATAACCTTCCCTGGACCATTTCTGGAGGTTGCAGGATCTGCATTTTCTGCAAGTATTAACATTTGGAGAACCTCATCGCCTGCCATCGAGTCGAAAGGCTTCGAACGTTGGTCACCGTCATCGGGGTCGGCTTCCAAAATCTTGAAGGACGTTGAGATACGATAGATTTTGGAGCCCCTGGAAGAGGCTGCCATGTCACCTCTGTARTATATGGTGTGGAGAAGGTTTATCTGGGGGTTCAGGGTGCCTCTGAATCTAGAGTGAGGTGCATGTTCTCCTTCCTCCTTCAAGCCCTCCACCAKTCCAGGTTGGTGTCCAGGTCACCCCCAAAACATGGGCAAACTGGGCACCCATCTCACCAGGKTATATGGAGCAGACAGACCTGGAATAGAAGCTCATTAAAAGAGATTTTTTCCTCTACATTTTGRTTCAAAGCTGTTTCAAACTGCATCGCTTTCATACTCGCTCATGCTCCCTATTTTGTCAGTTCTGTTGAAGGAACCGTGCCAAAAATTAACTCTGTAAAAGGGTCGTGTTTTGCTGCAGGGTAAATACATGTGTACCCCGACAGCCGCCATCTACACGCGCTCAGTGACGGAATTTGGCTGTAAATTCAGAAATATTTTTCRGCCAGCAAATGACTTCACAGAGCAAAGGTGTCAAACGCGTTGCTTTTAATACCCCCAGCAGGTAACTTGACTGCATTTCACGATGAAAGTTTGTTTTAGTACATTTTGCTCCCCCAGAGGGGGTGTTTTTTACGTATCTGTTTCTTGTCAACAGCAAAGTTGGGCAAGTGCCACTTTGGATAATTGCTTTTTTTTTTTTTTTTTTTCCCCTCCATGTTCTTCTAAACGTCGCTTGGCAAAGTTACTGTAGGAGTTTGGAGGTTTGTCAGCCTTTCAGGAGGAGCACAGCATCTTAGCCATTGATGAGGAATGATTAAAGTGGAAYGGTTTTATTTGATATCAGCTGCGGTTTTAGGTTTCAGGGATTGGCATGCTGGGAGAGGGAAGGTTTTTGAGAGATAAAAAAGGAAAAAAAAATACACTTTCCTGCGTTTCTTTTAAAGAGAGGAAAGGAAATCAAAGGAACGGAGAAGTAGCATTAAATATATTTTCTTCTTCCAACTCCAAGTGCTTGTGTCCGGGTAATAATGTTGAGCCTCGGAGCGCTTCCCAAAGATGGGGAGAAAGTGGGMCAAAAAGTACCCTAAAACCAAGGAGCAGACCTTGGTTTTAGATACCAGTTTTATTGGAATGGCCCTGCTTCTCCTYCTGGATTGATCAGAAACCAGGAGGACGATAGTTCCGCTTCATATGGCCTTTCTGAAATGCCAAAATAYGTCGTTTTTGGCGATGGGCTGAACACCAAGATGTTGAACTGGGTTGATTTGTATTAGGCAGCTGAACTGGGGTTCAGCTGCAGCTCTGTAGAAGGTTTTAGGTCCTGTGGAGGTGCCTGCCTAGGGTTAGTCCTGGAGTCTTATGACTGCAGGTTCTTTTTCTGTCAAATTTGATATTTTTATGCAGTCATGGAGAGCTTGAAATCCCACTGTTGCCTGCCCACGCTCAGGGATCCTGCAGCACAGGAAGAGTGGTCACTTGCACAGTCATTTAGCCCCATGCCTTTGCATGGCCTTTAATGACTAGCCCAGCTGCTGTGGATCAAATGGTTGAAGAGCAGAAAATTCCCATTCTGCCACATCCCCWATTCCCGGGAATGCCATGATGCTGTTGAACCCAACACTTGCAGGATCCACTCATAAGAAAGATGGTCCCTTTCCTTTCTAACCTGTGCAGAACACATGGCTGTTGAGTTATCCCTGCACATCTGAGATGTGTTGGGGCACCTCACTCTTCCAGGCAGTCTCTAAATTCACAAGCTGGTATTGTTTTATTAATTTATATAGTCGTTTTATTGGTATATACTTGCTCTTTGACGTCATTTGCTCATAGTCCACCTTAGAATGTTGCTGCTTTAGTTTATCTACACCTGAAACTCCAGGGAACAGGAATTCTGCCTCAAACCCACTGCATCGTGAACCTTACTCCAGTCCTAAGCTAGGTTTGGTTTTAGGCATCATTGGTGCGTTCTAATTCTGGTCATCCCCAGCTTCCCAGAACTAGCTCCAAGTGCCTGACCACAAAAAGCTGGTTCTTGGGCACCTTAAAGCCAAGTCAGGCTGCTCTGGAGGCCACTTCAGTGGCTGACTCTCCATCAGCAGGTTTGAAGATAAGCAAAACGTGCTGCTCTGCACTTGCTTTTATTGAGCCCACCCTCCARTCTTTGCAAAATGGTTGGGATCCACTTGTGAAGTTGTTGTTTTCTGTCTTTTGTCTCTTTATTTTTACTTTGAACAACTATGTTTTTATTTAATAACTGCCAGTCGCTGCATAAGTAATAGCTGCTCTTCTTCCCCGTGTTTATCTCTGTTTTTTTGGAAGAGGATTAGTCAGACTCCCGCTTTACTCTCCTTAGGAAGGATGCAAGAGAAGAGTACCTTACTCTTCAGCTGGAAGGTAGAGCTGCCTTGGAAACTAGCACTGCCTGCAAATCTCCTGCCAAAGGACTTTCCATTCCCTTCCAGGAAGAAAAAAGAAAAAGAAAAGGGAAAAAAAAAAAAGCAGACTGCTCCCAAATTTTATAATATATCACCTTTTAAAGAGCTCTTTGCTTGAAAGTCTGAGCCTGAACTTGCAGTGCATTATTTAACTGTGCTGAGGAGAGATGTTTCTGTGTTTTTTCTCCTTTTTCCTTTTCTTCGTGCTTTCATTCCTTGAGGTTCTGCATTAAACTGATGGTCCCTTTCCCTCTCCTGTCTGCAGTGCATGATATCSCAACCTTATCCTGAGATTTGTAGTCAAGTGTCACGATTTGCAGTTACAGCCTCATGAGACTGTTTCAAGTGATTATTTCAGATCTTTAATTTATATAAAAAAAATGGGGGGAAGGGGAGGAAGCTGCATACGGAGCAAGTGAGCAACATTCATAGTGAAACCTCCTCTGAAGGAGCAGATCCTGTCAAAAGGGAGAAGATCCTTTAGAAAATGAGAAGTTGTCTTCCTGGGACAGGAGCAATATATGGAGGTTAGCAAGGGCTGGGTATTCTTCACTCTAACCTGCRGTGGAGATGTCCTGACTTGAAAAGACAGTGCCATATTTTTGCTTCCTATTTGGTTTAAAGTAAATACTGCTAAAATCTAAAATGGCTTAAGGCAGAAGGAATGGAGAAAGAAGATTTTTGTAGCCAGACCAGCGTGACCTCAGAGCACTTTGTCATCTCGTTGCTCAGTGGTCTGCTTTTAATGACTGCACAAAAGGAAACTCGGTGCACTATGAATTTGCAGCTGCTGTATGCGTTAGCATTCAAGGATGCCCGTGTTACCTTGTTTAAGGCATTTATTTGACCCTGCAAAGCATGTCAGCAGAATGCATTAAAATAGCAACACCCTGTCCGGGTGTGACAAAGGATTGCTTGCTATTCCAGAATTGCAAATATAAATTTTAATGTTTTTCTCTACACTTATACCTGCTTGACAATATTTAATCCTTTAAGTGAGTGATGCTGTGCTTTTCAATCCCTGCAGCCYGTCCCCCGAATTATGGTTCAGTCTGCCAGTATTGATGCCAGTGCAATGAAGATAAAACAGGTGAGTTGACCCTCGGACATGATGCTGCAGTTTTCCTGTTCCCATGATTGGAAAGAAAAAGCAGCTGCTGGGAGAGTGGCTTGAAAACCTGTTGCAGTTTCGCTGGTGCTTCACTCCRGGACCATTAAGTGCAGCGTGTGTTGCTTTTGTTTTATTAGGTCCTGCAAAAGTCTGCTCCCCGTATGCTGCTCATTACACTTTTATATTTGAAAAGCCTGGCTAATCATATGATTGCATTAGCAGCTAACTAGCTGAAATTTACTGGTTTTGCTGCTTTAAAAGGCAAATTGCTAAACTCTGAAGCTTGCTATGAACAGAACGTGGCCCTTGTTTGCAGTGTTGTACTTAAATCTCAGTTTTACATTTCAGACCAATTCATGATATTGGCGTGAAAAGAAAAAAGGGCTCAAATCCCCCTCTGCTTCCCACCCTCCCCTTCGTATCAGCAGCCTCCTCCCTCCCAAAGAGATTTAGAGACATCCTAATTTTTTAGAGTACATGCGCTGGCAAAAGATATTGATCTRTCAGATTTAGTAAACTTTACAGCTGAGCAATACATCACTAAAATGGGCTGTTAATCTCGGGAGGTGCAGTTAATTTCATACTCTCAAAGTGTGCGGCGCCGGCGACATTGAGGTGGGAAATGGCATTTGGGAACAGGGACATAAGTGACAGTTTAGTGGGAAAGCCATGATTTATCCATCCTGAAAGGTAAGCCAAATAACGGAGAGAGACTTATAGATCATGGCTGTTTCCCATTTCCTATAAATCCTGCTATTCAAACAGCAAATGGCCATTCCTGTAATATAAATAATTTTTCAGTAAATATTGGGGGACGTATTTCTTTTGCTAGACACTTTTCTTATTAATGGAAGAAATGAGCTGACGATCCTACGAGGTTGGTTGAAGCTGACTGCGGATCAGCCCGCACCTTTTGGAGGTGGCAGCTACCCCGGGCTTTAGATAAGCCTRACGCTTGGAGCTTCCCAAAGGCCTTGTGTTTCATTCTCTTTCTAGCCCAGGTATTTTGGATATCAGATCTCCACAGTCACTGTCTGACCTGCTGTCTTTCAGACTAGCCAAGCGGGGAAACAGCCGTTCGAAATGGCCGTGCAGGCCTCCGAGGCGGAAAAGCCTGCGGAAAAGCCTCCCCAAGTGCCTTTGCAGCAGCGACCCAGAGACGTCCAGGCGCAGGAGTCCCAGGAGGGGCCTCCGAGCCCGCTGAGCGAAGCCTCCAGCGGCTACTTTTCCCACAGCGTTTCCACGGCCACGCTGTCGGACGCGCTCGCCGGCGGGAGCGAGGCCGCCGCGCAGGCCGGGGCGCTCGCGGGCACTGACCTGCCGGCTCCCGCCGGGCCCCACGTGCCCTGCGAGGCGCCTGCACCCTCCGATTGCTCCCCGGAGAGCCTTCCCGCCGCCAGGAGAGAGGGGCTCCCTCCCTCCAGCCTTCCAGGTGCTCACGCGAGGCGTAAAGGCAGCGCGGAGGTGAACGGGAGCGAGGCTTTGAAATCCAGGCATTTTGGTTCTCCCGTGGCTCAGAGCGAACAGGTAAACAATGCCGTTGGAGCCACTGATGGGAAACCTTTTCCTTCCACCTCCACTCCAAAGGAGGAGTTGCCACCCAAGCAGTCAGTGGAACCAGCAGGACAAGCCCCTGGGAAAACYGAAGCAGGTCCCAAACCACAACCTCATCCCGACCCGTTTTCCCAAGCCAGCATTGCAGCCTCCCCCTTCAAAATCCAGAAAGTCAAGACGTCCGAGCTCAAGTCCTTCTCCAGCATGCTGGGCACGGACACCACGTGTCCATTGAGCACCGAAGAGCTGCAGGAAGGGGAGAGAAGGAGCTCGCCCTCCGCACGAGGACTGGGCCACAACGGGGCCGAGGCGGCGGACGAAAAGCTGGAAGCGGCTTCTGACTCCGAAGATGCCAACGARATTCCCGAGTGGCTGAAAGAGGGCGAATACGTCACGGTCGGCGCAAATAAGACGGGCATCGTTAGATACGTTGGTCCCACAGACTTTCAAGAGGGAACGTGGGTTGGCGTGGAACTGGATTTACCTTCAGGTAAAATATGCTTTGGTATATAGAAGTACATATTTATTTGACAAGAAACCTTTATTCCTTTAACCTTTATTCATTTCAAACCTTTGACAGAAGGTTGGTTTAGGACCCACAAAACTCTTTTTTAATTCTTTTAACCAAGCTGGCGTTGCAGCTCTCACCAAGGTAAGTGGTGTCAAGGGTCTGGGGCTCGARCTTAAATAAGCAGGTACCTTCCTGGCACGTGGGTTGCTTGGAAAAGCTGAAGTGAATGATGTGTTTCCAGCTGAAGGAATAGAAATCTCGCTGGATTTTGTCATTCCAGCAAGCAAAGCATGCTGGAACGTGTGTGAGAGTCCTAGTCCCAATTCTCATTCCTGAATTCATGCTATATTTAATATATATATATATATATATAAATATAAATATATATATATATACACACACATATAGCTGCCCTGCCTCGGCTGCTCCACAGTGTGAGATCTGCTAAGCTCTTTGTCCTAACCTGGTGAGCACCAGCTTAGCTCTCCATGGAGGAAGCTAATGGCAAAGGGGTTTTTGATCTTCTTGAGGACTCAGCTGCTGATGTTACTGGATATTTTTTTCCTTTTTGTGTTTCCACATGGGTTAAGTCTCTGGTTTGTTGGACCATAACTGGCTTCCAAAGGCCCTGACACTTGCTTTAGGAAGTATGGCCAAAAGCCCTCTATCCTTGTCACTACAAACCAGGATTGAGGGCTGGGTTCTTGGCTGCAGGGAGATCAATCTGGTCCATCATAGGAATAGGTGTAGAGAGAAGGGAACACATAAAACCAAAGAGATGGCCACATCACCAAAAAGTTTGTTGCGTTCTGGGGCTTTTGCTTTACAAAAGGGAACTGTCACTGCCCAGGCACCCAGGTCATTGCTCCTTAGAGCTTTGAAGCTCTGAAGGGGAGAATTTGAAGCTTTGAAGGGGAGAACTGCATCAGCAGAAAGAAATTGGATATAAAACCACCTGATATTTCTTATCTTCTGTACTGCTGTTGGAAGCTACTCTCAATTCTTTACTCCTGTGGGTGTTAGAGGACTTGAGGACATTTCCCAGTGTATCGCTGCCCACTTTGCATCTCTCTGCTGCCAACTTCACCCTCTAGCTCAGGGCACCCTCTTCCCACCTCTCCTTGAAACAAAACCCACCAGATTAAGCTGACAGAATCCCTTTTCTTTCCCTTCTCGCAGGCAAGAACGATGGCTCCATCGGAGGAAAACAGTATTTCAGGTGCAACCCGGGCTACGGGCTGCTCGTGAAGCCGGGCAGGGTGAAGAAAGCGCCGGGGGCGGCGAGGCGGCGCAGCGCCGGCCTGCGGCTCCAGGGAGACTCCAGGAGGAGCAGCGGCAGCTTCTCCGCCTCGGCCTCCAACCTGGCCTCGCTCACGGCCCTGGCCAAGGCCGAGGGAGGATCCGTGCGGCCGGAGAAGGGCCAGAGAAACGCGGAGAACCGCAAATCCTGGGCGAACTGAGGCGGGCGCCGCGGGGCGACGCAACCRGGGGCACCCAGCCRCTYRTGGCAAACACTAATGAAGGGTCTTTTTTTTTTTTTWAWTTTMTTTTGTTTTTTATTGTTTTCTCCTGTGCTTTGGGTGGTGGAGATGTTCATTCCTTGCCTTGTCACAGTGCTGGAGCTACAGCGTTACTTTCCTGTTAGAAATCGGGGTGTTTCAGCACTCAAACAATGTCAAGCAAAACAGGCCCGTGGCAGAGCGTGTCTCCTGCTTTCCAGATGAGGAAGGGGACACGTGAATAGCTCAAATTCCTGCCAGAATCCTGAAAACTCCGCAGTCCTGCCCATGCCCCAACATTTTGCTTGGCACGACAGGCAGTTCTTGAGAGAAGGCCCCAAAGCAACGTTTTTCAACGTTTTTTTCCAGTTTTATAAGGGTTGCGTCCCTAGAGAGCAACACCCAGTGAGGGAGCAAGGTTGTAACGGTTCCCATTAGGTAGAGAGAGGTTCAGCAAACTTCTGTTTTCCAAAGAAAAGGAAAAATTCCCCCAAACCCTTTATTTTAGAAAGGAGCAGCCCTTGTGACCTGGGACCAGTGCCTGTTTTGACCCTTTGTTGTCCCTCTCTCCTGTAGAAACCAGCACGATCTGTCCAGCTCGCGTGTTACGGATGAGAGCAGGTCTGCGATCCAGACTTAGGAAGGAGAAGATTTGAGCAGGATTTGTCACGTGTGAGCTATGTAGTGAGCATTTTCCCCCCTTTTTCCCCCCAGGTTTTGCCCCAGAAGCACTACAGAACCCTGTGTCCTTTTGCTGTGTCCCTTGGGCCCATCGGACACGAGTGCACCCCAAACACTTGGGTTTTTACGCATTTTGGCAAAATAGACGGTCACCATTCTGCAGCAGGACACATCCATCCTATTTATTTTTATTTATTGCTCTTTAAATACGAAACGTTTGCGCTTTACAATCATCCTCCACCTGGCACTGCATGGATAAACGCTGCCGAAGGCAGCAGCCCTCCTCAAAACCCTCCCCTGGCCTGAAAATTGGCAGCTTTGGGCTGGCTTTTATAAAAACTCAGTTTTATTTTTGGTAACCCTGGCTCGTTTTTAAACTTAAAACTGTAAACTTTTYTAAACTTTAAACTTTTAAACTTAAAACTTTAAACTGTAGCACAAATTATATATAACTGTACATGTGAATATATACATGTGCACATATATATACTTATATATAAATATCACATTGTTTTTAACAAACCAAGGAAGGCCACACTTTTATATTCTAAGCTGTTCGTATCATGTTTAGTAATCACAGGGGGCTTGGACAGCTTGAGCAATGGGTATTTTATCTACCTGGGGCATATTTAGGATGCTAAATTAATGACTCAACTTTGATATGTACCTAGTCTCTGCYCGTGCTGCACATGGGTACCTAAGTGCCTTAGCCGCCTGCTTCCAAGGTCCTAGGGAAAGCAACATTGTCATCAAAGGAGGCAGGGATGCTCAGTGAAGGAGGTAATTATGCTGATTTACTGTAATTAATATCATTTATGCAGAAGGAATAAAATTAAAATAGAAACTCATCTGTAGCTGCAAGAAGGGGAACGGGTTACAACGCAGCACGCGTAGGACTGCCAGGGATTTGCGTATCCTCTAGGCCTGGTGTAGGTAGACTCAGTATTTTCTTACAATTTCTTAAATCTTAACGTGGAAATGTACAGACCGCCTTTAAATGTGTTTTTAGTGTACAGGTATTTCTCCGTTTCCTTTGCACAAAAGACCCTGTCCTTTCCAACCGGGAGTGGGAGAAATGTGGTGATGCTCAAACATCTGGAGAGGGAGGTTTCATGGCAAGAAACTCTTTTTGTAGGCACGGTTCATGCTGCAGAACAGCTCGTGTTGAGCAGCACGGTGACTCTCGCCGATGTAAGGYTGCCTGCTCGTTAATACGATGCCTCTTCTACTGCCTTGTTTTCAAAAATGATTTTTTTAACACTTTTTTTAGATGCACTTTGTTTCAACGTGCTACAAAAAAGGTTAGCTAATGTGAAGCATCCTCCCAACCTCTGTTTCTTTTTCTATTTTTAAGTCTCAGCATTTCATTTATTGGCTTTTGGGAGAGCTCTTTAAAGGCCCTCGATGTCTGCCAGGTGGTTTTGCAGGGGACAGGCTCCAAGCCCTTCCCCATCCTCTGCCCTGCACCCTGCTCCAGCATGTTAAGGTCCACGGGCCTCATTGAAAGGCCCCCAAGTCGCAGCGGGGAAAGGATTGAGCAAAAAGCCCTTGGGTTTGGAGCTCCCTTGTTACTCCCCCATCTTGGGACGTGGTTTTTTTTTATATTTTTTTTTATAATTTTGTTTTTATAAATTCCTTGGGACCTGTTCTTAGTCACTTGAGCATGGCCTAAGCTGCAGAAATGATAAATAACAGTTGAGCCTCGTGCGTGCTCCCAGCACCCTGCCTGGGCCCTTGCCACCGCGAGCACACGTCCCTTTATGTAAAGCCAATGGTGACATTAAGCAGCTGGGCAGGAAACATCCCTTTGGAACCATCATGAAGGTGATACACGCTTTTATTTTACTTTATTTGTAATTAGCATTTGCAAAATCCCGACAGCAACCTGAGGAGCAAAGGAGTAGGTAGATGCCGTTCTTAACAGGAACAGCCCGGCCCCCACGGCTGCTGTGTTAATAACTATGCATCTTTTCCAAGGTTTTTTCATGCACTTTATGCAGGGAAGGCGACTCTCTAAGGCAGGAACCGCCGTTCGTAGCAAGTGTCTCCCCCAGCCAGACAGGAGGTTCGCAGAGGAGAGGTTTTGGTGAGTGTTTAACCCCAGCCTAGAGCTCCTGCTCTTGGTGTTGGGACACGGGCAGGGCTCTCCCGGCGCTCCTGTCTTTGCACAAACAGTTGTATTCCAGCAGTGCCTTATCCCGGCGTCGGGGTGGAATTTCATCCTGGCCTCCGCTCTGTCCCGGGAGCCCTTAGCAGGGGGAGCAGCGCAGGGCGCTCRCACTGCGAGAAGCAAAACCCTCCCATCCTGGGATCCTAAATAAGTGTCTTGTTCTCCTTCTGTGCTGCATTTTTTCCTCATCTTCCCCCTCATTCCAAACCCACCATTGTATTTCCCCCCCTCCAGAAAAGCCTGGGTGCCAACACACCTTGGCACCAAAGTACCTACATATAAATATATATATATATATATGGGTTTTTTTCTGCTTTTTTTTCACCAACACTAATGTCTGCGGGGTCCCAGCAGAGCCTTTTCTCCCTCGTCTCCCCGTTGATTTCTTTTTGTAAATGTAGTGGTGTGTGTATATAACGGAGCAGCTCTTCGCGCTGTGGTGTTTCGCGGTGATCGGTGTACGTTAARTGAGCTACAATCCAAAGACACTTTGTAATGTGCTGTAAAGTTTTTAATTATTTCTGTATAATACTAAATCGCTGTAATATTGTATGATATCTGCAATGCAGCCTGCAGTACCTGAATAAACGTCGTCTTTAGAGTGGGTAAGTCCAGGCCTCATTAACACTGCAGATCTGAGCCCATCCCAAGCRCCGCTCCGGCCCCGCGTGAAGCAGGATGAGCAGCCCAGGAGGGTTATTTAGATACCAGATTATCYATTTCTCTAATGAACCTAGTGGCATATGGAAAAAAAAATATATAAGATTTTTATTTTTTAAGGAAAAACAAATCCCCCCCTTAGCCTTCTTGCAGCAGCCACAGCACCCAGCCCAGGCTCCTGGAATAGAGCAAAAGAAGACACCAAAAAGAAAAGGGATTTCAGAGCCGTGCCCCAAGATCCCATCTGGTTCTTTCACTCCCCAAGGTACAGGAAGGTTCTGGGCATAAAAATAACCAGAAAGGAGGTATTTTTGCACTTGAAGAAGCCCGGGGCTCGTGCAGGTGCATGGTGTCCTTGAATGGTGCTTCTGAAAGGTCACAGGGTTTGGTTTTGTTTTTATTCCCTGTCCCATTTGTCAACATTTTTCTCTTAAGTACTGGGAGGGAAGGGCACGAGCGGTGGTGGTGGGGGGAGGTGTCTCTCTTCCCCAATCCCTGCTGAAAATCATTTTGCAAAGGCTGTTTATTTTTTAACTAATGGCATCTTGCAATCAGTGCAGGGGGAAAAAAAAAAAAAAAAGAAAAAAGCAGCCTTTCTTGCTCTAATTTATTTGTTTTCTAGAAGCCCCTCTGCTGTTCCTGTTTTGGCTCTATCACCCAAGGCTTCTGCTCTGGCAGCCCCTGGAGCGACGTTTGGGGCTGCTCTTGATTGAACCTGGCCCATTGTCCATGGGGCTCCCCATGGGCCCTACTGCAGCCCAGGGGCCTCGCTCATCCCACCCATTTATTTCTCCATATGAAGTCTTCAAAAATCTCCAAAAAAACTTCAYTGAACATTGTAAAGCTTCAGTTTGGTTGAGGTTTGACCCAGGCTGTGCTTCCCCCCAAAGGACTCCAAGAGCGGCGTTGAGTTATACGTTTTTATTTTCTAATAGGTACAATACTAAAATAAACACAAATTAAAAAAAAGTCTTCTTAAACCAAAACTGTACAAAAAAGCCGTTATACTACATTTTTAATTACAGAACAGTCTACTGTCCAAAAGGCACTAATCCAGAATAGGAGATACAAGGATACAGGACTCATTGGGACTAGTTTAATCAATACAATAGAGCACTTGTTTCTCTGTCCAGTCACGTACAGAAACAAGGACTTTTGCTACAGTCATTACACACTGTTATAAATATGAGCCCTACGGGGGAAAGATGCAGCATCGCTCTCCCAAACCACGGTGCAAACCCAACGCTGGGGGAATTACTAAAAAACTAAAAAGGGGAAAGAAAAAAATAAAGAGGTGAGCAAAGGACACAAGGGAAATGGATGGGATATATAGGCTCACGGCAGCCGCTGCCTAAGGAAGATAGGCTTGACTTAACATGGTTGGGTTCTGGACGGGAGCCTGCGCTGCCTGGCTTGGTCGTTGCAAGGCCCAAGCAGGTGAACGGGAGTGAAASGGCTGCTTTTTGCCCTGTGTCTACTACTCAAGAATCGCTGCCTTTAGGGTAAGCATGGCCCCATGTTGGGAAGCTGTTGGCAACGCTACCTGAGATCGACTGCCCAGTGCTGCCTGGCCCAGGTATCCGGGTCACGATCCCAACACTGGGATCCTGCTGCRGTTGCCAAGTCAGTATTGCGGGCCGAGAGCACGGGGAGCGGGTGGTCCAGAGCCCACTAGGAGACCACTGATGTGAGGATCAGCCCTGTGAAAACCAGCCACATGAGGACCACCATGAAGACCATCCATGTGAGGACCACCTACACAAAGACATCTACATGAGGACCATCCACGTGAGGACCATCCACGCGAGGACCTACTGCCCAATGCCAGCAGCTCTGACATGACCATCCAGAGCATCAGCCAAACCATCCCATCACGGGCCAACACGAAGCCCAAGGGCGAGCAAGGGTCAGGGCAGGGCTCAGGCGTAGCGGCAGGAGAGGGAGGCTGCATCTTTCAAACAGTGTCATACACAGAAAAGACAAAGACAGGCATCTGGATGTTAACAAAAATAAGTAACAAAGAAATATGATTCAACCAAAAAAAAGAAAAAAAAAAAAAGAAATCTCTTCTCACATCATCCTATACTACATCCTCCTTCTGCTTAGCAGAAAATTGTACGTACACAAAAATACAAATACACAATTTTGTAGAACAGTCTGATTTTAATATATTTATATATATTTATATTTATATGAGTGGCAGGTTAGTTCATTATATAGAGCTTTTTGCACTTTTGGCTCATATGCAACAAGGCTTTATAAATTCAGCTTTAGCTTTCATTCAGGTTTTTTTTATTATTATTATTATTTCTTTTTATAGCTTCTTGAACATTTGTTTTCACATTTAAAGCAGCATCCAATTTGCAAGAGGAGTTGGTGGTGGCTACAGCAAGGACCAGGTCGAGAGGACACGGGGGAGGGACGGGGAGAATATACATTCCAGTGTGTGTATGTGTGCGCTAGTGCTAACGGCGAGGGGGACAAGGAAACGGATGGCTGTGAAGGGAAGATGGATGCCACCTCGCGAGGTAGGCAGGACACCTACATCAGGGGAGACTGGGTGCTGTGAGGCGCCAGTGGGGGAAAATGGGGCCCCGGTGGTGGCGCCGCTGTCACCGCTCCCCTCAGTGAGCGCGGCGCCGCCTCAGCCGCTGCCTCAGCAACCAACCGCCTCAGTGAGCGCCTCAGTGAGCGCCTCAATGGCCTCCTCAGCGACTGACCACCTCAGCGAGCGCCTCAACGGCC
>NW_020454106.1:1947388-2040791 GCF_003342845.1 Nothoprocta perdicaria
CCTCAGTGGCCGCCTCAACCACCCCTCCTGCCTCAGCGAGCGCCTCAACGGCCGCCTCAGCGAGCGCTTCGCGGCGCCGCCGCCTCAGCCGCTCCTCCCGCCTCAGCGGCCGCCCGGCCTCGCTCGCGCCGCAACCAGACTCGGTCCCAGCAAAGAACAAACCAGCTTCCCGTGAGCACTTTTATTCCCCGAAGCCTCTAAGCAGCACTAACACCTCTGAATAGTGTTTCCTCCTTTCCTACAGGCAGAAGAAATTCTCCTTTACCTCAATTCTCTTCAACTACCTATTTTTCCTTTCTTTTTGGCCCACATTGAATCCTCCGGCATGTTCACCAAGCGATACTCGCCTGCCCCTAGTTGGGCTGCTTCGACTTTGCACTACGTTTCTCACTGCAGTCCCCCTCCATGGCCTCCACTCCGCACCGGAGACGGCCACAAAATCTAAGATGTTCCCCACTGGTGACATTTGGGGCTAAAAATGGAGCAATYGGGGCTGCGGCGGCACGAGGAAGGAGCTGAGATTTCTGTGGGGATTTCTGCCCTTTTCATAAGAGGGGCATGAGGTTGAAAACGCGATTCCTCCAGCATCACCCTGGAGTCCTGTAACTCACTTAGGCACTTTTTAAAATTGACACTAAGGAAGGCAAAAAACAAACGTAAATAATAAWAAAAAAAAAAGTACTGCTCCAAACGCGCCACATGGAAGGGGGTTGATTTGGAGCGACCAGCGCCAAAAGGGCAAATCTGCGCCTCTCAGCCAGGGCTGAGATCCCAAGGAAGCTAAAAAAATCCCAAAACAGTCCTAATCTTCAAGTCAGCACAAGTCCTAAGATGGCATCTACACTTCATTTAGATTCGATGGATAATGTCAAAAGATGGGAAGCTCAACATCCGAACAGCATCTTCCTTACCCTAGCTGTTTGGAAACGYGGGTTCGCTTCAAGTTTTTCACAATCATCTTCACATCTAAGGAACAACTTTTGAGAAAAAAAAAAAAATCACACTGTTCACTAGACTATCGCCAAGCCGAAGCGCAAAGCCCAGGAATCAAGTAATAAACAGACGGCCCAGGGGTTAATAAAAGAAGATTACACTCCAAAGTCACTATTTCCCTGATTTGCTAATCTAAGCTTCGAGATCACCCAAGCAGGGGAAGGCAAGGGGGAGGAGAAATGCTATTAAGAAACCACATGGGAATAACCTGATGTCTTTTGGCTAGCAGCAGGCTCCAGGGATGTCCTTCGTAATCCAGTAGCATCACACGTTGAACCAAATCCAAAATACAGCACCACACCGGGCTGCAGGGACCATTCTCTTATTAGGATGGCAATAACCTATAGCGCTTATTTAGACCCTATGGACACAGGGTTCAGGTCAGAGCACTTCAAAATAAGAAAAGCACTTTTAAACCATGGCATTACCAAAGCACGAACCAGCTGGGATGAAAGATAGTGTCTCCGAAGACACAGAATTACAGTTTAGGAAAAGAGCTTACGAGACAAATTTGGTACCAACAAGCAGCAGCTTTGGAGGGAAATGAACGGCTCAGAGCAGTTGAGGGAGGTATAGCTCGAAACACATGTCCGGGTTCCCTGCACAGAAACGGAGGCTCAGTCTAAATCTCAGGAGGAGAAACCTCAGTTTAGCTAGATGAGTTCTGGTGGCCGAGATGGGTTTTGAAGGACTCTGGCTACTGATGCAACTATCTGTGAAACGCTTTGCTTGAGGCACTGCAGCTGCATGGAAACACTCATGACCGAACAGATTTTTTTCCCCACATTATATTATTATATATATTTCCACATTGTAAGAKTGCCACTTTATACAATATTGTTAGATGGCCTCTGGTAAGCGCAGAAAACCAAAGTACCCTTAACACCTGGAATTCCTGTACCCCAATGTCTAAAAACAAACAGCAACAACGAATTTAGGAGCTGAAAYTTAGACCTGGACACTGGGGCTTTTTTGTTTTGCTACACAAGCTTAAAATAAAACAGTTGAATTGAATTAACGCTGCCCTATAGCTGCCTTAGCTGCTCAGCACTGACTGCCATTAAGTATCTTTATGTCAGTGGAATGGGTGGACTGAATCCATAAGATACCAAAGCGAGAAATACAGCAGCCTACACAGACCCCCTTTTATCAAAACTATGTTTTTTGAGTCCCACCATAGCAGAAGTATAAAGTGTATAAAGATATTTATCATACGTATGTGGAACTTCACGGCGCTTAGAGACATAAGGCACAATATGTTCCCTGGAGGACACACACACTTTCAGGAAGTTCTTACGGCAGAGAACCCATCGAGCACTTTAATCACTGCAACTCATGATCACGGAGCAGGTCAGAGCTGTAAGACTGAAAGACAAGTCTACCTCTTTGGAATCAGAGTTTAAGAATTAAGGCCAGAAGGGACCAGTCTTCCACTTTCCAGGAGACCCTGTATGTCCTGTGGGCTCCCAGACTTCTGATGCCAACTTCCTACTCTGTCTACTCCATCCTAGAGGATGAATGGACCATCCTACCCTTCCAAATACAAAGAAAAAAAAATCCAGCAACAAGAAAAACAAACATCCCTAGCCTACCTAATTGAAAATATCTAGCTTTTCCACTTAACTCTCCACAAATTTCACCATTTGCACACAACAGATTACAAATATCAACAGAATAAATTTATTTCAATGCATATGAAGAAACCTTCCCAGTGTCCACAGGTGACTCCTTTACATCTCCTACTGGGTGGTCTCCTTTTCAAGTTCACTTCACTGAACTGCCAGCACAGAGACATGGCTGGTTTTGCTCTCACTCTGCTGCAAATCCCAGCACTAATTTGAGTCTTGTTGACATCCAGGGGCAGATTCTCAGCTGATATAAACCCTGGAAGCTCTCCAGATGGGTGGATTTCCTCCTGCAGCTCAGGGAGCTTTCCTTGCTTCCCAGGCCCTGGAAACACGGAAGCCAACAGCTTCTGTGATTCAAGGGCATTCCAAAGGTATGAAAAGTGGCCAAATTTTACTGTTAGCCCCCCAAAACAGACAACCAACAGACAACAAGTAACACCACCACCTCAATGTACTTCACAGTGMTAGATGGGGTGCCTAAAGGAAGAAATAATGCTGGAGATTTCTGCGCGTTGAAGAAACCACGTCAAGTGTCTCAGCAGGAAAGCAGCTAAAATTAAACATTTACCCTTCTCAATTAATTGTTGCCTATTTTGTGCAACACGGCGGGTTTTCTCAGCAACAGGTCCGTTCTTGACATTCTGGGTCTGACCTCAAGAAGGCGAGATGCTACTTGCTACTCCAAAGCCACATCACCTCTCTCAATCTAAAGACAGCCTGGAGGTGCCAAGGGATAAACTATGTCATTTGTCAATGACATAGTTTGTCATTGTCAAAAAGATCTGCTTGCTCCTCATATACTGCACCAGTGCAACACCCTGCCCGCTGGAACAGGAGAACCTCATCCGAGAGTGGATCCTCTGAGTCCCTGACTCTCRTTGGCTCGTGAAGGACATTTCTTGGTGCTGTCACTACAGCCCTGTCAATGAGAGATAGCAGCAACTTTATCAGCAGGCAGACTTAAAAAATAAGCATCACAAAAGTCAGATGAGTCTTGAGGAACGGGATATTTTCTTAATATTCTTAATGGAATATGCTGGGGGAGCGAGATTAATTAATAATTTACTTCCATTATCTCTTTTGCCCTCCTTGAGCGATTTGATGGAAACCGTTATAAGTAAAATGTATTTTTAAATCTCAAACGATGTAAAATCTATCTCAGAAGGCTGAAGTCAATCTCTTAATTAGAGAGGTGTGTTATTTAAGCTACGCATGCCATCTTGCCGTATCATGGAAGACTTTAGTTAGTGGACAGAGAAGTATAGGAAGCTGAATTGAGGCCAGCGCCAGCAGCAGTGAGCTAATATCTAAAAATTTCTATCCTAGAGAAGAAGGACCTGCCATTGCGACCGCAAGAGTAGGGTCACCAGTGGTGCTGGAAGAAAATACCCGTGACCAGACACTCTCTTCAGATCCACAGTGACAAGGGATGAGATTTCCACTGGTATTTCAGTGCAAGAAAGCTGGGAGGTAAATGGGGCATTTAAAGAAGTGACTGAATAAGTTAAACATCTTTTGCAAAACAGGTGGTGTTAGGAACCCGCTGAGTTTCCCAGGTGTGACCACGAGTCTGTTTATGCATCTTCCAGTGTGAAGAAGCTTTGGGAATTCCTCTATTGAGGAATTACAGCAAGAGAAGAGCACTAGGGAAGGAAATGGTCAAGAAGCTGGAGGGCAAAAGCAGAGCACAGGCTCAGCTGTGCTCCAGATGAGGCAGCAGGTATTTTTCCCRTGTAACCATACGCTGGGTGGGTATTTTTTCAGCATCCAGGGACACCTCACAGACAGATGACAACGTTGTTTTAGGCCACCACCAACCCGCTGGGAGGTCGGGCCCGTGAGCAGTGTCCGGCCAACCTTTTGGGTGCACATTACTTTGGGATTTCCTAAGGAAGAGGTGGCCAACGCGGAGCCCTGCGCCAGGCTGGCAGCAGGCGCCTTCGGGCGACACAACTCGGCACCAGCAACTGCTGCTTCCTAAAGGAGAGAGCCCCCCAAAGCAGCCCCCAAAGCAAAACGGGAAGAGAAGCAGCTTTGCAGAGGAACRAATCCAGTTTGAGGCTCTGCTGTCGAAAGTCGCCAGTAGGAACAGGTCATTATTTAGGTTTACAGAGTAACTGTTCCAAGTGTCACTAATAACAGTGGTATTAAAGGGAATTAGGGGGCGGAAGATGTGCTGTTTTCAATCACAGAAAAGACAGAAATCCTTTTAATTATGACCACGCCAATCCCCATCTTTCTAAAGCAGCTAATTACATGTCAGGAGGACACCCAGTCATTCCAACGAGCTGCCATCCCCTTCTCCTGCCATACTCTCCTGCATTCATCCTACCCAACCCAATTACTCTGGCTACATTTTAAAAAGATTTTGCAGGACTGCGCTGTATGTTTTGATCAGCAGAATACAGCCACGTGCATTTAATAAAAGAGGGAAGAGAATAAATGGCTCAGAGCATCCAAGAGATGCACTGAACATATGGAAATGCTGGAGGSCTGTTAGGCAGTTTGCTGCAGTCCAACAGTATCAGCCTGCTCGTGCCTGAGCTGCTGGTCAGAAGGCTCCAAAGATGCTGGAAAGAAGAGGGAAGAGCACAACGCTGCAGCAGGTGCCTATCATTTAACTTTGGGGATCAAAAACGGAGCAGTGGAAGTTGTTCCGTGGGCTTTTCCCATCCARAGCAGTAGGTCCTTTCCTATTTCCATGACACAAGCCATCAATACAACCCGGATACCAGAACGACGGGCACGTGGCAGGCACCACGGACTAAGAGACGTCCTGAAATGGCAAAATACATTAGGTTGCATCTTCCAGCAAGTACAAACTCRAGCGCAATGTGGGTTTTCACAGGGAGTGCTCAAGGAAAACAGAGGGGACTTTTGTACTCAACACAGTCATTGCATCCATTGTAAAACCCAAGGCCAAGGTTAAGGACAAGCAACTTCGGTGTCTGGATCTGCCTCTTCACACCTCTGTTTCATTGGTACCACCGAGAGTTTTTTCACTTATTTCATCTATTTATAGTTGCTGGACAAAAGGCAACACCAAAACGGTGTCATTTGGTGACAGTCCTCAAACTGACCAGGTCCACTCTTCCAGTTGTAACACGTTCCTCGCAAAGGAGAAAAGTTTTTCTTTTTAATTTTATTTTATATTCTGATATATAGCTGCCATAACTGAAATGCCCCTTTTTTTTCTCCCTCTATTAATGTGCAGTATCTTTAAACGGACAGTTTTAAATCCCACCAATTAAACAACCCTCTTGGAAACATGAAGGAGAGGTTAAGGGCTACGCTCTTAATTTTACCAAATGCCTGTTGGCCACYGGATTCATCCTCCTGAGTAAACATCCCAGCTGCATAAAAGCCGAAGGGGGGACAGTTTATTCTGCAATGTGCCTGCAACTCAGTTCCTCAGGAACCACGAGGTACTTTTGCTCAGGCCATGAGCTTTCCCTCCTAAGAAATCACAGTGAAAAGCCCAATTTCCCCAAACTCCACTCGAGTGGTCGGGCTCAGGAGAAAACAACCCTGACGAATGATTCCAAAGCTTTAAGACACATAGAAACCTAGAGCTGGCACGCGAGAACGGATGCGTGTTGGGTCCCCAGCACGTGATGCAGTTTGCAAGAAGGCTCCTGCCAACCAGGATTGCTGCCAAATGAGAAATGCTACAGCGAACTCTAGATTATTGCCTGCAAGCTTAAGACGTTGATCAAAATGTTATTACCAGGTAAAATAACTTCCAGGAACACACGAGCTG
The DNA here is from genome assembly GCF_003342845.1 of Nothoprocta perdicaria. Classification (NCBI taxonomy): domain Eukaryota; kingdom Metazoa; phylum Chordata; class Aves; order Tinamiformes; family Tinamidae; genus Nothoprocta; species Nothoprocta perdicaria. The sequence continues at coordinate 1,953,770 of NW_020454106.1, forward strand.
CTTGGGTGGGAAGCCCTGGCTGCAGAGCAACATTGATTTTAACACAGGCCTCTATGGTTTGCTGATTATAATCCCATGGATTTGGAAGCTGGTGAAGGCTGGGAAATGAGGGTGAGCGATGCTCTGGCTGGAGGAGGACAAACACCCTCCTCGTTTACAAGAAAACTACTATCAGAAATGAGCAGAATTCCCGGGATAAAGGCATAAATCTCCTCCTGCTAAATATCTATACTAAACATGGACAAAGACTCGCACTGAATCCCAGTAACTTGGAGAGAAAAGCGTGAATCCGGCTCTGCCTCCGAGTTAACGTTACCCAAACAAGCACTAGGAGTCTCCGGRGCAGCCACTTGGATTTTTGCCAGCTCTGCTACCAATTTTGCCCAGTTTATTCCTATGAGAAAGAAAGGGCAGTTTCCTCACGAGATCCTGCTACAACAATCACATGACTCCAAGTGGCTCCATGAGCCTGAGGAAGGGGAGGACTTTATGTCTTTGTGAATAGCATCTCACGGCGAGGGAAAAGCCTTTTTGTCACACAGGGGAATGGAAAAATCTCAGCCAACTCAACTCCATCCTGTGATTTCACCCCAAAACAACATCCAAATCACACCTGAAATCTGTCTCGTTCATCACATTTTCTCCAGCAGTGGCCAAGAGAAGAGACCCCGAGGAAGAGGATGAGAATCCAAGCAAATAAAAAGTGACTCTTTCCCAGAGCCCAAACCCCCAAGTAAGGATTTCCCAAACCAAACTTACAGTAATAGACACTACTAGGTTTAAATTAGCTACAATTTGAGCACCAGCATGGTCAGCTATGTGGTCTTTCCTAGAGTTCCCACTCACAGCAGCAAGGCAATGAAAGAAACCCTCTGACGAAGGGCTGCAGCACAAATGTTCAGAAAACACGATCAGTTTGATGCTAGCCAACGAAACAAGGAGTAATTCACAATTCCCTGAAGAACTGCAGAAGCAGAGCAGATAGTTTATGAAATTTATTACTTATGGCTCGATTGGAACTTGCAGCCAGACTCTGCAAATAAAGCTCAGGTCTTCTGGGAGAACAGACAAAATAATTTTGTATGATTAGGGAAAAGAACACAACACAAAACAGATCATCTTTAAACAGGGCAATATTTGTAGATCAGAACTAGAAAACATCATCTTGACCTGAGCAGGTATGTGCAGAAGGGCAGAACAGGTCGAAAGGGACCTCTGGGGGTCTCCACAGCAGCCCCAACCTCATCTAGTTGAATTTTTCCACAAAATTTGGGGCCAAACGAGTTCCACTGTTTGGCCGCCCCACTATGGATGTTTTTTCCTTTAGATTCACCCGGAATTCTCCTCAATGCAACTAGTGCTCGTTACTGGTCGCCAGTCGCGATGTGCCTCCCATGGCCTCCCTCCGCGCCCGAGCCAGCGGTGGCCCTACGAGGGACTTCCAGATGGCCCCAAACTGGAYGCTCCTCTCACAAACGATGAGCAACGGGCACTGCTGACTCCCCTGGACCTGCTGACCGCTCTTCCTACTGCAGCCCACACGCTGGGAGCCTTATTTTTTGCTGCTGACACAGGGTCAACTCGTTCCTGTCCCGTGATGGAAGCACGCTGCAACGACACGCGTGTTGGTAACGTCCTGGAAGATGTTTCTACAGTTCTGGATCATCCAAGAGCAACACGGCTGCTTGTTGCTGTTTTCAGCCATCCTCACCAGCTAACTGAGCTTTTGCAAGCACCTGGGAGCTCACGCTGAATAAAAAAGAGGATTCAAAGCAATATAAAAAAGGAAGCGGAGGTAGAAATTGTTGTTTTAAGAAGACGGCGAGAGATGACGACTCAAGTACTAAGGACACGATGAGCCACAAAATAACAACCAGGCCTTAACTCCACAAAGTTAACAGCAACCTGCGCTCACCACGCGACAGGAGGATCCTGGATATTTCCTTYGCTGTTCATGGAACGAGCAGGTAGCTCCAGTCTGCAACCAGACCCGTTTCAGGGACGCACAGGAGGACAAACCGTAAAAATTTCGGACCGGTTTCAGAACCTTGCTACCATATTGCAATGCTACAAACATTGGAGGACAAACCAGAGGCTCAACTGGCATGCTCACAAGAAGGACTTCCATGCTGTGGAAGCTCACCTAGGACTGAGGCCAAACTCCAGGACCCTCATGCCAGGCTTTGCTCCACTCAAACTCATTCACATCCAACTGGAAAGTTCTCAGTCAACTGCAACTTGTCACGGTAAACGTGGAGAATAAAGGAAAGAAGCTGCCACCAGCAGCCTGGTGACAGCAACAACCTCAGCTCTTCCCTCCTACCTCTTGGTGGCCAAAGAAAAGCCAAACGGTGACGAAGCCAGGCGCTAAAGCCAAAAACACCGTGGAACGTGKTTTTGGTCAGCAAGACCCAGTTCTGTTGTTTTCCCTGGTGAGGACAGCAACCATGAGCTGCTGGGCAGGAAGCTACTGCCAAGGAGGCCCCACCAGTGCCCAGGGCACCCTGATAAAACACYCATTTTATCTCTTTAACCTTCACGGCAGAGACTGATGCATCATGAGACCAGCAGCTCTCTGACAGTGACTGACAGAATTAAGGCCAGCTTATCCTACATTAAATGGCATAAATATACAATTTTAGTGATGTTCCCCAGATCTTGCATCTTGCACTATTCAGGAGCTAGACGTTCCAGCACTATTTTTATTCTTTCCTATTGCTTTAAAAAGGCAATGCTGGAAATGACTTTTTTTTTTAAAAAAAAAAGATGCTCTAGTAAGCAATATTTCTTTTAAAATTGCAGCTGTCCAACAGTTTGAGTCTGTTCTTTTAAAAATGAAACAGCCAGAACAAATGGTGGTGGCAATCCCAACATAAAGAGGCCATCGATTATTAAAATCTCCTCACAATAAATCGTGGATGTTGCTTGTCAGCTCGCTGTGTGACTGTAGTATGAATAAGTAGGTAAAATTCCACTAAGGCGCGAGTTTTGCTCCATCATTCTGCTGTGCAAAAATAGAAATGAAAGCTCTCCCCTTCCTTTCACTCCTTAGCACCAAACGCTCCTAAAAAAAAAGGTGCTAAAAAAAGCAACACCCCAACGTGCACCGGAGCAAGGGGAGCTGAGCTCATTGCTTCCTTTCCTGAGTCTGCCCTGATGCTACTTATGGATTTGCCTACTCAAGAAACGCAATAAAACAGAAAGGAACGGCCTCCTTCTGCCCCGGTGATCTATGTCTGAGCAGAGCACATAAATTCCCCAGCGAAATCCATAAATGAAAGACGGGGCCAAGCCCTCCCGATATATCTCCAAAGGTGGAGAGACAAAGAGGTGCCAGCTCCGTGCCCTCGGAAAGCACAAAAGCTCCTCGGCACTTACCTAAGCAATTGCCACAAGATTAACGCGTGGGAGGATCAGCTGGTCGGCCTGTGCCTCCAAGGGTAAGTTTTAGGCTGGCTCAAAGACCTGTTGAGGAGCCGCATCCGAAGCGAGGGGGAGAGGGGACGCGAGCTGGATCCTTCCTTCCCTCCGCCTTTCCCAGCGGAGGGCACCACAGGAGACCCATCCTTCCCAACCGAGCTGCTTTGCCCTCTTGAGCCATTCCCACCCAAGCAGGGGAGATAAAAATGGAATGTGGTGGAAGCACTATGGAAATTTTTATATATCCACATACAAAAATTTACATAGTTTTCTCCTTTTCTTTTTTTTTTTAAATGTAACACAGTCCTGCCCGTCTCTAACACTTCCCGTGCTGTTTCCATTGAAATGTTTCCTCTTACCGGCAGCAACATATCATTTTATCAGGATGCCAGGAGATCATTTCCACACAATGCCAGCAGATGTAATTTTCTTAGATGCACACACAGTTCATCATTTAGATACTAGATGACAAGGTGATTGCAGGGTGACTCTGTAATGCAAGTTTGCCGTTTGGTATTTTGAATTCTCAAATGATAAAAAAAAGACTTATCAAATATAAATATCTTTAAGAAAAAAGTAACAAAAGTGCTACATATGATCAAGGAAAACAATCCCATTAGTTTCTGCTACTTAAAGTAGGTTTGCTTTACAAAGATTACCACATCCATTAGCAGTATGGCTTCCAATTATTAATTAAATTGCTCGTAGCAGTATAGCTTTCTCACATCTTAACAAGGACAGAGTAAAGAGAACACAAAACATTCACACCCCATTTCTCAGGTAAGAGATCCTCCTGCCTTTAAGCAAACCCCAAAGTCCATTTTGTTTTCAGAATATTTATGCTACGGTGGTTAATTCGCAAAGGTCAGGGGCAAAAGGTCTCCAAAAAAAGCTTTCAGGCTCGGCATTGGTTATACACAGACTTGTCAAAATTCACTCACCCATTTCCCGACCTTATTACCTTCCTGGAAAAYATTTGCTTGGGAAAGTGGCAACGCGGGGAGGGGACGGCAAAGGCGAGAGGACGAATAAAAGGTGAACTTGTTAATGACAGATCAAGAGAGTCTGGACCTCTTCGGAGCAGGCTCTGCTAGCCCTGCCACACAACGAGCAGCGGTTTGGAGCAGCGGACTGCTGCCCACGAGACATTCAGCTCCTCTCTCCTGCGATGCCGGGCTGCAGCCGTGGTCCCAGAGGCCGAAGGCCGCGCTCAGCCGCCGCGCCGCGCGCCAGCACAGCGTCTCTGCGTCCCGCACGTCACCAGCGCCCCGAGCGTGCGGCCGTGTTTCCGATGGACATTCCCAGCACGGCACCCAGGAGCAGAGCGAGTCACTGCATGGCCAGGGAGGCACGGAAATCACTTATTCCCAGGCTGACGGGGGGTTCCTAGTGTTCTTTCTACTCTCTGTTGATACTCCGTCCATCGCCCCTGCGCCCCTACCTCAGCTTGCATCCTTTCCGTCTCGGAGAAGGAAAAGCCTACGGACTCTTTTGTTTTGTTTCCTTTTTCAACACCACGTCTAAGGGRTATCCGAGGTTTTAAGTGTAGCCTAAGACTTGGACTTGAGGGCTGTCTAAAATACCTGGAAGCACTTCGAATGCTAAGACAGAGCAGCAAGATTTTTTTTTTTTTCCTTTTCTAGCCACTGGGGCTGGGAGAGGGAGGTTGGTTGGTTGATTGATTATTTATTGGGAATTAATACTGAGAGAGTATATGCAAAGGCTGAGGGCACCATGCCATCTTCACAGAACAAGACCCTAACAGCTAACTGACGTACAAGAAACTGCAAAGTTATACTGTAAGAACACATATTAAGGACCGAGGAAAGTCTGCTAAGGTGCTACGTCTAAAACTAAGTTACTTCTTGCTTGGACCCTGCCCCTTTCTCTGCATCAGTCGTCGTCTAGAGCCTCTGTCTTGATCTCGTTGGCTCCTTGCCGGGCCAGCGCCAGGATGGTGTGGTTTACGGCTGCCATTTCCACGGCTAAAGAAATGGGGTCCTGGTGGTCACTATGGCTAGTGCTGTCGTCCTGCGTGGGCGAAGAGGAGAGAGGAAGCGGCGTTACTGCACGGGGGGAGAGCGGCCTGGCGCGCGGCTCCCGCGGGACGGCAGCGGCCGCGGGCCGAGGAGACGTCACTGCACTAAGACCCATGGCCCTTGCTGGGCAGGCGGAGGGGAGTGGGGCAAAAAAATKGAGTTTTGAGAGGAATGAACTCAAGGGCGGTGAGTGTTTGGAGGAAAAGGTTAAATTAGGAGAGAAAAGTGAGGCACGACGTATGACAGAAAGCCAAGTGCCGACAGGACTCGTTACCCGCCGCGCAGACTCATGCTGTGCTTGCGTTTCGGGTACGGGAGCCGGTTCTGGGCACCCCGTCTTCAAAAAAGGAAAAAGGCAGAACTAGCAAAGGTACCAAGAAGGGCGAGCAAGRCGGGCACGCGGGGGATGGCCTCCGTAGCAGCAGAGACTCAACGCTCTAGGATTACTTAGCTTGGAAAACACGTGGCTCAGCGGTGACCCAGTGAATGTTTCTTATGGATAATTAGCACATCGGGAATTATGATTCTCCGCTTCTCTCATTCTACTAAGGAAGGACCCTCGCTGCAATGATTGTGATAAATGCCAAAGCAGCAAAGGAAGCGTTTCTTATCAAGTTCAGGATTGGATTCTCTCATTTTTGGAGAAGCCCAAAGTAAAAGCAGTTTTAAAAAAGCGGCTGGACAAATTCCTCAGTTTACTGGCAGCTACCAAAAATGAGTGTGGACCCTATGGAGCTATTAAATTTATGGGGAAAAGCTCAGTGAGTGCAGCCTGAAAAGCTCCTGGACTGCTATGAAAACAGTGCAGTGACTTCAGGGAGTGCAGCTACCCAAAGTGAAGGATCTAGGTGACTATGTGCCGGGTTCTCGAGCCCACTGAACTAACTGCCAGGGATTTCTCCATGGCATCCTCATTTCTAAAGRGCCAAGTCCCTCTGCTGCAGAGGACCTGCGATGACGGTAAGMACAGTTAGAACAGGCACCCACATATATTCTCCTGGGACCTGGGACAAAATCAAGGTGTGTTTATTACCCCTCTCTAAAATGGGGTGCTAATACTTACCACACCATGATCTTGCTTTGKTTTTTTATCCCAGAAAGGAAATGATAAACATTTATCATTCCAGCAGCCATGACGTGATGAACTGGCAAAATAATCTCCCTTTTTAAACTAAAATGGCAAATGCTGAGAGGGACAGGAAAGTCAGGACCTTGAGCTTAAAGGAATCCATCTATTTGCAAGGAATACAGGGCAAATGTGCAATGTGCACACACAACACTATACCTGCACATGCACCAAGAACCTTTGGGCAAGCTTCATTTTGGCAAGGAATGGTGAAAAATCAAGTTCTGCCTTCCGGAGTTTTAGCCACTCGTTAGTATTTGGGTGAACTTTGTGTTTTAAAGCTTGCCTAGAGTTTAAATGCTGCTGTAGGAAAGGGAATTTATGGTTTTAACAGCTAGGGGATGTTAAATGGTCATCAGGAGAGCTTGCCGTTTAATCCGATTTGCTTTTAATGCCTAATTATACTTCATAGAGGAGTCTAGCTAGATTACTGAGCAAAGTAATGTTTAAGGGCTCTAAAGAGAGATTCAGAAAATGTTAAGATTCATTTTATTTCTTTTTTCAAAAAATTCTGGCTAATGCACAAAACAAAAATATGGTCGGGGAGTCTAAATAACAGCTCATCTGGGTATCCCAGTCTGACTGGCAAGGAATTAACTCTGCTCAGAAGCAGTTTCCAACATCTGACAAAGGTCTTGGAGCAGACTCATCATCTACAGCTAGGAAGGGGCTGGATCCACTAAATCTCCTGGTGACGACCTATAAAAAGGGCCTAAATACCCACTGGAAGTGGAGAAGCTGGGGGAACATCACCCCAGAGTGCTGCAAAGCCCAAAAAATCTTGGAAACACAGAATGGTTAAGGTTGGAAGGGACCTCTAGAGCTCATGTAGTCCAACCTTCCTGCTCAAGCAGGGACACCCAGAGAACGTGGCACAGGGCAGCATCCAGGYGGRTTTTGAAGACCTCCAGAGAAGGAGACTCCACAGCCTCCCTGGGCAGCCTGTGCCAGGGCTCTGTCACCCTCACAGTGAAGAAGTTCCTCCTCACCTGGAGATGGAACTGTCTGTGCTGTAGTTTGCACCCATTACCCCTTGTCCTGTCAATGGCCACCAACATCTGGAGATGGAGACCTACCAGTTTCTTCCCAGGAAATCCATTAAAACCAACCAGCCCACCCCGGGTGCTGGGCACAGCCCTGGAGACAGCAGAGACCAAAACCAGAACCAAGCAAATGAGTCGTTAAGACAAGTCCACCAGTGTCAAGCACACACAGCCCTGAGGGGCTTGGCCGACACTGACACCTGAGGGAAAATTGGGAAGGGGGTGCAATACCTGTGAGGAAGGTGTGTGGAGGAAGGGTCACCAACTTTAGGGTAGGTGAGGGCTCAGAGTGCGGGAAGGGGTATTCTTTTGCTAGAGAATTTAAAAAAGAAGTTGCTGTCAAGGGTTAAAAATAACCAAGAAGAAAAAAAAATAGAGAAGAGGCAAGAGTTAAAATGCAAAAAAAAAAAAAAAAAAAAAAAAAAAAAGGGAAAAAAGACAGACAGATAATATGTAAACAACCCAAACATGGTCGCAGGGAGATACGCAGCGGGTATGGGGCCAACTACAGGTCCACTTTCAGGTTAGCAAATCCTTGCCCCCCTCCCTTCACCCTATGTCCATCCGTGTCCTGGATGGATGCTCCCAAAAGGGACTTGCGGATCTCCGTGAGCACGGAGGGCGCTCGGTGTCTCGCTGGGGAAGGGTGACACGGGGGACTATAAGGGGCTCGCTCCCCTACTCATCTGGGTGCCAGATAATCAAGTTAGAGCAGCTGAACCCCAGGCTGTAACGAAGCCTTTTCTTGCAGGAGGAAACGAGAGACGCGAGCGGGACCCGCGCGCCCAGTTTGGTGGCGCCTGACAGCCCGGGACACCCTTTAAAGACCTGAACATCCTTCCGTGAGGGTGACAGCTAGGGCAGTGCTGGGACAAGGAGAGCTCGGGTTGTGCGTGGTGCCCTGGGGGAGTTAAGGCTCTCCTAACATTTTTCATACATTGCRTGTGGCGTGAATGGTGTAACTTGCTTGTTTGGAGCAGATCCTCCTGTCTTCTTCTACCTTCTCTGCTTCTCTGCCTCCCTCTGAACATCTTCCCTCCTCCTCCCCATTGCGTACTTGCCAAGTGTCCTGTTGTATGACAACAAATCCGTGTGGGTCAATGTTGGCTTCTCAACGTGCACAAACAGGGGAGCTGTGCTCTTCCCCTTTCCCCATTACATTTACACACAAGCAAAATAAAACACAAGAGAAATTCGATTTGCAAGAGCCACCTCTCCCCCTCCGGGGCCACGCGGGCACTTACCTGCTCCGAGTAGTCGTTGCCATCGACGTCGTCGCTGTTGGAGTGACCGCCCGGACTCTGTACATCTATTCCATGGCTCTCCAGGATTGCTGCTTCTTCGAAAAAAGCAAATGGATCCCTAATTTATCTGATGCAGTAGAGTTAGTAAAAGCAACTATCTCTTTTTTTCAACAGGTTGGAAGAGCAGGAAGAACAGGGATCTTTCTTAGCCTCTTCCCTTTACTCTACAGTGTTTGCTAAGTAGCTCAGGTGCAGATAGCAACTTGCCTGAAAGCCTTCCCTGGATTAATTGAGCCTTGTCTTTCTCATTTGACAGATGAGTTTTAAATACATTTAGATTCAATTTCAAAAACATCCTTGAAATGCTGCAAAAGGGAGCATTTTCTTCTGGGCAAATGCAGAAAAGACTTAGCTTCTGCCAAAGCCACCAGCAAAAGACCACAGCACTTGCTTGGTATTTGTGAAAACAKCAGGTAGCAAACAGAGAGGGACCTTGTTCATATACGTATGGCAAACTCGGTTCTGCCTAGCACCTATGGAGGTACCTAACATCTTGCAGGTATTACAGACATTTGCTGTAGCCCACTAGCATGAGTTTATTCTTATTACAATATCCACGTTTAACCCTGTTAGAAGGTGCCTTCTTAAGAGCTCAGAGAGGCTTCTAACCAGCAGGCCCAACTCTGAAGCCACTTCTGTTTCAGCCTGATCACTGACCAGTATTTTGAGTTTGTCCCAGCCATTTGTCACTGCGTAACCACACAGAAAGCAATGAGCTGGCACAGGTGTAACGGGAACAAGAARCTGGTTTGCAGAACACCTTTGGTCCTGGTGGCTCTATCTGAGAGGTTAAAACGGCCACTTTTCACTTAAACTGCATGTTAAAGTAGCAAACTTGTAATAGTTTCCCTTATTTCCAGTGCAGATATGCTGAGATTTTATTTCTGATATAATCTGGGATACGCAGAGGGGCCAGAGCACGGGGAAACACAATTCCTCTGCCACTGACAACAGGTTTTTAAAGGTTTCCAGCAAAACTTTATAACCGTGTCAGTTTTTCCTGCATCAGTGACGATTTTTATAACTTCAATTCCTACTCRCATTTTAGAAAAGACCGGGAGTAGCGAGAATCTTGCTTTAAAAACTGCTCCAGGTTCCCCTGAAGATTGCCACTGCTGCTTGTGTTAATGCACTCTCAGTAGCTCCATCTGCCCAAGCAAGCTCCCAAACCCTGCAAACWGGCTCTCTGATACATTACCGATATTGGCTCGTCTCTTGATTTCCTTCCTTCTGTTGGCAAACCAGTTGTACACTTTAAGGGACGTGACTCGCTCCAGATCCGATAACTTCTTTCCTRTGAAAGTAATGGGAAAAAAAATATTACAGCATCGTTGCTCCCCAGGTTCCAGGTGCAGAGCCTGAGGTGCATGGTCAGCTCTTGAAATATAGACAGCATTGAAAAGCTAAAATAACTGAGAATAAAGTGAATTTTTATGGGAACCAGAGTGCCATGCATGGATATTATGGTAATAAATGCCAAATTTATGCCTGTTTTTTTTTTWAAAAAAATCTGAAACACAGGAACTTCTTTGCACTTCAAACTACTAAATCCAGAGCTGTGGGAGAAGAGACGGTTGCTCTTCTAGTTTGAACATGAAACTGAGACTCAAAAACCCCTCAAATTTGCAGCCCTGCCACAAACTGCACAACCCCTTGAGCTAGTTCTCCTTCGAGGTGCCACAAGGGTACGTTTTAACACTGTGTCTTTCAGCAGCAGCAAAATAAAYGAAGAAATTTTGTCCCCCAATCTGCCTTCCTCTCCCACATCACTGAAAACAGCCCCTAGCTGGACCAGTGCGATTTCCACCTGATGGGAGGTGAGGGGCGATGATGGAAACCAGATTATGGGAAGGTTAAAATAAACCAGAGGAAATAAAAATCTGAGCCACCAGCTACAGAAACCAACCCCCTTTGCTGAGCATAAGAGTGAAGGCAGAAGGGATTCAGCATCACAGCGACCTCATGGAAACATCTTCAGTTGGCCTTGGCCAATTAGGTTGACCTAAGTAGAACTAGGTAGGACGTTCAACGTAGCTGCATCCTCAGTGGGGATGAGGATCCCCCATTCTGGCTGCTTATCTGACAGTAATTTGCTCAACATATAGAATATTCCTCTAATTGCACCAGCAGGCAGCACACGCAAGCCTGCAAACTTGCTTAAGTAAGGAGAGATGGCACGAGTGAAAGAAAGCAAACTCTGGAAATAGATACCCAGACGATTTCCTAATGCTTTGCATTAGTGCTGCTCAAAATATTTTATCGATCCGGAGAGGCAGCGGATCAAGCAGCTTGTTTCAAAGTGGCTCAACCAAGCAGAGACTCGGCCAGGATTAAAATCCCGACCTCCTCAGTGCTCTACTTGCTTGATCATCCTGCTTGCTCCGTGAAAAAGCAAGAGGCAATGGAGAAAAGTTGTAATGGGAGAAGTTCTGACTAGATCTCAGGAAAAGCTGTTTCACTTGGAGAGTGCTCACAATCCAAGCAGAGACCTAGAAAAGTGGGAAAAACTCCATTTTTTGAGATATTCAAAACTGAAGTAGACAAAGCCCTAAACAACTTGATCTAAGCTGGCACTGATTGACCAGATGATTTCCAGGGGTCACTTCCAATCTAAACTSTTCCACAATTCCATCCTATCCTGGGCCAGTGATCAGGGGTCATGCCTGTCTTTTCATCCGCAAAAATGTTTATTCCAGCAATACATACTCTAAATAATCCAAAACACGAGTTCTGAAAACTGCACAAATATTTGATGAGTTGAAGTCAGTAAATGCAGGCATGACCACTGATTTTGGGGCTCATAAGCCCCATGCTGAGCATTGAGGTTCCTCTCTCAAATATGACTTCTCCAGGAGTAGAGAAAACAATTTATTGACAAAAACGCACGGTTCTCCATTAACACGGAGCCTACTTGTATTTCCCAACTGGTGGAAATCTGGATTTTAAAATTGCATCAGCTTTCGTTACTCATCCCAGTAGGGCAGCTCTGAACGACAGCAGCCACAGAAGGATGAAGAAAGAAATCACGACTAGTTGAGGGCGCTATATTGCGAGCAAGAGCCATAAAATGAGATTTGCTGAATTTAGGAGGAGAGATTGAAACCTAATTGCGTCCGCCTTTGGAAAGGACACCACAATCTGCTCCTCACCTGGCTTTTGTATAACTGCATTACAGGCATTTGCAATTTCTTCTCTCTTTGCCTCATCAGGATATTGATTCTCATTGAAGTAACTGCAAGGAGGAGAAAAAAGAAGATTTTGGGTTTTATTTCAGAAATCAGAGCGTGAATTTCCAAAGCAGCTTCACTAAAAGGGGTCAACTGGCAGCTTGTGCATCACTCTTACAGAGGTAACACAGACACAACAAGTTTTGCATTAAATTAGGTATGCACAGCATAGTATCTACACACACTCATACCTACATGGCAATTAAAAGCCTCCCAAAAGAAAGATCCCCGGTTTAGGCAGTATCCTGCAAAAGAAGGAGCTCTTCAATATTTATTTTGATTTTTCATGGGTTAAATGAGGCTTTCTTCCATTAACACTCTCTACATCAAACTGCAAGTTGACTCCAAAACAACCTTTCAACAGAAAAGTTCAAAACAGTCTTTTAACAGAAAAGTTTTGCAAGAATTTTTGTACATACCCACATATATATTGCACATAAACACACGGACACRGTGGGCTTTGGACAGACAGCACGGSAACTGCTCAGGTAAAATTACACAGAAATACCATAAGATCTCTAAAATCAGACCAGTATTTACTTCAAAAAAAMATYCCCACAATTTATAAGTTTTAGATTACCATAGAACATACTTTACATATAACATTTTCATATTTTTTTAAATTTCTAATACTTTAATATTTTCCAAATAATTGCAACTTTAGTGTATTTAACATGCAGTAAACATCTTATAAAAGCAAAACTATTTTCTCTTTTATTCCATTAAAGCGCTTTCCAAGTCGCAATGCTCTGATTTCCATTCCRCAGATCTTATCGGATCTGCATCAAACCCAACATTTTTTTAAGAGTTTACGGGCTCTGATGTGCACCCGATAAGCAGGGGCTCCTATATTTTTCYATAGCTTGTCTATAATATGGAATCCAAAGAGTTCTTTGATCAGCGTTGATCAGTAACACGTTCTTGGACAGTTGCTGTGTACTTGAAAATAAATCATTCTGGTCTATTTGAAGACATTTTAGCAGCAGACTCACAAAGATGCAGCGCTCAGGTATTTTTCTTCCCTTCCCTCTTTCTTATACCCACCTCGAATGCAACTCAGCTTGAGTTTAAGGGAGTTCTATCCTTCATTTCCATGGTGGATCAGCCTCGGCACAGCTTCCCTGCTAAGGAAGCCTTGGGTCTGATCCATACAGGCACCTGTTTTGCACCCATTCTGCTAATGAACATCCCCCTATTTCAATTCCAGATTAAACCAACTCACTGCAAATACAAATTTTGACCATTCCATCTGAGTTTTGCTTACTTTGGATTTATTTTTCTTATTCTTAGTCTCTGGACGTGGTATTTTTGAAGTATATCCCTTCCTCTTTCAAATGTATCATTCCTTCTATTCYAATATCCCTTAAAAGGGATGTATATCCCCATCTTAACTTGCAAATTCTGTTTTAAGGATTTGTGTTCCATATAAAGCCTTTTCTCAAGACCATAAAGGTGGGAAAACGGACTAGAAAAAGCTCTTTCTACTTGTACCAGATGCTTTCTGGTAGCAAAGCAAAGAAATCCACTTCTTCACAGAGCCAAGAACTTCYTCCTCTTTCTCAGCAATTCTGACAGCAAAAGTGGCTTTTTTTTTGGATTGCCTTTCCTGAGCATTACCTCAAGCGTCAAAAATCTAGAAGAAACACCATAAAATCCGATAAATTAGGAGAAATTCCAAGATTTTTACTGTGAAGCACTAAGAAAAGAGGGTGCAGCCTTGCTGTCATGCTCCATTATGGGTCTTGATCACCTATGGTCTCCAAGCTGGGCCATGATGCCTGCTTAAGAAATGCCAGAAGATGCAAAAAGCAAGAAAAGCTCCATTTTTGAACGGCCATTGGACTTGTACCAGTTCTCACAGGGATGCAGGAAAGTGAGACCCCAATTAAGCAAGAAAGGAGGATCCAAGAGCCCCTCATCTCCCTCCTCTTTGCACGTAGCTCAACACGATGCTGTCCACAAGCCCTTGACCTCCACATGCTTTTACCAGGGCTCAAGGACAAAAACAGGACACATTTTTATTAATAGCAACAAGACTTAGGCTGAAGATTACAGTTCTCTGCGATAACAGGAGAATTCCCTGCGATGGAGGTAACTTTTTCGGAGCAGGACAGCGAATGAGACACCTCTCAGGGCAAAGGAGGAAAATTTGGTGTGTATTGCAGCCCTTTTTTCATGATTCGGACATTTTTTCAGCTAAACCAGTAATTTATATCTTCACATGCCTGCCAAATCAATACATAATAAATACTTTTGATTGAATCAAAATTTATTTCCCGTCACTTTGAAACACTGCCTCTATATCCAAAGACTGACTTCTCATCTTTTAATGTAAATGTCTGCATAGTCCTAAGAGAAAAATGATCCTGCTTGAAAACCTGGAAGGGTTTTTGTCTTTGGCAAGTTTTGAAATCCTGTTTTAGGAAAAAACACCAAACATCTGGGAAGTTTTGGGGCAGCTCTCTTGGTAAACAGGCCTTTTTCACGGATGGCCACAAAGCTAAGTGGATCCCAGAGGAAAGCTGGGGATCCAAATTCARTTTCTGTAGTTGGAACCATTATCACAGTATTTTTCTCTCCTTCCACCTGCTGGCTCTTTTGGTTATAGGTAACCAAAACCATCATGAGACCTCGAGTGGCCGATGTGCACCCTCCACCTCCAGGTTCTCCACGKAGCTGCTCTCTAAGACAGGATGTTCGTCTCCCTTGACTCATTTTGGGGACACGTAGGTGATACCGTGATRCAAACAGGATGTTTCAAGGCTCCCAATAGTTCTGCTAAATTGGGAAGAATCATCCATTTTTAAAGATAGGGAAAGCAAGGCAAAGAGTTTAAAAAGCTTCAGCCCCGTTTCAGTTTGGTCAGGTCCAGGCTGTGAATCTTTGGGGTTCATAAGACCATGTTGCTGCTTGAGAAGGGCCACCAAAGCAATGCACCTGCAGGTTCCTCCTAGTATCCTCTATGGGACAGGGAAGGAAGCCTGGGTGTCCAAATTCCTCCTCAGCAACGAGCCCCTGGGCTGCTCCCAACATGACAAGGGCAGCTATGAGCCGAACACCTTCCGTGAAGGAACCAAGCGACCATCTCTGCAGGAAACAACAGTACAGGATTCAAATGCAAAGTGGCCAAATGATTTACATGAGATGAGAACCCACGTGGTGGGGAAGAACGTGGATATCCTTGAAGCGCTTCCATTTCAGTAACAMTGAAGCCTGGAAAAACTGCGGATTCAGAAAACCTGACTTTCCTTYGGAGATAACGTGCCGGGGAAGGGCACAATGAGGGAACCCGTCTCGGCGCCAGCTTCRCAGGGGAAGCCCACGCAGGCCAGGATATCTCCCTTCCTTCATCCCTGAGATATCTCCCTTGGGATCTACAGCTCCCCGAGCCAAGCCGGGATATCTGAGGCATTCAGCAGCGCTCCCGACAACCCATGTTTAAAAATAAACAGAGCAAAGGCTCCGTTTCCAGCATGACATCACTGTTTTAAGCTTCAAAGAGCCAACATGGTTCAACGTTCTGAGGTTCAACGTGGTGACCATTTACTGCAGTTAGTTGGTAGAGCAGAACTGTGCACAGYCCAGGTGAGGTAACTCAGGTAGGGGTCCGTGGGGGCAATCTCACCCCAAAATAGGTGTTCATCAACCCTAAAAGGGGGTGTGATCAATGCAAGGCAAGAACAGATGGGTATTTATTGAAATCACCTATTTTGCCCCTCATTAGTATAGCCATCAATGTGGTATCGCCCAGCAGCAAGAGGACTTTGTTGCAGTCTATATGGCTTTTAAAAGCACTATTAGTCAGAGTGTCAAATCAATGAAAACGCATCTGAGTTGTCAGTCCACAGCTCCTGAAATCTTCTCTCTGCCCAGGCTGACACAGAAGGGAATCCACAGCATAATCTCATTGGAAAGTGTAAGCACTAATTAATCTCTTGGCAAATATGGGAGAAGATTATAACTCCTTTTCAGTGAGGTTAGTAGAAGGTGCCGTCCATTTTCTCTACAGTTTCTATGGATTCTACAGTGCTGGGACGTATGGCCAGGCAACCTCGCGCACACACTAGAGCAAAGAGCTGTGGCTATTTCAGACCAAAACTGAAACTCGAAGATACCCACCCCACAGATGAGCTCTGACAGAGCTCCACATTACACTGAAGACACCATCTTTACTTTCCCTAGGACTACAAACCATAACCAAGGGTTGAGGTGCYGCTGGAAACATCTGGCGAGGCCCTCGTGAGCAGATGGACTGGAGCCCAGGTTCTCCTGCCAGCTCAACTACAGCCTAGACCCTCCAAAAGCCACTGATGGACACGGCTGCTGCAGCTGAGTCCGCAGTGCTGTCATTTAGCTGAGGGGTTTTGGGAGGTTCATGAATTTTAAGGAGTGAAGAAACCTCCTTGGCTGCCCTGGCTTGACTTCTGGTACAACAGTGACCAGAGGCCCTCAGCAATCCTGCCATGAAGCCACATCTCGTCTGACCTAACGAGATATCCAGCCCCATGGTAAAAATTGGGAATTTTATCTAACATAGACTCTCCCAAAACCCCAGATAAGCTTTGTGACCAAATTGTAAGAACCCAATAATTAATTTTAAGAAGCCTCATTAGCTTTCAACCTCATGCTCTAGGAAGAGAAGACTTTTTAAGCTTCTTACCACGAGAGATGYTTCATTGTTGCACTTTTTTCATGGCAAATGCAAATCCAGAGGAGAGATCTAAACAGGACCAGATCACTTAAGACACATTTAAATTTTAAATGCTACATTTTCAATGCACATATTATGGACATTCAGCACCCATTCAAAAACTCAGACACAAAAACTGACTCTTTATCCTYGTTTTACAAATCAGTGGTTAATCTCAGCGATGTTCATTTTGCTGATGTTTCTTAGCAGGAAACTACTGTGCAATTTTGATTAAAATGCCAGAAATACACCTTCCTCTGGAGTACATAAAGACTGTATGACCTTCAAAGCCCCCATAATGCAAACTCCTTTCTAATTTCTTAAAAATCACTTTCTTGCTATTTTGACAGCAGTCTCGAGCACCAACACAATCCTATCAAGCTATTAAAATGATCCCCCCAAATTGTTTAAAACGAGAATTGAGAGTAGATCTGAACTCCTCATACYTTCAAAAGATTATCTATGCTTCCTAATCTAGAGCACCCTACTGCTGAGATAATTAACAATTAAAAAAAAGAAGAGTTAAGACATCGGAGGTGGTGATTTACTCTTCCTTGTAATTGGATTTGGTGATAAGAATATTTCTGAAACTCCACAACTCTCTTCTGAACTGAAAGACCTGGGAGTTTGAAGCAATTTGAGAGACACAGGTACTTGCTGCTTAAGAGACATTGAAGACACAGACAGCAGATGATAAAGGCTCAAATTTTATGAGTGTCTTTAGATTTAATGGTGGTGCCGACTCCTAAAATCAACACACATACCAAGTAGTTTACGAAATAGGAGGGAAAAAAAAGAAAAAAACAAAATAATCTTTTTTTTTTAAGTCAGTAAGGAAAAAATGTATTAAGACCAAAAATAAAGTGCAAATTATTCTGTAATTTCAGCGACCAGTTGTATGAGGATACAGCATTTTCAAAGCCATGCCTAGCAGGGCACCTAAACATGAATAAGAATGTGTCACACTCTCCTTTCCTTACTTGTAATATTTAAGTTGAGATCTACACACCTCAAGGCTATTTACATGCCGAAATCCTTTGGGCTTAACCCCACGCTAAGCAGGACCTTTCAGAAGTCAACCATCAAACAAACACTTGGTCCAAGATGCTGAACTTTGTACAGAGGAAGAGTTATTAAAGCTACATCCCTGGGATTAGCTAGTTCTCCCAAAGCAAGCAAAGCTACAGAAGGGTCAAGCCATGGATGAAGCTTCTCCAAGCAGCAAGGAGAAGCTGCAGAGATCAGTGCTGGCTGTTCAGGACATCCTACAACTGAACATGGAGCCAACCTTTCTGGTGGGATGTGCTGAAATGACCGCTGTGGTTATCCAAGGAACCACTTACTAGAAAACGGAAGAATCCATGGTTTTATTTGGCAACATGGTTAAAGAAAATGCTAAATATACTACTTAGCCCCTACATTACTCAACCCCAAACCTCCTTCTCTTYGTGGTTTTAAGAATCACAGAATYCCAGAATGCTCAAGGTTGGAAGGGACCTCTAGAGATCACCTAGTCCAACCTTCCTGCTCAAGCAGGCACACCTAGAGAACTTCCTATTGCTACTGGTTGCAGCAAAGTTTCACTCAACAGCGCTAGGCTTTCAGTCGCACCTGGTCATCAGTCTCCAAAGCAGCAAAAATACCAAATATGAGATTTGTTATAAAGCTCAGGAGGAGCTGACCACCTCCAGTACACAACTCAATCACTAGTGTTTCCTCCCCAAGACCTACACAACGTTTTTTCCTTTTCGTTTCCAGGACAGGACTTGGATAAGCGCCGCTTAGCTCAGGAGGGTTTAGACAACCRTCACTCTTGCTGCATTTTCAGGAAATAAGATCAACAAAAATAATAAAAGAATCCCATGGAAGTCAAGGGAGAAAGGGCCAAATTGGCAGCGTATCCAGGGTCCCAAGCCAAAAGACTCCGGTTCAAAGCTTCCGATTTTGGGGTCATTACTTTGATTTTTCCTAGTGCCTGGTACCCTCAGATCTGGAGCAGAACTATTAGCGCTCTAAGCGTCGCACAGACACAGGACAGACAAAAGGGATTTCTTTAATTATTTCCAATATCGATCTCTCCCCTGCCACAAAGCCCTCACGATCCGAACACGGCACAAAAGAGGGACACGAGCCCAAGATTACAAGAACTGATGAATTAGCACGGGCCTTGATTAAGCTCCTCTCGAGCCAGGGTTGGCCTCACCAGGTTCTTTGTAGGCTTCCTCACAAAGGAAAGGCTTGAGGAGGGTCAACAGCAAGAGAACTTTGTAGATGCTAAAGAGACATCTCCTTTGGTGGGCATGGCAGCAGCAACATCTCTTTTTTAGATTATTTTTTATATATTTTACATCAATTTTATATAATTTATATTATTTTTATATTTTTATATGTTTTTAATATGTTTTTTATATTTTTATTCTATGTTATTTTTCTATTATTACTCCCTACACATTATTCAACGCCCATTCACTGTGCAAAGGGATAAGAAAGAGGTGAGTTTACACGGCAACTTTTTAATCGTTCCTTTTTCCTTCTGCTTATAAAATTGTCTAGCAAATAACAAGCCCCAAGGACTCAAAAAATATTATTTCTTTCAAACAATGSCTATAATGTTCCGTATTTCAAGAACGCTTTTTACAATGGGATCAGAAGCCCCCATATCAYTGAAGGAGACAATTTCATGATACTTCTCCCAGATACTGCCACAAAAATTTGCAGGTAGAAGAGCAAAGTTAAGAGCTACAGATAGAAAAAGCAGCTGCAGAGCTGGCTTTATTTCCTATATCTCGAAAAAATACATAAAAACAAAACAAAAAAAAAAAAACCCATTTCTTCTTATCCTTTGGGATTTTGGCAAAGCAAAGCTCAGGGCTGAGGTGAGGTTATGGATTATCCTACCTCCACAAAGGGGATCAACACAGGGACAAGAGATGGAGGGAAGGATTTATTTAACGGATCCAACAAGAACGGGGACGTATCGGGCTCAAACAGCAAGAAACTCGGATTTCCAAGCACTGCATCAGCAACAGGCTCCCAGCGGGCTTTTGTACCCTTGGCTACAGCTGTTTTTAAGATAGAGAAGTTAATCAGTTTCTGAAAAGGATATAATAAAGGTTGATTGAAATGAGAGAAGCTGGCCACGACGAAACAGGAAGTCCCAACCCAACACTCCAGTGATTAAGGAATATCAAGGGGCATTTAGGAATGGAAAGAGCGCCGGTCTAGGTACATAATAAGCAACAAATTAGATGACTTTTTTTTTCCCCTTCTATATGTTGTGTACTTACTTTCCCTATCCTGCCTTTCTTTTTGCTTGTTTAAAAAGAAATCGTATTTTAAAAATTATTTGGAACAGGTCCATATYGTCCATTCGGTTGATAGACCTGCTCATAAAGAGCACAGTATTCAGAATGCAAAGTTATACATGGCATTAAAAAAAAGAAAGAAAAACACGAAAAGGTCAACTCTGCTATCCCTGACTCCCAAAAAGTTAAAAAAAGAATAAAATTCAGATCAAAAAGGAGTTGGGACGCGACGGTGACTTTTGCGGTTGAAGTCCCTAGAGTTTCCTGCTAAAATGCAATTTTTAGACTGAAATGAGCCCATAAATACATGACACAACACACCTGAAGAGTTCTACTTTGGAGCAAGTTTCTACTTTGCTCCTTCCCTTCTTTTTGCCATGATTTTGTTTATCACTTCCCCAAAGACGTCACTTCTGTAAATAGGAGACCCAGCACAGGGACCCAGGCGCGGGCTCTGCGCAGACAACGGCTGCAGCAAGAGGTGGCCACAACATTTTGGAGCTTCTACAAACCAGAACTGGGCAAATCCAAGAGTGCTCCGAGCTGGACGGTGACTTACAACAGGGTGCTCCATAGCCCAAGGTGAGAAGGTACCAACCTGATGGTTGATTCCTCCCGAGCACTTTCCAGGCTGCTCAGGATGTTAATTTTACAGTGCCCATCAGGTTCGTGCCATGCACAGGGTGGGTAAATCTCCCTGCACATGATGCCYGGTCCTTCTAGCTCAACTGGGACTTGCAGGGATATTTGTTGGCAGGTCAGAGTTGTCAAACGCTTCCTTTGGAGCTCAAGAAGGACTTGCGAGAGGAAAGAGGGACAGTTCAAGAAGGACTGGAGAGAAAAGGAGTGTTTAGTTCACAGAGGAGATGAATAAGCAGCAGCTTGAGAGAACTCTATCAGTTAAATGATCTTGGCAAGGTAAACGCAATGCTTTCTCATGATCCTTCTCGAGATACTCAGCCACACGGAGCCTCCAAATTTTCAACATATTTTAACACATAAAATGGAACCTGGTATAATGAGCTCTCTCAAAGTGCCCTTAAGACCTTAGTATGATTTAGTAGGAATTATAGAGTTATGTCTCTATATGTCTCATCATGTCAAGAAGAATGTCCATGGCTTCAAGAGAGGGGTTTCACAAAATCTSGTGTAGCAGATAAGAGCTTTAAGTCTCCAGTCACATATGAACAAGCCACTGGCTGGAGAGGACACGTAGGAAGAACGACAACCCATCACGTGCATTGTCCCACACAGCAGCATCACTTACGTGCCAGGGGTGGCATGAGCCTGTCTTAAAGTCAGCCCTTGTGCCAGGGACAAGAGATGTTGGAAAACTGCTCCTTCAAGGAGCAGGGGGAACAAATGCAGCAACATCTACCTTGCTCTGGAGAAACCTGCCAGATCATTTAGGCTAGAAAAGAATCTCCATCCTTAAAATGAGGCTTTCTGCACTGGCTAGAGTAGAAAAGTGCAGTGCAGGCCGACAGGTCAGCCTGACAAGCTTCCTCTTGCAAATGCTGCTTTTGGTTGTTTCAACCTTGGTAGATGCAGAAATGTTACCTGGCGTCTCCTGGAAGGACTTGCTCCTCCCTCAGCTCTTTATTAATTTTAATTAAAAAAAAAAAAAAAAGAAAAACACAAGAAAAAGGGAGAGAGACAAAGATACTGAAAGCACCTGAACTCCCCAGTGAAGACGAGTAACTCATGGAGTGGCAGAAGAGACCAAGAGGCTGTATTTTCCTGCCCATCCGAGAGGGAAGGAGGCTCCAGCTAATGCAGAGCCAGAAAGAGGCCGCGTGGCGGGCAGCAAACAGCTGCTCTCGCATTCGTGAAGATGCTCAACAAGGACCCCGAGCTGAAAAGCWGCCACTTTTGGGCAAGAAAACTTGATCTTGGCGGCGTCTGAGCTGCAAAGCGAGCCCCAGCGACCGCCTCTGCAGAGGTGGCTGCACTCGCAGGCCTGARGGGCCTTTGCTGGAGCTACAGCAAGGAATAAAGACCCAAAAAGGCAGATTTTCCCCAATCTSAAAGGGCTTAATGAAGTCAAACCTCCTCCTGCAACTCGCTAACACCTTTTTGTACAACGGAAAGACCTGGGGGGTAAAAAATAAACACGACACCTGATAGTTTTCCCAGCATTAAGGTAAGATCAGGTATATGAGAACCATCGATTTTAAGTTAATTCTTCTAATTTCTGTAGATAATGTGTTTAGGGACGAAGAGTTTATAAAGGTTTTCCTAAGAAAACGTTCCTGGGTCAGGCAGGGGACCCCTGGCTCTCCGCATGCTGCTTCCTGGGGCTGGGCTCCCAAGGACACTGTGGATGTTTTGCAGAACGGTCCAACGTCACCCGAGGGCCACCGGGCTGCAAAGGGAAGCATTCGACAGCGGCTCGCGCCGCTCCCGGAGCGCGGCAGGGATTTCTGGCCCTCGTTACACTGATGAGAACCTGCAGCTCTGGCTCCTGACAAGATTGGAGCCTAATGGCCGAGGGCGCAAGACAACGACTTCCTGCTCTGCTCCGGGCTCGGGAAGGGCGAAGCGCCACGAATCCCAAACTGCGACCTCCTCCCGAGCCTCACACAGGAAACCTGCATCCCCTGGGGGGCCGGCATTAAGGTTCTGCTAGAAGGCATAACTAAGAGTAATGGGATAAAATTAACTAAGAAAATTTCCTAACTGAATTGCAGCGGCTAATAGAGCTCTGGCTCTCCCCGGGGAGGTCGAGGAAGCCCCGGCGCGGCGCGGGGCTGCACTGAGAGCCCTCGCACGGGCGGAAGGATTTCTAATGATGTGGGGCAGCGCCGAGCCCGGACCAGGGCCAGGATCGGGTGCAGGGCCTGGATCCTGCTCACCGGGAGAATGGGAAAGGTCAAACRCTTCCAGCTCCGTCGGGAAGCCGTCAGGAGGACGGCATCGATGGGCTCCAGCTTCCCTTGGCCACCTTCATGGGGGAAGGAGGAGAGCGCCGCGGTTTAATTAGACAAAGAGGCTGGCAGTGACACCAGAGTGTCCTTGGGTGACATATCCCGGCGTCCTGGCAGGAAAAGGAACCGTTCCCTGGCCCAGGCTGCCCAGGGAGGCTGCGGAGGCTCCTGCTCTGCAGATCTGCCAGCGCGCCGGGATGCGCCTGGGTGCCCCGTGCTCTGGGTGTCCCTGCTGGAGCAGGGGCTGCGCTGGGGGAGCCCTTCCAACCTCAGCCATCCTGGGATTCTGTGAAAAGCGACTCCCCGTCAATGAGGCCAGCAYGACCGTCAGCGTCACCGTGAACATTTTTAGCAGTTTTGGTTTGTGAAGCTTTCCCTGTATTCAGCTCTGGGCTGTGGGTCCCTGCTGTGCCCCCGGAGCTCGTGGTGGACTCCGACCCCAATCCCAACCCTGCACCCATTCACTAGGAGGGAGGCGCCTGTGGATCCTTCCTTGGGTCAAGCTGCTGCTGTTGCCATCAGACAGGACCTGGAGCTGGCACAACGCTGGAAAACCAGGGAGGGAAACTGAGGAAGGGGAACGGGATGGCACTGGTGCAGTGGACACAAACTCAATTCCACTCCGCCGTATCTTGAAATCATATCCTCCATATCTGAGGAAATCTGACCCTCTTGCTCCTCCAGATAACGACAGCTTTCAACCACAACGCCAAACAAAGCACCTGAGCCCCTTCTGCCATCTGTGATTCTTTGAAATAACAGGGATCTTCTTGACCTAGTCTTATTTAATCTATAGACATTCTTATAAAAATCTCTTTTTTTCCAGAGTAAAGACAGTGTTAAAATGTAAAAAACAGACCCCTAAAACCAAAGGAAACAACCTCTAGCGAGAAAGCAAAGTCCCCACTCCCCACACTGAACTACTTTGCACCACTGAATTGCTTAGAGCAGAATTTACACCTACTTCACGTTCATCTTTGTATAAAACACCTATCTAAAAGCAGAGCCCACCGCCGCTGCCTTGGGTGCGAAACTCAGCTGCCCATCATATACGGTTCTTTAGTAGCCACATCCTTGAAAAAGCAGATAACTCCAAAACATGATTTAGAGGAGAAACACAAACCACATATTTAAAAATAATTTTTAAAAAAAGACGTTAAAAAACAACCCTGAGGAAATTTCCAACTTCACAGTTTTAACGAGAGGGGCTGCGAAGCAAAGCAGAAAAGAAGAAAGACAACTTTGGGACAAGATGTAACATGCAGGAGCGCAGAACTGAAGCAGACAGAGGCTTTCAAGTGTAACCTGTGGTTTGCAGAGCGCTGCTCGCTCTGTTCCCCAAGGAGGCCAAGGCCCCGAAAGGCAGCRTGTCCCACATGGAGGTGGCTCCGGGAAGGAGCGGGTCAAGGTTGGCAGCGCAGCGACGGGGAGCGGGCGCTGGGTGCTCTGAGCTGCACCCAGGCTGCTGGTGAGCGCAGGAGTTCACATCCTGCAGGTACTGCTGCCCTTCACCTGCAGGTCGTCAATATTCAGAAAAGTAACGAGGGAAAAAAGCAAGAAGCAGAAAGCAGACAGAGGGAGAAAGAGCCCTTCTGAGTCTACTGTCTGAAACCTCAGCCTAGTGGCTAACAGAGAATCCTGGAATGGTTGAGGTTGGAAGGGACCCCCAGGGCTCCCCCAGGGCAGCCCCTGCTCCAGCAGGGACACCCAGAGCACGGGGCACCCGGGCGCATCCCGGCGCGCTGGCAGATCTGCAGAGCAGGAGCCTCCGCAGCCTCCCTGGGCAGCCTGGGCCAGGGCTCGGGCASCCTCCCACCAAACAAGTTCTTCCTCACGGCCACATGGAGCTGCCTGCGCTGCAACCTGCACCCACTGCCCCTTGGCCTGCCCCTGGCCACCACCCACCAGAGCTTGCACCTTCCTCCCTCCATCCTCCCCTCGGCTCCTTGGACACRCTCACCAGCTCCCCTCTCACCCTCCTCTTCTCCASGCTCAGCAGGCCCCGCTCGCTCGGGCTCTCCTCACACGAGAGCTGCTCCAGGCCCTTCCTCAGCCCTGGTGCTCTGCGCTGGCCCCTCTCCAGCAGCTCCACGGCCCCCTTGTCCTGGGGAGCCCAGAGCTGCCCCCAACGCTCCAGCTTTGGCCTCCGCAGAGCTGAGCAGAGGGGCAGGATCCCCTCCCTGCCCTGCTGCCAACGGCCTCCGGATGCAGCCAGGAGCCCACTGGCCTCCTTGGCCACCAGGGCCCTGCTGCCCCATGGGTGACTTGGTGTCCCCAGGACTCCCAGGTCCCTCTCTGTGGAGCTGCTCTCCAGCAGGTCAGCCCCTCAGCTGTACTCATCCCTGGGGTTATTCCTGCCCATAGTCAGGACCCTGCACTTGTCCTTGTGGAACCTCATGAGGTTCCTCTCTACCCAGCTGTCCAGCCTGTCCAGGTCCCTCTGAATGGCAGCGCAGCCCTCCGGAGTGTTGACCACTCCATTCAGCTTCGGATCTTCCACAAACTTGAATCTCTATCCTGGGAGATTTTCCAAATAAAAAACAGTAAAGACCAGAGAACCGAGCTACAGCAACCACCAGTAGCAGCTTTCTGAAAAGCCAGCCTCAACCAAGAGCTTCAATTTTTCACCATCAAATTCCATTCTTCCCCTTCAAGGAGTTCTCCCAACCAGTCTGACCCRCTGGCTTCACCACATCCAACTCAAAGAGCAGCCCAAGCCTTTGCTCCTCACCCCGTGGTGCTCATACAGCTTCACAGCACAGTTTTAGAAGGTTACACCCACCCACCACAAGAGCTCCTGTTAATACCCAGAACCAACTCTCTTGCATTTAGACATTTAATAATCTAAGCCAGGTCTAATTGCAGAAAGCTCCTTCTCAGCAGCCAGAGAGCGTGGAGGTGCATTGCCCCTAGGAGCTGCATCAGTAGGTAAAAACGTGTCCCCTCATGGTCAAAATCTGATCTGCTTGAGAGAAAGGCTGAGCAGAACCAGGCCACATGCAACAGCCCGCACTATTCATGGGCCAAATGCTGCTTCTTCCCGACCTCACAGCACCCTGCAAACCYGAGCCCATCTCCTCCAGCCCGGCTGGTGCTATGGGTCGCACTGGTGGGGTGCTTGGCAAACTTAAGGCAACCTTAAGGGACTTCCTAGGGCCTCTGAGGTGGTGCTTTCCTCCCACTGTTGCCAAACTTGCCCTTCCAGCTCAGCCTGGCCTATTAAAGCCCAGTAGTTAAGCACCCATATTCCCAACCTGCTTTACGGGGCGCTTTTAGTGCCAGACAGAGGTTTTAGGGCAGCTCTTACACCGCGAGGCTCTGCACTCACCGAGACCCAGCGAGGGCTTCACAAACTCCTATCAGAGCCGGGATGAAGGCAACGAAAGGTGGCAAAAGTCCCCGTTTAACAGCACAATAAAAAGAGCCCCGGGAGGCAGCCAAGCACAAGGCACGAGGCAGCCAACAGAGGCGAGAACAAGCAAGAAGAAAGAGGGCATCGAAAATAAGATCAAGTGCTACCGTTTCTTAAAACACAACTGGACACTGGTTTCAAATGCCAAAACCAGTTTCAAATGCCAAAACCAATTTGCTTTTTTTGTTGTTTTCTTTTTTTTTTTCTGCACAAAACACAAAGGCAAATGTTTCTAAGGACACAAACCAAACCATTCGAGCTCGTGCGAGTCCTTCAGAGCACGAGGGCAGAGCCTGGTGCTAGGACAGATCTGAAGGGGGGGCCAGGGAAACATCCGTGCCTAGGACAGCTCTAATGCTGGAAAATGCTGAAGACACCAGGGAAGTGCCAAGGGAGAACATGGAACAACCAGGTACCCAGTGCAGCCCTGCAAACCCCCCGATGGCCCTTGGTCTCAGCCAAGTAAGGTCCAGCCCAGGCACAGACACTCCCTGGTCTGAGCAAGCGTCAGGTCCTTGACAGGGCTCAATACTCTGGTATTAACTGGGGTAAAAGCAGCCACTTCCCTGCTCCTAATCTGTTCCAAAGCCCTTTGTGCAAGGGAAGTGTTCCTGAATGCCAAAGCGCATCCTAAAAACCCGCTGCCTGGGGGCTCAATGAGATCTGTGAAGCAGGGAGGAGGGCTGCAAACACAGGAGGTTCCTCCCATGCCAAGGAGGAGAAAAGGCAGGCGGAAAACTCCTCCCAGCCATTCAGCCTTTAAGGGAAATGAGCCTTCATCCCTAAACTACCTCTGAGCCTTTCCCTATTATCTAGTCTCCTCCACAAAGGAGAGATTACAGCAAGCAGAGGGAGAGGCAGCTGGGGGACCACAGCCAAGAGGGCCTGGTCTCTAATGATCCCAATCACTCCGCACGTGTTTCGATGATCCGCTTTGCTCTCCGCTGTTCCTGGCTCATGTAAAAGGACTGTAAGAGCCTTTCTGGACCAGGAATCTCCTGCTTTTTAAGCAGCCTCCTGCCCTTATGCAGCACCCTGAACATTTGCGGCGCTGCAGAAACGCCAGGATCAAATATAGAACAACCTGATGCATTACGAGGAGGGATCAGGAACTGAGGAGAGGGAGAATGGAGAATGGAAGGGCTGCACAGACCTCCAGCAAAGGCAGAGGTTGGATTGCTGCCCAAAAAGCAGAGTTAAGCACCAATACTTTCAAAGTCAGCCAAGGACGAGGTTGCTCAAGGGCTGCAAAAGAGAGACACTTTTTAAGCAAATGGGTTGAATTATCTCCTCCTACCTCTGCTACCTAGAACCACACAATTGCAGCGATCCCAGTGCCAAACCACATCCATGAAAATGAAGCTGGAGCTCACCAGAAGAGGAAAAAAACATACTTGAAGGTGGCTTTAAAATGCCCCAAGCGACATACCTTTCCATCACAGCCAGGCACTCCTTCCTCCACGTGAACCGACTGCCTCGCCGTAGTCTGAAGGTCCCAGAGGTAGCTGTGACTGGCGGAGGCGTCTG
Source organism: Nothoprocta perdicaria (assembly GCF_003342845.1). Classification (NCBI taxonomy): domain Eukaryota; kingdom Metazoa; phylum Chordata; class Aves; order Tinamiformes; family Tinamidae; genus Nothoprocta; species Nothoprocta perdicaria. Next base: position 1,981,790 of record NW_020454106.1, read on the forward strand.
TCTCCATTCGGGCTCTTCTATGGGGACAGGAGCGGGTCTCATGCTTAACGTGGCCCCTAGGGACAATAAATACTGTGTTTCCTAAGGGACTAGAGAGTCACGCTCGTTTTCGCACTCCTGCTCGTGGAAAAAAAGACAAGACAGGTGATGAAACCATTCAAACTAAAAAAAAAAAAAAGGAAAATAAAGCATCATTAGACAAAGACACCTTCAAGATACATAAAGCCAGGTAGAGACAGGTTTCTGTTTACTTGCAGAGCAGTTGCAGGAAGCCAAGTGCAAGCTGACAGCAAAGTTATTTCACCCTGTCCACAAGGTTGCTCCTAGGCTGAGTAAATACTTGAAATAGCTCCTCTGGTAGAGGGGCACCCCGTGTGCTGTGCAAATGAGTGCCAGGTGACCTGGCAGGGCCTTAGGAAGCAGTTTAACATCCCACCTCTCCTCTCCTGCAGCTACACGGCTCCTATCAAGGAGCTGGAAAGCATCAAGGGAGGGAGGAAACTTGGCACGGCGCCCTCAGGAAAGGCCCTTTGCAACTTACCCCTCATTCCTTCACCACGGTGTCCCGCTTACTAAATCAAGACCAAAGGCAAGACCAATATTTCATACACCCATTAGCAGGGGTACCGGGAACGGGACATTAGGAGGGAGGCAGCAGGGCCATGCAGGTGCAGAACACCTAGGATTTAGGCATAAAAACACACAGTGTCCATAAAACAACCCTGCTCATTTAATTCTGGCTCCTTCGATTTGTAACGGAGCAAACGGGATTAAGGGAATTCAATTTTAAACCATAAACAAATTCCTCCAGTTAGAAAGCAGGAATTAGCTATTTGTGCGTTAGGTTGTGYCCTTTTCCTGAAATACATGGGGAATATTTTCCTTACTGCAAGAGTTTTCATTTGTGCAAGGTGGGAGCACCCAGAAATCCCGAAAAACCTGCCCCTGGAGAAGTCTACAGTCTATAGAAGCCTATAGGAAGCAAAGCCTTTACCTTGCACACACAACRGATGGTGACGTTTCCTCATTCCTGCCTTTGGAGCACAGACTACTTCCCAGGGCTTTAGTGCCAGCAGCTAGACCTAGCTCCCAGCTTAAACCACAGACAGTTTTAATGTCACTCAAAATATTATCTATATTACTAATTTATTGGAAGGTCATTTCAAGGGAAGTTCCTTATCTACCCCTTCCAGCATCTGCATGGTTTGGGGGGCTGGGACAGCACCACGTTGCTTGGCTTCAGGAACACTTTGAAAATCGGAAATAAAAGAATGTGTGTGKGGGGGAGGACTAGCTTTTTAGGCACTTTCTTAGCAAAATACGCTCTCCAAAGGAGAATTTGGAGGGCAGGTGTTATCTGTGTCTTCTGAAGAGCTCTCTGACACTGTTTTCATGCACTACAGAAAAATGTGAGTCTCAGTGATGCCCACATCAGGGCAAGAGATGTGGAGTTATTCATCTGCCTGGGATTTTGCAGACAGAGGTTGAAAAAACATCTGTATTTAAAGCAGTTTAACTCTGGCTTCTTATATGTTCACTTACTAAATATGAAATAGGATATTTTTTTGGTTGGTTGGTTTTTTTTTTTGCTTTAGCAGCCTCACTAAATCAACTTTTCTCTCCAGYAGCAACAAAATCAACAGCAGATAAGAGGCAGTTATGCTGAGGACTTCACAAGTCAGCAAGTTACACTGCTAACTAGTAATGGGAGTTTTCACAAAACCCTCAAATAGTTTTTAGGAAAGGAAACATCTTCCTTTCTGCTCGAGCAGGATGAGCCAAAACATTGTGAGATTTCTGCCTTAAAACATGCAGCAAAAAYTTGGACATGTGTAAGGAGTGGAGAGGTGAACAGAGAAGTGAACAAACTCCTTCCACAGATAAAAATGAAAAGGGACATCTCCCACYAGCTGCCAACACCAAGGAGCTTTTGCAACAAAACTGTATTTTCTCTCTGCAAAATTTTCTCTAAATTGGGGTTTGACTGGGAGGAAACTGCAGGTGGGTTTAAGAAGACACAAGTGCTGCCCTTGCTTTGGAATTCCACATGGTTTTCCTCCTCTCAACACATCCCAGATCCTTATCCAGAGGAATAAGTGCCGTTGCTGTCAGGCCTGTCACCTGCCGTTGCTGGTTCGTTGTGTGGCGAGACGGGCGCCGCGCGGGACGTCGGGAGCCCCAGGCCACCTCCCGGCTCCGGGGATCCGTTCGCAGCAAGTACCTCTCATCCATTACACTGATAAGAACAGCTATTCCCCTTCAGCTGAGCCAAACACGCCTGACATCCCCTGAAAAACAACTTCCAGTTCCTACCAGATGTGAATCAGTAGCCTGCACAGCAAAAGGTTCCCTGCAGAGCTCATTGCTTAGATGGAAAGGATCAGAGAAGGGACAATTTTYGACGAGGCTCCGTAAAATAGTAAATCACCACCACCAAATTCCCCATGCAAATCTCCCAGGATATCCAGCCCCTGATTTTTCTTTTTTTTTTTTTTTTTCCTCTTTTTATAAGCCTTGCTTTCACAGCTAAACAAGAGCTGCAGTGGGAATAACACAAAAGATGCTACATCTTGATAATAACCACCTTTCTTTTCCCCCTTTGTTCAAGGAGAAAGAGCACACGGTTCTCTCCAAGGTGACCACAGCTGCCTTCCTGTGCCGAGACTGGTACAGGCAGAACATGCAGCTTACAGGGAGGCAGCCTGCATCCATCCCTGCAACTTCAACACAGCGTTTCTCGATGCCAGCTTCAGTTTGCAGCACAAGGGCAAAAGAAATGCTCAAGTTACCTCATAATAAACTTCCCACATGGCCCAAGACTGAGYGCCAGCTAAACTAATCAGGCTACCTATCGATGCACATTTATTTAGCCCCCTATTTTTAAACCATGGCTTCTGAAAAATTCATCAGAGCACTATAGGACTCCATACACTCATAATCTGAAACCTATACTATTTATCTACTGCCAAAATGCTCTCAGTCTTCCACAAAACACAAGAGATACGGTGCCTGTCCAAAGAAATGCCCCAGCTAAATGAGAAACGTGCCTATTAATTGGATCAGAGCCATCAAACACTAACATTGAGCATGRACTTCTTTCCCTCAACAAAAAAATACCTTTTACCTTAACTGGCAAGGGTTTCCAGAAAAAAAAAAATACAAGTCCTTCAAAATCAGAACTCACAGCATTGCTATTAACTCTACCAGAGAAAAACACAGATCAGGACGTTTTTGAGTAGCAGGGTTGAATGCAGTATGAAAACAGGCTGTTTTCTGATCCACGAGGCTCAGGTGTCTCTGGTAACGCTCCAAACTGCTGTTTGAAGTTCTCTGAGCAACCATCGCCAACGAGAAACAGAGAAAATATCCATGCAAAAAGGCACTCAAAAGCATGCAAACARCAAGGAGCGTATTCCAAAGGCCAAGGAAAGCTGGTAAATAAGGAAGGCTACGGAGCTGCCGAGTCCTTTCCGTACTCTTAACRTCTCTACATCGTCTGTCCTGAGGCTCTAAAAAATGCAGCAATTAGGTTAGCACATGAAGGGCTTCTTGAGGATGATTAAAAGCACTATACAGCACCACCGTATATTTGAAAGAAGAAAAAGAAAGCATCTCTTTTGATGTATTTACAGGGTTTTTGTCCCTAAAACTCTGCAGAAGYCCCTGGCTGGGTGCAGTGCAGAACAAGTGTAAAAGATAGTCCTTGCTGCGAGGACCTTATAGGCAAGGAGGGTAAGTGACACAGAGGAAAGGGTCTTGTCTTTTATCTCTCTTTAGCAAAAAGTTGCACCTATTTGCTAAAAATTCTATAGAAAACTTGGCAGAGCCAAGGGAAGAGTCCAGGCCTGCCAGGTGGTCTCCAGGCCTCTCCTCAACTGTCCTCCCTCTCCCCTTCACAAGGTAACTGCACTGGTTTTCTCAGCCCATCGAAACATTTTAAGGGGAAGTTTCCCTTCTGTTATTACTCAAACGAAAACAGGCAGAAAATGGACTAGTCTGAAGAGCTATCTGCAAATCTAAGGATGAAAAAATAAGGAAGGGGGAACTAAAYGCTCCTAAAGACCTCACGCTGCGCACTGGCAACGAGCTCCTGCCCAGAGGGACCTGAGTGTTTCCTCTATTGGAAAAGGCTTCAAATACTGCTCCCAACAGCTGAAATGGGAAAGGATATGAGAATAGAAAGGCAAATGTCACTTTTTAGTATCTCATTTCATCACTTTTTGAGAGGAGGACAGGCCTTCATGGGATGTCTATGGAGAGTGACCAGGCCTGAAGCTCCTGCATCGCTCCATTGCAGGAGGCTGGCAGGAGGCTCTAAGTTTTCTCATTTTTTGTCTCAAAAGAAGGCAGCAGAAAGTCTGGTCGAGTCTAGCAAACTAATCACAGGATACTGTAAATAGYAGACAAAACTTAGGCTCCAAACTGCTCTAGAACAGTAATTTAAAAGCAGGAYTCTTTGGATGAGGCTGATACCTTTGTTAAGACACTACTAAAGCCGTCAGCACAAGTGCATGTTCATTAGCTCTTGGTTGGCCCGTCTGACCTGCAACATGTTGGAAAGCAAAAATTCAAAGCAGTGGGATATCCTAAAGTAAGTAAATGCCATCACATTTCCCTGTGGTAGCCTTTTCCAGTAGCTATAGGAAAACCCAGAGCCACCCCACAACCGTTACACCAGCTTCTCCAAAAACAAAAAGAACTCGTTTTATTTGGCTGTAAAGGGAATTGAAATGCACCAGAACAGTCTCTTGGCATTGTCAGGGGAGCCTTTTCACTGCTTGAAAATCTCTCAAGATCCCTTATTTATGAAAAGGTTAAGCTCAAACAACCCGTCTTCAAGGAATTTCCCCAGTGAATAAAAAGAAACCCGAACGAGCCCTCAGCAAGACAGTGCAGAGGAGAAGCAGGGGGTTATTTCACTTCATTTCTACTTAAGACGCAACCATCGACATTGCTGGTCTTCCTTCCCTGGGCACTTCTCAAGAGCAAAGGGCCAAACAAGACACTGTGAGGTGGTGACTACAAGGAGGAAAAGAAGGTTAAGAGGCAAAGGAAAGATTTTAGTGCTCTCTTTGCCAAGGCCTTCTCATCCCAACACTATTTCCTAAAACATCCAGGCAATATTGAAAAGATCCATAGGACAACAGGAAACCTCCTCAGATGGTTTTCAGCCTGGGGTGATGATTTGGGGGATTTTTCTAAAAAAYACCCTTGCAACAGCTCTAGTTCTCTCCTCTGTTTTGGGGGCAATGCCTCCCACCGAAGGTGAACGTTGGGAATTGCTCCACAGGGTTCAGAGCAGTTGATCCTAAAGAGTCCAGATCCAGCAGCTTTGTCAGCCCTTGACAGCAGCCTGTCCACACCTCACATCCCTTTCCGTTTTCATCCTTTAGAGGAGTTTTCTAGATGTTTAACAGAAAGGACAGGCTCAACTCTGGCTTTGAGCACATCCAACTTTAAGCCAAGACATTCTCATTCCAACTGACAGATCCTGGAGCCTCTTGACTTACAGCTTCTGCACAAAAATCGATGTTTTTCAGGATCTGTTTTCACTGGATTTTTTCTTAATAGAATTATGGACCTTGAAGCCAAGKTTGCATTAGAGAGGCTGAGTCCTACATTTCTTTAATCAATTACAAGGTTAATTTAACTGTGTCATCCTTTAAAGGGAAGTAAGGGTAAATATTGTGATCCTTACAGTGAAAGTGTGCAAGGAAAAGGGAAGAACCACGGCCAAACATCAATTAGGGAGAAGAACAATGTAAAGAAATCAACTGGACTGTCTGTGACTTTGCCTGCTGTCAGTTRGTTAAAGACCATGAGGAATTTTTAYTTCTCTTTCTGAATTTGGAGGAGAAGAGGGTGGGATTTGAGACACACATCTCTAACATCACTCTGACTCTCAACATCCCATCTGTGAAGTTGTTGTCCAGCTCCAAAACCCTGCAGGTTCCCTCAAAGTTCCTCTCAACTTCAATGAGTTTTTGCCATAACTTTGTGTTATAAGGACATTATTAATGTTTTCTCTTTGTTCWTTCTCAAGAACCTTGGAATATATTTCAAGCGGGATGACTGCACCTTCAGTGAGGGCTTCTGGCTCCCAGATTTGGCCAGTGGTGAGAGGACAGGCCAAGTCTCCATGACTAAAGACCTGGGCAGGCACCTATGGATAGGGAAACTCTCATTGATGATTGATTTGGATCAAGGGAAATGCAATTTTGTCCCTCATCTCCCCAAAAACTAAGCTGGGATATTAGAGGGGATAGAACACACCACCAAGCAGCAAATCACCACTGATAATCAAAGTAAGTGACAAAATAACTTTTTTTTTTTTTTCATAAATAAAGCAGCAGGTATTGTTTAGCCTCTATTTGTTTACCAGGATTTGTCTTCTCAAGCTGGTACCATCTGTAAAATGCCCTTTTCTTTTGCTCACTCAGGTCCGACCCCTGCTGCAACAGCCAATGGGAGATCCGGCTCTGACTGATACCTGTAAAAAGAGAGGAAAAAAAAGAGAGAAAGTGGAAGGGAATTCTTTTTTAAAATCATTTTAGAGGGATTTATACGTGGATAAAAGGTGTTGTTGTAAGAAGCCCAGACACTGAAAGCTACTGCTTCCATCACAGAAGAGATACAGACCTGAAGTCTCCCCCTATACTGACCCTAAGTGCTTCAACTTCTCACTTGCTATTTCAGCCTTACTCAAGATAAAGTCTGGAAGCAGCAAGGACACGAATTGGGAAGCTAAATCCTTCACTGACTTGTGCTGCCCACATCTAAAACAGGGCTTCCCTTGTATTTCTTCACCTGTAAAAGGGGAGTCAATCCTTTACTGTAATTAYATATCAAGAATGATGCTTAGGAGGTGGTTATCAAATGCTTTAATAAGAGGGGAGATAGACATAGAAGCAGTTCATGTCATGTAGACCAAACCACCCCACAAATAGAGACAACTATCAGCTGCTATAACAGAAAACAAAACTGAGGTCCAGGTAGGACTTGTTTAAAATAGGATTTCTAAGGAAACAGTAAAAGGGTAAAAAAAAACCTAGAAGTCAATACAGCTATTTCCAAAGCAGGACACAGAGCACAGGATCAACACAGAAGGAGGAAAAAGSATAGTTGGGGGGACAATCAAGCAAAGCAAGAGGTATCAAAACGCACTAGTAGCTGGAAAGCGGCAAATTTATCTAAAAATATCAAAACTACTCCAAAATATGTCTTGTATGCTGAATAACTAAAGCCAGATAGGATGAGGGAGAACCTCCTGTGGCCTCCAGCAGGCTCCTCAGCTATCAGAGAGGGTTAACAGCCCATAAACTCTCCTGAGAATTCAAGTTTTAGGAGGTGCTCAAAGGAACAAGCTACTGCTGAACACCACCTGTGCCAACACCTGCTTGGTGGTAATAGGAAGGCTGGCATCCACACAGAAATCAAACTGCCTCTCACCTCTTGAGCTGCGTGAAGGTTTTATAAGATATCTCATAATCATATCTAACTCACAAAAAAAACAACCCCCTGGAGCTTTACTGCTTCTAATAGGAGATCTTTACTATGCTTTTTTTAAGCATTGAACACAGCAGCTCGTCAACTTTGGGATGATTTAACTCAAACCTCACGTGTCTCGTTGAGGTGGGTTTGCTCCAGCCAGCTTTGCAAAATCATAGGGTTTATAATCTTTGCTGTTCTTCATCCTGGAGGCTCTGAAGTTTTAACTACCTTGTGGAAAAGGGACAGGTTTTGGAGTTTAACAAGTTCTGCCCATAAAACATGYCCCGGTTTGGGTGTTTTCCCCCTATTTCCTTGTCATTTTAACACCCGTTCCCACAGGCTGCCTTTGAAGGAGCTCAGGAGCAGTTGGGGTGGTCTGTTTATTGTCCCCAGGGCCCATATTGGGGTATATAATTGGGTTTATACTATTAGAAAAGTGGAATTATTTGACCAAACCCAAGCCTTGGAGCCTGTCACTTTATTTCAAACCTCTCTACAGAAGCACACAAGAGAATCAAACCAGAAGCCAATGCAGGCTGATAAAACTCTCCAGCCCAATGCAAGGCCCCAGTCTGGTTGAAACCAGACAATCTAGATGGGGATTGGCCCATCTAGTCAGGGAAAAGGCCCAAACTTTGAAAACTCGCAGTCTCCCATGTACTATTATGATTTATAAAAGCCATTTCCTTAACCCAGTGCTGTGGTACACAAACGTTTGCGTCTCGCTGCCTTTGGCTGCACGGCTCCTATTAATCAGTGGGTAACAGCAGCAATAATTTACTTGTTTACTACAGTCCACTTAACRCTTATTGCCCTGAATTAGTGTTTATTCAGTGTTTGGAGAACAACGTAAGGCACCAATGCAAAGCATTATTTGTTAAAAATTATAAATAGAGATGAAGTGTCCTCGACAAGAGCTGCACGGCGTGGAAAACCCAAATTCTGCCCAAGCGGCTGCCTGCTGCTCTCGGAAAGTGCTACAGATGTTTGGCACTTCAGACAATGTGTGCAGATGGAGCAGAGCAGTCCAAGGGCTGAGAGCCTCTATGGCCACGGCCACCTTTGCCTCTCTTCAGCTCCCAACAGGTCCCAAAGTCACTTCTGCAGCTTGCAAGGCCATGGAGATGGGCAGYCTCAAAGGCAGTGCCAGAAAGGATCTTCGATCCAAATTATAAAATTAACATTATTACCTTCTTTTTCCCCTGATTGCCTCTTGATGGGATTGATTTTATGCTGTTATTTCACTGCAGGATCTCGGGAGCAGCAGTGCTGCCCGTAGCACCTTTTGCACTGCCCAGAAGTCCAGTTTTCTTTCCGCAGCAAAGCTGCAACCCCAGAGAACATCTGCAAGGTGCAGCTTAGGTAGCTGATCTTGCTTTGGGTCACAGTACAAGTAGATGATTGAAGTAGATGATTTCTAGAGGTYCTAAAGTCCCAGATTCTGTCTTTTTTTTTTCCCCCTCCACTTTTCTTTTTGCTTCCTTGTCTCAAAAACTGAGGTGAGCGCTGAGCTTTTTACCAGTTYCTCTACCTACACCCTGCTCCTCTTTTTGTTCTTATGGCACAGAACATTTTTTCCCTGTTCCTCAGCTCAGTTTAGAGGTCCCAAAACTCCACGTTCCAACAGCCTGCATTCAAGGTCACAGGCAAAGTCATCAGCAGAACTGGCCCAGCATCTCCTAGACCCCTGCACGGTGTCTTAATCCCAGCCTTATCCTTCTCCCCTTCCATTAACACCCCCCACCAAAATCACACCCCAGTTTCTAGCATTTTAAGTTGATTTTGTGCAGTTGACTCTTGGGGCCGATGCCTAGGACGGCCAGCAGCACCACCCAGCCACACAGTCTGCAATCAGGCTACTTTAGGAAATTGCTCTGGCAGTCAAAAATAAATCATCGCGCTGCCAGAAGTGGATTAATGAAGTTCTCTGGAGTACTGAAAATCCAACTGTCTTGTGGAAATTCATTCTCCAGCTGAACCACGGACCTCAAGGCAGACTGACATCCTCCGGGCTCTGCTTCAGCCACCCCCCATTCTCTCAGAAGAAATTATTTTGGGACACTTCCACCCAAAAATACATGAAGGAAACAGTAAAATCCATCATAAATAGAAAGCAATTGGTATCTACAGTGCAAACCTGCTCGTAACCCTCAAAACTGCTCCTCTACAAGGTAACTAGTTTTCATCTTCACATGTTGGCTTTTCTCTCTCTGCTTTGCATTTCTTTAATATTTCTTTCAAGAGGGATTTTTTAGAAGCACCTGGAATGTGTCAGATTTGGAGAAGAAAGTAAATGACTCTATCTAAATTCCTCAGTTTGTAAGCGAAGTCCCAGATACATATAATATGTGCTTGCAAAGGACAGCTATCAATTTAAGAGATTAGCAGAGCTTGTTAACAGCAAGCCTGCAAAGATCAAAATCATATAAAAACAAATCTCTCCCCGCGTTGTCACACGTATTTAAAAAAAATACCACAAAGAAAAGTGTTTTTTAAATCCAGATTCTCACGGTTTCCTCCCCATCTGAACCTAAAGGCTTAAATCAAGAGGCAGCATCTTTTGCTACACCTACATTTATTTCTCTGTCTTTCACCCTCTGACCACAGCCTACTCGGTGGCCAGACAAATAAATTACAATATGCAACTCTAAATTAATATTGAAAAAAAAATTTGCATCCTATCCCCCACACCTAGGGACTATTACCTACCCCCTAATAAACTGCAGCCACGTTAAAAGAGCTTCAAACGAGATAGGAAATTCAGCAGGAACTATTATTAGCTCCTGTTTATACTGTCATTTTTCTTATCAGTAGGAGATTATTTATACAGAGCCCAACCCAAGTGCTTCTTGTTTATCTTACTACAGACACCGTTTAAAAAGCTTCTATATTAAGCAGCTCCTGTATTTAGGACCAGCACTAATAAGTCTTATGCTAGGTTTTTTGCTTCTTATCAATCATTTCTTTATGTTCACGTCACCCTTTAATACTCTCAGTTACTCTTTTCCAATCTGCTCTCTCCCATCGCTGCAGAAGGCATCCCTGTGTGTCAGGTTTCGTTCYCCAAGCCAGGCTCATTATCTACATAACTTGAAAAGTTTTTGGTAATCTTAAAAAGGCCAAAAGAGCCTTAAATTTGTTCTACGACAACAGCTGCCTTTCACCTTCAAGCCCATGTCTGTCTCTCTCACATATCTTCCCTCTCCATCATTTTCCATCTTCTCTCTTTGCAGCACAGGAAAAAGAAAAGGAGAAGTACTTAGAGGGCAACATTAAATGCAAGCCTGCTCGGGGTATTTGCAGATGTAGGAATATATATTCTATAAGTGCACTGCAAGGTTAAAATTAAGATGAGAGAGGAAGAAGTGGGGATTTGGGGGGATTTTTTGTGTTTTTTTTTCCCAGGAAGAACCAACTATTTATGTTTCATTTCACTTTTTTTTTCCTTGTTTGAGTGATTTCAGATAGCTTTACCTGTAAGATTAAGTTTGTAAATACTCAGATGGTGCCATTTGGGATCATATATTCTGCACGTACAAGGTTGAAGAGTACACTTAAAAGGAACCAGCTCCCACAGACATTCCTACCAAGTAGACCTGGGGACAACATAGCTCAACTGCAACGGGTTACAAGAGGAAGAGAAGAAGAGAAGCCACATGGGCCTTGTGGCCATCTTTGCTGGAGAAATTGCAGCATGTGTAAAATATCACATTATTTTTTATTTGCGAGGTCCACAGAAACACCACAACACTTCTATCAACTGGAACCCAAGCCAGTAGCTTGAGAAAAACAACAGAAAAAGAAAGAGGTGTGAAGAGACGGATCTAGACTTTGCTACAGCCCAACTGCAGGGGCGCCAAGACACGCACGGAGACACACAGCTGATTAAATCAGCTCCTTTTATAGACAAGGACTATGATTTACCATGGAGATTCACTCTACTCAGTCTGCATAAAGTACAAATGCTGGTTGGTTGGGGGAAGGCCGCCTTGAGGGATTTTCTTCTTCCTTGCATTTCTTCTCCTGAAGGTGAAGAGCTCGCTTGACTTCTGGTAGACAAAGGGAGTGCTAGAACGTTCAGCCTCAGGCTCGAAGGAAGAAGTTTTCCTTGTGTTTGCCCTTGTAGAAAGCACTTAACGCAGAGATGGGTCATTCAGGGACTGTGTTCAGGCAAGGACTGCACACAAGTAGGGCAGTGACCCACAAACTCCTTAAACATCACCACTGGGGTTCGGATCAAACAGCTAGCCTTAGCATCCAATCTTCCTCACCCTCTTCCTAGCATCCCCTAAAGCCCATAATGTTCCTTTGAGTTACACAAGATGCTGCTCTCATGACTTTACAGATGAAACTGAAACCTGGGAAGGACGAGCAATTTGCTCAAGGCCACAGAGAGGAGAGAGAGACGTGAAAGGGATTCCTGGTTTGCATCACATTTCTGCCTCTCCACCTGAACTGCTGGSTATGTCCAGGGCCTGCAAATCCCACTTGCCCAGGAAGGCAGGTTCTTATGACATTTCCAACACTGGAAACACCGTAAAAGAACCACCTCCCTCCTGTTGGGTTGRCACCCCTAGTCATCACAGACCCTCAAAACTCATCTATTTCTCTTTATTCAAGCTTAGTTTCAAAAATGAATAAATATTATAGATATAACGTAGGATAGAGCTATTTTTATCAYGGTATCTTCTTCTTAGATTTGCTACCAGCTCCGTGCTGCGCTGGGCAAATCTAGGATGAACCTGTAAAGGAGAAGTAATAGCACTCCACCCCATGGAGGAGCAGTAAGACTTCATCACTGTTTGTGTAGAGATTTGGAAATACACCAAAGGAATAAGTGATATCACTGCAGACTGTTTGCTTGCCCTGAATGCCAAAGAGGTAGGGAATGGGACAGAGGGCAAAAAGAGAACTCCTCTGCTTCGGGTAAAAAATCTGAGCGAATGTGGTCATCTCCTCAACCTGGCATCTGTTTTTCATTAATTACAACTCAAAATGAGTGAAAAAACACTTTAAAGCGRAATGCTGGGCGTAGGGATGCTGAATACAGCTGCGCTTCCAGACTCCACATACACGCAATAATATATATACACCTATTATGCATATATGTCTCCATGCACAGAGAGGCAGCTAGGCATCTATTTGCCACCTTTAACAAACAATTTAGGAATTAAGGCAGAGCACTTTCGTTTTAAGCCGAGAACGCCGGGGCTTATTACAATGCTGTAAAATCAAATCTGCTAGCACAAGCCACAGAAAAAAAGAAAGGCAAAGTGATTCACTGGGGAAGTTCCATGATGTGCGGGACAATGGCTCTTAAATCAAAGGCATACATTATCATGACTAAGCTGACAGATCTGCACTGCAATGCAGAAAGGCAAGCACTATTCCCACATCTGCACCCGTCGGCAGYGGGATGAGCTTCCCTGCAGGGAAGAGAAGGGCCCCGCGAGCTCTTACCTGTTACCTGTGCAACGACTGCTTGGGAGATTCGCCGGTTGGCTAGAAAGGCTTTGATTTCCTCCTTTATCACGCTGCTGTCCCTCCTAGCAAAACAAAACACAAAAGAACACACACAAAAAGACAGACCCAAGTGCACTTGGAAGGGGCAGAATGGTTTTATGCCCTGGGTTTAGAGAGGGGAAGGCAGGCGCTAACATCGCCCAAGTAGCTCGCCAGTGGACACTTCTTTTTCACAAGTGTCACGTTTGATCCAAGCGCCCTCGCAGCAGAATGGATGACTCACGTCCTATATAATTCATAGTAGGTGCAGGGCTGCCATATGGAATGCACAAAGTTTCATTACACGGGGATGAATAAATCTCTCCAAGTAGCATAAAAACCTCAGTCATAAAAAAAAGGCACAAAAAAAACCCTAAAAAAATACATTGGGTAGCAAGGTCTGCATGGATAGCTACACAAACACATTTACCTATACACAAAGCTCTTCAGCCTTTCAAGGAAAAATACCTTAAGGTGAAAGCGTTTGCAACCACTATCCCCCAGCCCTGCTTCCTTACACTCGTTACACTGACCGAGCATGTGGAAGGTGTTAAAGCATTTATTTAACTGGAATTATGCTTTTTAGAAAGGGTGCAAAGATAGTGCAGAAGGGACTAAACTAGGCCAAAAGGAGAATAACTTGGGGGTCGCACAGGGGCTGTAATATGCAGCAAGTYGTGGCTGCAGTGAACACGCACTCTTCCCCTCCTTCTTCCCTCCCTAAAAGGTACAGACAATTAAGACCAGGCTTTATTAGGCTTTATTATTCAATAATCTCCCTTCTCCTTCTTTCCTCTACCCCCAGCAGGCAAATTTAAGGTTACAAAAATCAAAATAAATACTATGTTGCGGGTTGATTTTTATTTTTGCCTCCAATGCTCATCCTCCATGCACCTGGGTATAAAAGTAGCATCAAACGTGCGCAGGCACCAAAACCCCTCCCTGAGATTTACTGCGTGAGAACCCYAAACTCAAAGGAACAGCTGAATTCCAGCAGAGGGAACTCAGCACATTGGAATTCCCACTCTACTCACCATCTCCCTGCATTATCCCATTTTTCCAGCATCATTTGCTATCAGCTTTTCTTACCTATTCCTGTCCCTAAACCACCACAGCTTTTACCCTAGGTCTGCAAGTTCTGCATCAGACACATCAAACATCTTCATCGTAGAGCCTGGGGACTCAAGTTCTTTCTCAGGTACTTCATAAATATTGTGCTTTGGGGAGGGAAAGGGGAAAGAAAAGCACTCCAAAATTATGACAAAAACTACTTTTGAGACATGTGGCCTTTTCCCCTTATTTCCTTTTGCTATCAACRCTGCTGATTTTGACTTTCATCCTCAGCAGAATGGCCTCCTCCTTTCATCTTCACCATACTGCTGAATGAGAAGTGGGTAAAAGTAAGGGAAGGTCAGTTGGGAGAAAAAAAATAAAGAAAAAAAAAGAAAAAAAAAAAAGAAAAATTATCTCTTATTGAGGACTTCTGTCTCTTCCTCACTGTGTGTTCCTGCTGCCAGCATGAGACTGTACCAATCCCAGAGGTCATCCCTTTCCACAAATTAGAAACAAATAAGAGGCATGTCCTGCAGATCCCAGGGGAAAGCCTTAACCAGGTAGGCTCCCTACTCACCCTACACATGGAAGCAAATTTGACTGGTAGAAAGTGGTGGAGGATTCGTGCAAATGAAGACTCAGTGAGAAGGCTACTGAGCAAGGAAATTTTGTGCTCTAACATAGGACTTAATCTTTGCAACAACACAAGAAAAAACGCCACAAATATTTCAAAAATAAAACAACTTGTAGGACATCTACACAAGGGCAGGGGCTATCTACACAAGACCAGGAGGCAGGTGAGATGTAGTCAGMTAGGGATCAGCAGAACTGGGAAAGGGATCACTGTCTAAAGCAATTCCCACTTGCTTGACAATACCTATTTGAGCAGTCCTCCAAGAGGTGTATTTCCAAGGGATTTCTTCCCCTGGCTTTCCAAACTTTTTTCAAAGCCTTGTACTAACCTCATCAGCTCCTCCACTTTGTCATCAATGTCCAAGTCCTCTTCAGAAGCTTCGAAACTGTATGACCTTTGAGGCAGGCTGTTTGCAAGCGGGTATCGGGTAGGGGACATCTTCCCGTTGAACGCAGACAACCTCTCGTTACTCTCCCTCCCGTTCTGATTAGTAGTGCAAGGCTGTGGGGAGGTGTCGTAACTGTTGCTTGGGGACGGGGACATCCCCGAATGCTGGGTCTGTGTTGAAGCTGTGGCTGTAGAGGAAGATGCGGGGACGTTGTTGGTACTGTTGCTGTAGGAACCACCTCCGTAGCTAGACCTTCTCCCAAATTTGTCACTATGCTCTTGATCAAGACGATCCAAGGTTTCCAGCGCGTGGAGGATTTCATGTCTGGTCATTCCCGTACGTCTCAGGCGCTGAAGCAGGTCGATTTGCTCTATGGTAAATCTTGGTTCGTCTGTGTAGTGAGACATGGTTTCCAGCAGACTAAAAAGAAGGTGAAACACAAAAGCAAACGCTTCAGTTCAAGAGTCCACGGTGAAAAAAGTACTTTATACAAAAAGAAAGACTAATTCTGCTCCAACACTAAGCCATACATATGATAGAAGGTAGCCGAGTTGTCCACCTCCAAACCCAACAGAAGATCTCCCATCAATGCCAGTCTCATCACCTGGCCAAAGGGCTTTCTCTCAACTTTTTTCCCTTGTGCTTTTGATGACCTTGACTTACAAAGAGATGGAGGTTGCTCAGTCAGAGATGCCACAACTAGAGTTCAGAGAGTCACTCCCAGTACCCACCAAGCAAAAATCCCAGATCCCCAGAGTGATCAGTTAGGTCTAGTCCAGAGGCAGAACTTTCTGCCCAAGTTTTAACCAGTTCTGACATGAGATTTATGAGCTGAATCTGAAGTAGGAAGAGTACAAGTTGCCCTAACTCTTTTTTTGCTACCCTGAAAAAAAAAAAAAGAAGAAGAAGATAAAACAGCCCTAGCGGAAATTCTGGTACCCTTTAGGACCAAAGTTGATTTGACTGAAGTCACGTTTCTGAAGTCACTTTTGAACCTGCTATGTTGTCACGGATCGCCTGCCCTAACAAGGAAAGAGCAGCACATCCAATTATACCACACTTTCATTTAAAGAAGTAAGTCTACAGCCTTTCCCCCTCCAAAGGCAGGTTTCTTGTCTAACTCAATCACCATGGTGGCCAGTCAAAAGCTCTTTTAACTCCTAAGCTCCCTCAGGTATCAGAACAACGAACCTTCTCTGTATCGCGGAAGATCCCCAAAATGGAACTGAAAAAATCACCTTATACTCCCATAATCTCTTCTCCTTCCTAAATTCACTCAGAACAGACCCAAACGGCATAAAAATGCTGAGATCTCTTCCTTCAGAATTCAAGATCATGAGAAGAAGAGATGGCAGATGGAGGGCAGGCGGAACTTGGCAAAGAGATCACGGCATTTTACATCTTTCCTGTGAATCTTCTTCTGAGTCAAGGGCTTCTTACAATTCCTGCAGGAGAGCAGGAGGAAGAGATCACTCAAACGCCAGGAGAGATGACAGAGCTACCGTGTAACCTCCACGGGTCAGAGCAGAGCAGCTTTGTGAAAGTCAGGCTGGCAGAGTTTGGGGGTGAAGGGAGGAATCTCTCCGAGGAAGAGATTCCTGCATCTCACGATGCATTCCTGGCCTGGCAAGGAAACAGGCTCTGTCCTTGAGTCAGAGGACATAGCCCCATCAGAAACAGCAAATTAAAAAATGCCCAGGAACAGCCACAGAAACAGTCACCCACACACGGACACCTGCACCGCTGGATTGCTCAGCAGCACAGGTCTGGCCCTGCACAACTTTCATGCTTTCAAGCACCTCAGGGGCATTATTCACAACTTTGCATGGAGCAGAAACCACAGGCTGTCTGCTTGAATCATCCTTTTTTTCAAGGCTAAGAGTGCTAGGTAGGACAGATGTGACCAGATAACCTTAGGGCTGAAGAACAAGTCCTGGTTTTGCTTAGTAGGGTTGTAGCTACATCATACAGTGTCATGCAACAAAGCCAGGATACATTGACCCACTCCAACAACAGCAAATACGAAACCAAGAAGGTCCCAGCTTTGGTTTTGTACTGTAAATATTAAGTTATAGGAAAAAAGCAAGCGAGAAGACGGTGCAAGGGGCTCACTGCCATCCAAGGAACCGACTGCGTGAGAAGAGAGCAGACAGGATGAAGAGCGTTTCCATCCAACAGGAATGCACTGTCCCTCGGACAATTAATTACTGAAAATGCACAAGCCATTTCCAATTTCCAAAGACAAGCACCCAGATTATTCCACTAAAAAGAGAGCGCCGCAGCCAACGCAGCGGGAGACAAGCAATGACTGGAACGATGACAATTAAGATTTGGAAGTGACATCTGCGACAGAGACATCCAGAACTTGTGGAGGAGCAGCCAGAAGCAGCCAGCGTGTTCTAGGTTCTTCCTCCATGCTGGAGGAGGCCACGCTGCTCTCACCTTCTCTCTTAAGTTGCGGGACAGCAGAAGTGTCGCGCTGACTTCATGTCACCATGTCACTCATGAAACATTTGGTCTTTCACCAGATACGTTGGTTTTCTTTTCCCTCAGAGATAAAATCTTTTTTGCCACTTCTTATCATTCTTTTTCTAACATAATTTTGTGAACGAGAACYTCTGCTCAGAATTAGATCAACTCCCAATTCTTCCTTTACTGACCCCTTGAGTTTAATACCAAAAAAATACTCTAGATTTTCTAGTTTAAACTCCAGTATGTCATGGATCTAGAAGTCTAAAACTTTGGTCCTTCCAGTCCCTTGAACCGAAATCTTGTGTCTAACTAAACCATGGCCTTCCAGGTGGCCTCACAAATGTCAAGCAACAGAAGAACTAACATTTCCTTTAGCTGTTTGATGCCACAGTCATTCCCTTTACAATTTTGGTTTGGTTCCTGATTTGTCTAAATTGCCAGAGCTCAGTTTCTACCTCTGGGTCCTTGTGTCAGATTAAAGCGACTTTGTTAGTAGTGAACTAGACTGAATTGCCATCTTCATACGTGCCCAGGAAATATGCTTGACATTCTGATTCATCCCGTACATGTTCTGGCCTATAATTCGCCCCGTTTTCATGCAACGGGGACGTGCTGAGTACGTACAGCAGCTCCCATCACATACATGGCATTTTTGTAAGGCTTAAAAGCAAACTCTGCTTTCCTATACAAGTGTGGGACCTGGATCAGTACTTTTCAGTAAGTTTTATATACTGAAAAAGACTACAGAAACTGGCAATTTTCTGTTAAAAACCCCAAACAAATATTGCATAGCCTGGCAATATTGAACCTGTGTCAGCATTACCAACTATCTACCAGTTTTTAATGAATAACCACACTAGTATTATTTAGAATTGCTATTCTAACAAGACCTCAGTCATTTTCTCCTTCAAAAATATTTTTATGAAACCCACTTTGTTTAAAAAAAAAATTATGCAGAAGTACATCAGCCATTTTAGAATTTGCATAATTTCATTCACCTCACTAATTAATAGATATTCGTTGTACTCCATACCCACCATACTGCTCTAAAAGCCTCTTATTCTCTTGAACTCCTCTCGCCAGTTTTAATTCAATTTGCTTTTCCCCTCTTTTTCCTTGTAAAATACCATCAGCTGCAAAAGTAACGAGAAGCAAAACAAGCAAGAGACGGGTAAGAGAACTGAGGGGGCACAAGAGAAAATAAAGATATCAAAAACTAATCCTGACAGCAATGACTGTGGACAAACTTTGCTGCCCAAGCAGCACAATATCCTCTATTAKAGCAGATAGAAAATTCTAATCATTTGCTGCATCTCCGTATCAGTTGCCAAGCCCCAAACCAGTGAGGCTGGGCTGAAAAATTTGCTTGAGACTATATCTAAGAAAAGGTGCCGGCCAAGGGAGAACTGTCTTGAGCTTATTGCCCTGAAATGCTAAAACCTCAACCTTTGTAAAGGAATCTTAAGCCCAAAACTAAAACTGAGCAATTTTGTGGCAACTGGATCAAATCCTTCAAAGTAATCAAAATTATTTAAATCTGGATAGAAAAAACAAACTTAAAATATCAGACCTATTTGCCTTTCTTGCATTAAGTTAGCAGTTATGCCCCAAGTAAGATGGCACAAYTCCACTTACTACCTCTTGGTCTCTATAAAGCATGAAAACTTCATGCTCATCCAAAAGGAACCTGAGGTAGCCAGATACCARCTTGAAGGGAGAACTACAAGGAGCTGAGTAATAAAAAAAAACTGCATTTGCTTCCAAATAGGAAACTTCCAGCAGGTCCCAAGCAGTCAGATCCGGTATCTCCATGGCATAATTTTTTTTTCCCTAGCTAAAGCTGCATTCTGGAGCTGTTTAGGGGAAAACTTGTTCTCTATTCCATTACTTTGTCCTGTGACACCTATTCCCATAGCCCAAGCCCATGAAGACACAAGAACCACTGACCCAACAGGAACGTTCTAGGTGCTGCAACACGGCAGAGTGGGAAACAATTCCACGTCCAACTGAAATTAAAGAAGTCCAAAGCAATTCAATTAGGAACATGTCCAGAATAGCAAGCCTAACACCTCTAAGGCTTGAGAGAAAAGTTCTGGACTCTTCAATGCTCACAAGATGTTATTTTCCTCTCTCCTACTCACCACAAGTAGGACATGCTGTAACATTACTGCAGAGATCCTTTTCTGCAGAGATCCTTCTCCAACTCACCACTGAACCCCACTGCTCCAACTAGCTCTGCAAAGCTCAAGACACTGACCTAACCAGCTGTGTTTTTCAATATGAGACCCATATTTGATAAAATCGACCTAATATGGATGTGAGCTAAAGCCAGAACATTCAGGACAGCATCCTAGGTCTGGAAATTGGTTTAAGCACGACTCTGATAAAGACACATCAACGGTGGCAAGCAGGATGTAGATAAATGCCAATTTGTACACTTTGGTGATATATGACACACTTTGCTATTACAGGGTTAGACCTCTAACAGCACTATGCTGTCCCGTTAATAGGATCTGGAGCATTTGTAATCTTATATTTTATAACTCTTTTCCTTCAATTCACCACTTTTTGGTTGTCATTATATAAGATCTCGCAGGAAGGGCATCACAAGTGAAAGCTGTGCAAATTATGGACGTTGTGCCACGTCAAGCGAAGCCACCTCCAAACCAGCAGCCCCTRCTCGAAAGGATTGGGGTGCAACGGGGCAGCGAGGAGCTGTCTCATCCCAGCCCACACTTAGGCTGCCGAGGAGCAACTCGGGATCTTCAGCTGAGTCGCAGCAGCTTTCAAGAGATAAACAAACCCAAATAAATCAGGTCTGAGGTGCTCATCATGTCAACGAACACAAAGCCACCCTCATCCCTACGCTGGCGTAACTACCTCCCGCCGCCGCCTCCCGCAGGCCTGATTTTCAGAGCGGGCCCTACTCCCATCCACCCTGATTCACGGGCGCGGCGTAACGCTCCTCATGACGCCCTCTYGTCGCCGCGGAGCGCGGGCCTCGCGCCGCCGCCGCAGGCGAAATCAGCCTCGCGAGCTGATCCGCCGAGGTTCGGGCGTCACCGCGGCTGCTTGCGAATGCGGAACGGCGCCTCATGAATGCCGAGCGCGGCCGCCGCACGCCTTCGATCAAAACGGTGACAGTTAATAACAGCAGCCTGAAACTTCTGAAAATAAATCCAACGTAATCAAATACTCACCGCTACACAAATTATAGGAGGCAAGCTGAGAGCAGAATATCAACATATCATTTCTTCAGGAGGCCGTGAGTTTCGGCGCTAGTTAAAGAGCCTCAAATCCAGCCTCGCTTGCTCYAGGTGTGCTCTTCTTCCCTTCATTTGCTATTATAGGTTCCTTTCCCTTCATTTCCCCACAAATTTCCTCACAAATACTGCTTGCACGTTGGCAGTGAGTGAATCGTGGCCGTTTTGCCACTGATTCAACTCGGGCGAGTAACTTGCTCTCCTTTATAGTATCCCTTTTACATCCTTGGAGAAGAGGYGAACTTGAGATCAATCGTACAAGGGAAAAATATAATATAAACGCCAATTATTGTCATAATCCAAGTCTTACACCGGGGACTGACCTCTGACTAAGCAGAGGGCTGGCAGCCAGGTACTTCTGAATTCTGCTCAAGGCACAGACTGATTCACAGCGCCACTTTATCTGTCTAACCCTAATGTTCTCTACCTCTCAAAACCAGGTGTCCTTATTATTGTCGCAGTTCTACAGCAACGAGGAAGGAATTGAAACTCGGAGGCTGGATTCAAGGGCACGACGAAGGTATCAGAAAGAGGAAGAGACACCAAGATCAGCCGTAGCGGTGGCCRAGCACCAAACTGGTGACCAAAGCCCAGCCCTGTGTTGAAAACGAAAGAGAAGCTCTTTGATTTGGGACCCATAGACCAAACTTGGGGTACAGGAGCTCTATAGAGGTCATGAAAGGACTTGTGTGTTCGAGGTGAAGAGACATCCGGATTTYAGTAACACACTAAAGTGTTTTCTTTAACTCACGTGAGGAATCACAGCAAGAGATGCCAGTGAGAACTGGACCCAACCTGGATACAGCTGGACAAGATGCACATTTACAGCCGGCAAAATTCCCTGGCAGCTCTGTTGTTGTCTGCTGTCTCCTCCACTTCTCTACTAAAATCCAGACGGCACCTTAAAATACTCTGTGTTACATCTGCTAGTTSAAGTATTTGGCTCCATAAACTCAAAAACATCTTTCTACAGAACAGCCCATCGAGGCAGAAGAGTGGTATTATGTGAATTTTTGAGAGCAAGAGCTCAAACACCGAGCACCAGCCTTTCAACAGGACAAAATGACACATCCAAAGTCAAGTAGCTAGGCTAAAATTTGAGTATTTTCTCACACG
This sequence comes from Nothoprocta perdicaria, assembly GCF_003342845.1. Classification (NCBI taxonomy): domain Eukaryota; kingdom Metazoa; phylum Chordata; class Aves; order Tinamiformes; family Tinamidae; genus Nothoprocta; species Nothoprocta perdicaria. Next base: position 2,003,709 of record NW_020454106.1, read on the forward strand.
CACAGAGTTATCTTACAGGGTCCATCTACAGCATCAGACATGGCAAGGTGCCACCAAGGGGACTACCACCCTCCTTCATCCACAGGCATAAGGAAGGACATTTGGAAGCATTTCGGCCACCTCCTCTCCTCCTATACAATCTGCCACCTGCAGTAACAGTCAACTATTTTCTTAAAAGCAAAATATGTGAGTTTCAGAGAAGCAAAATCCAAACCCAGCAAATCACTGAAATTTATCTACACCTAATCCTGTACTTAACTACAAAGTAAAGAATTTTCCAGTGGAAAACAGTTTGCAAGTGCGGTTCTGTTGGCACGCACTCGCGGCAAAGACACGGATTATACTTTGGAGAACAACTCAGGGATAGATAACAGCAGCTCCTTGAAGAGTCTAAATTATAATGGCAAAAAAAACGGGCTTTTGGCTGCAGTTGCTTCCATATTAGAGCTGCATTTGGGTTTTTTTTGAGCATTAAAAAACCCCACACCCACACTAATTAGTGCTGTTAAAGCAAGGAGCTGGGAATACAGGTAAACTTCAAATGGGAACGTTGAAACGTTCCATCAGAAATCGTATTTTGAAAGGTAGTTTGAGATAGGCAGCACMAGCAGCGATGGCCATCTCCCATCGTTAACACATACTAATTAATCCATACTSCGGTGATCCTGTGAGATACAAGTAGGTAACGATCCCCATTATATTCATGGGGAAAATAATAGGGATCTATTTGCCTAGGCAAATATAAGTTCTTAATTTCATCTTTAGCAAAATGTAAGTCAAAATTCTTACATTCCTGCTGATTATTAGTTTGGAGCAACTCTTCCTGACTTGAGGGGTAATCAAAACAAATTGCAGATTGCATCCCAGCTCTGGTCTTCACTGTGGATGTGGTGGCTGTGTCCTGCTCTCCCCAGCCCACTTACACTTATTTCTCTTCCTCTCTCTCTCTCTCTCTCTTTTTTCCCTTAAATAATCATCATAAGCACAAGACAGGTCATCATTTCACAACAGGTCCCCCGGCCATTTTTTTTTTTTCCTAATGTCTGTTTTCTTCTTTCCTTTTACGTAACCATAAAGCTCATTTATCTTTTTCTTTCTTTCCTTTTTCTTTCTTTCCTTTTTCTTTCTTTCCTTTTTCTTTCTTTCCTTTTTCTTTCTTTCCTTTTTCTTTCTTTCCTTTTTCTTTCTTTCTTTTTTTTTTTTTTTTGAGATATCTGTGGTTTAATCTGAAAACTTCATACCTAACTGGGTCATCTTGGCCCATTTCCTCTGATTTAATACTTTCTAATCCACTTCAAATTGTTTCACCCCAGCTTTCACCCCCTCAGAAATCATTTGCCCACACTTAGATGGCATTCTCAATGACTGTATTAACTACACATATCCTGRAATCAATCAAAAAAAGCAGCTACTTCTCTAATAGAGGATGGCAGCTGATTAACAGCCCCCATCAATGCTGCCCAACGTGTCCAGAGAGCGGCAGGATAACACGGTATCGAGCTGAAGCAGCACAGAGGCAGAACGCGACTGAAATTTGGATAAAACACAGGAAATTAAAACAGTGTAATTCACAGCTTTACGATTTATGTTAAAAGTCTGATTCAGAGTTGAGGCTGACAGACTGTCCTTGTGCTCACACAAAGCACAGAGGAGCACTAAGATCATTCTGCGAGCTCTGAATTGCCAGCATAATAAAGATGTACAGGGCAGCGTGGCCCTTCCACCAGATTTCCTTCCTGCTGTGAACAGGAACTTTACAATTTCAAATGGTGACTATTTAACACTAAAAATCCACCATTTTTTTCCAGCTACAAAGAAARAATAGGCAGAGGCTCATGGGACTGGCAACAAAATAAGAAACCACTGCTTCTGAATGAAAGACTAACCCAACAGCGATAGAAAATAATTACTCAAGGGTTGTGTCGAGAGGTCTGTTTGAAACACATCGGTGGTTTAGTTTAAATTCCCCCCACCTCGATCAACTGTTACCCCTTGCTGCAACTCATTGCACAAGAGCCAGTATTGGCATTACAAAGGTCCACGTGCCAGCTACACAAGCTGAACCCAGGAGATAATCCATCTGGGACAAAACTGGCCACATTCACAGCAGTCCTGGTTCTTGTTGCCATTTCTGGAGACAGAATTTCTCTTTCAAGCACTGTCTGCCAGGAGGGGCAATCAGAAAGTGTCTCCAGGGTCTGACAGCCACTGGACAAATATTTGGTCAGGCCTATAAAGAGGTTCAGGGAACAGTGATATAGCATTGGGCAGCAGGAGGGATGGATGAAGTACAATACATGGCAAGGCACTCCTTTTGATCAAGGTTTCAAACTTTGAATTCTTTTGCCTTTTTACTAGGGTGACAGGATGGAGAGTAATCACATATGAGACATATGAGAGAAATCATTTTAAAGAACAAACTAACAGGCCTCATGCATGACTTTYGGACAACCAAAAACCTCAGTTCCTACTGGGCTTCAAGATTACAGAATCCCAGWATGGCTGCGGTTGGAGGGGACCCCCAGGGCTCCCCCAGCGCAGCCCCTGCTCCAGCAGGGACACCCAGAGCACGGGGCACCCGGGCGCATCCCGGCGCGCTGGCAGATCTGCAGAGCAGGAGCCTCCGCAGCCTCCCTGGGCAGCCTGGGCCAGGGCTCGGGCACCCTCCCACCAAACAAGTTCTTCCTCACGGCCACRTGGAGCTGCCTGCGCTGCARCYTGSMCCCASKGCCCCTTGGCCTGCCMCTGGCCACCACCCACCAGAGCTTGCMCCTTCCTCCCTCCATCCTCCCCTCGGCTCCTTGGACACACTCACCAGCTCCCCTCTCACCCTCCTCTTCTCCAGGCTCAGCAGGCCCCGCTCGCTCGGGCTCTCCTCACACGAGAGCTGCTCCAGGCCCTTCCTCAGCCCTGGTGCTCTGCGCTGGCCCCTCTCCAGCAGCTCCACGGCCCCCTTGTCCTGGGGAGCCCAGAGCTGCCCCCAACGCTCCAGCTTTGGCCTCCGCAGAGCTGAGCAGAGGGGCAGGATCCCCTCCCTGCCCTGCTGCCAACGGCCTCCGGATGCAGCCAGGAGCCCACTGGCCTCCTTGGCCACCAGGGCSCTGCTGCCCCACGGGTGACTTGGTGTCCCCAGGACACCTAGGTCCCGCTCTGTGGAGCTGCTCTCCAGCAGGTCAGCCCCTGATCTGCACTGATCCCTGGGGTTATTCCTGCCCAGGTGTRCAGAGTTCCYGCAYGTGTCTTTGTGGAACCTCATGAGATTCCTCTCTCCAGSCTCTCCTCCTGCCTGTCCAGGTCCTTCTGAATGGCAGCATAGCAGATCCAGTAGTTATGACTTGGATCAACACATTTGACTAATTCATCCCTATTTACCAAATCTGTAGTGGCACTAAGTTTTCTTGCACAGCTCTGACATCCACCTAGCATGTCCAGGAAATGCTGCCACCCCCAACTTTTAACAGAAGCCTTTTTTGATCAAGACCAAAGGTATAAAAATTACATGATTCTACTTCTTTTTTCTGACACTAAAGCATAAATAATGTCACCCAAACCAAGTAGAGAAGTGAGTTCTACTGCTCCTTGCCTTAAACATCTTGCAAAAGGCAATCAGCGGCACTCTCCAATACAGCAAACTGCTAATAACCACAATAACTATCTTTTCAGACAAATAAACAGAAAGAAACTTATGAGTTTTCATCAACTATTTTTGTTGGTGGCATTTTTTTCATGTACTTACACTACTGGAAAAGTTCTGAGCATACTTTACATGGGGATGGGACGTTATAAAGCCTCGTGGGGGTCTTCAGTGTTATTCACCATTCTGTAGGACAAACAACAAAAGACACAAAAAAGGTTAGAGATTTCTATGAAAGGCAAGTACATTCTGACTTTTCGTAATCTGCTAACAACTATATGGCTACAGGTTTAATACAGAGCCTTCCTTATGGCAGCCTCATTGGCCAGAAGCCCCAAATCACTTCTGATAGGTAAAAGCCAAACACAGGTCCCTTCAGGAGCCTTCTCAGTCATCAAACCCATCCCAAGGCGGTACAGTATAGACCAAGCACTAAATAAAATAATAAATAAATAAGTAAATAAGTAAATAAATAGAAGATAAATTCTCTCCAGAATCCCTGAGTTTTCTCCTATCATCTTCCCATTTTTCTGTTTTCTCCTAGGGATCGTTAGGGCTCACTCCTCTTGCTTCCCTTTGCCTTCCATGGCAGTTTTGCCACAGTTTGCAGCGGCCCCACGGAATCCAAAAATAATTCTTCCCATTCAGACACCCCAGGAATTAGAACAATCCAAGTTATACCTGGGTGCTTTATGGATCTAAACAAGGCCAACCAGCTGAGTATTCCGAGCTTGTGGAGAGCCACGGRTATAAAACTGAAAATGTTCAATCGCATTATTCTTGGTAATCTGTAASTAATTCAGAGCCATATATAATCACGGACGGATACTTCGATGCACGCAGCGAGACTCCGAAGGAAAAAGTTGACGTCTGGTGGTGTAATCAGTCCAGAGACTAAAATTTAAATTACAATTGATTTCTTTTAGCCACAAGTAAATTAATCTATGCAATCATTTAGCCTTATGACAGTTACCTACCCTTTTAACTCACAAAAGCTATTAAAAGGATTATTTGGCTAACATCCGCAAAGAGCTTAGAAGACAGGTACTATGTTCTGAAAAGGAATGACCTAATAGCATTTTCTTTAGCTATCATTGCAGATGATTTTCTCCACAAAATATCGTGGCTTCAAAGTGTGCTCCAACAGCAAAACTATGGGGAAAATGAACCAATTTTTCCAGTGCCCTCAAGTCTCTGGCCCACGTGTCCCCACCCAGATGGGCAGAAGGAAAGAGCTTCTCCACCAAAGCACTTGCCTGGTAAATCTCTCGACTATATTTAAGATATTTTCCCTGAAGCGGTCGCAAAAAACTATGAGATCATGCTGTTGACCTATTGCCAAATTGTGAGTTTAATACAGCGAACTGTTTTGTTTTCCAAAGAGGAACAAATTAGTCTTCCATATATACAAACTTTCTGAAGGTCAGGGAGGCTAATGGTAGAGAACTGGGTTCCTCGCAGACAGACTGGCTTCCAGGCTCGGGTGAGTGGAAGCAGCAAGAACACAACCTGCAACGGAAAGGAGGGATCGCTCTCCATCATCATGAAACAATATTAAAACTGGAAAAGGATGAGATGAGAGAGAGCCAAAGAAAAGGCTGCAGTAACTCAGGTGAGAGATGATTTCGGAGATACTAATGGAAGCGAGGGAAAAAAGAGCACAGACTTCAGATGTTATAAATGAAGAGCTATTAGGAGCTAGTTGGGGACRTGAATAGAAGAGGGAGGACTTGTCCAAGAGGCTCTGGGTCTGTAAATGCAGAAAGGGAAGATTTCAGTGGAAATAGAGAGAAATATAGACAAGCTCATGCGAAAATAAGGGCAATTCTCCACGTTGCTACGTTAGAGGTTGAGGGGAGAGCGTTACAGTTCGGATGCAATTGCAATTGCCACGGAGCATGCCAAGCAACGAGGCAGGGCAGGGAATCCTCGGCGCTGACTCGTGGCTGGAATCGTGAAAGAAAATGGAGTTAAACAGAAAGAGGAGGAAATCCAAACATCCGATGCCAGGGCAGCTACTGAGAAGGGTCACAAACGGTCTTTGAATCAAAGTTGGTCTAAAGTCCAATGGCACTGAAACACCCTCCCCTCTGCACCCCGCGCACGTGGAGGTCCCTCACAAGCGGCTGCAAGGGCACATCCGAACGAGCAACGAGGATTTTTAGCCAAATTACTCAGCCCCAAACGCTGCAGCTTCCCCCRCCATCAAAATATGCCCCTCAAAACCATGAATCAACACCCCCTTTTCCTCCATTCCCAGCTTTTATCCTAAACTAAAGCCCCAAACCAGGCTTAATCACGGCAGCCAGCGCAGGTGCCAYCACAATCTATAGCTGATATGCAAGTAAGAACTCACAAACCTTTGCCCTCTTCGCATTATTCATTAAATAAATCGCTTGTTAATAAAACACAGGGAAAACACACTACCAGCTCCCCTTCCTTTTTCTGGTACCGATAATAAAAAATTCAGTATTAATATGGAAATCATGGCCACAGTTGTAGAATCAAATGTAATGAACAATCTTGTCCCCAGCTTAAGTTGCTATAAAGGCAGCTTAAATTTACAATGGATGAGTCTTCGTGGCAATCTGTTTTTCAGATATTAGAAATCTCATTTTCTCGGTGCCAAGGACAAGTGGATGTGTGAAGCATTGGAGTATCAACTCTGCATTTGTCTCACTTGACATGAAATCATTCTCATTTTAGTTCAGGTTTTTAATACATTCTTGGGATCCACTTCAGTTTTCTTCATTTCTCACTGTAAGCAATTAGATGTTTTGAAGTACAGTTCACCCTGATCCACAGCTCCCTACAGAAGCACGGAGGAAGTTACTTGGTAAAGATGAGGCTGATCTCACTTATTTGGAAAAGAAATTGATTTTCCTTTTGATTTTTGAGTGAGTCACATAGTGAAAAATAACGCCACCACTTTGTATTTCGCTAATACCTTCCTTCACAAGCTCTTAAAACGGGCTTTACAAACAACAAATTAAGAGCTCTGTGTCCTTGTGAAAGAGTCACCATTTTGTAGAAGATAAATCATGGACAGGATGMATTTTTGGCTTAAAGAGGCTGAACACGATACCTGCTCAAGGAGAGAGGCCCTGTGACTACTGAGGCCATGAAATGCTGAAGAACCAAGGGCCAAGTCGCTGATAAACGGGGTGCACCTCATAGTGAAGCAAACAGGGGCCATATCAGCCCCAGAAATCAAGGGCCCCAGCCGCTGAATTTGTGAGGATGTCCAATTCCCAACCTAGCTCATCACTACAAATACCTCCCTTAGAAGGAACAGAAAAATCAGACAAATCGAATCCTTTAATTAACTGGTAGATGTGGGGTTTAAGGTCAGTAGAATGGTTAGGTCTTCTTGTTGGATTCTGTGTGTGCATGGTTGGTCTAAAGGCTCTCCTAAGTCACTGTCTCCATGAAAACAAACCCGTTAGTGGCTTAACCTATGTCCAGAAGCCACCTTGGCTCCAAGGCACCAAGAAACAAAAGATCCATCACTCTTTTTAGTAGCTCATAGTACTCATCATTAGAAATTTGTGCTTGATTTCTACCTGGAATGTGTCTGGCTTCCCATTCCAGACCCTAGCTCCTGGTGAACCCTTCCCTGTTTGATTAGGAAGACCTATTTTGTCAGGAGATGTTCAAAGAGGTTGCTGTTTACCCAGCGATTTGAAAATTCCCAAGTTTTGTATTTGTTTTGAAACTTAACAATAAATCCACCCAAGTGCATGCACAAAAGTAGGACTAGAGTCCAAAATACAAGAGCAAATCTAGGACTCTAGCCCATTTTCCCAAAATAGGCCTATTTAAAAAAAAAAATACACTCTATCATATGACTTAAGGATGTGTTACATCTGTGCCCTGGAAAGCAAGGTTAAGAACCCTTTTTTTGGCATTGCCACCCTCTGAACTCACTCGGCAGGATGCTCTCCAGACCACATCCTCTTCAAGAATAGAAGAATTCCTGAAGAAACTGCTCAGAAGTCACCTCCAATTAATGCTGTTTTCAGCTTCACTGTGATTCCGTGTTGCTTTACTGAACCCTTTATTCTGGCATCCCAGAAGAAAGGAGGATCTTGGCATGATGGTGAGGGAAGACAACAGCAGCTTGCCAGGTTTACAGACTACTTCTCACAGGGTCTGTCCCCTCTTCTGCCTCCAAACTCTTAGCTAAGGGAAACCACCCAAACAAGCATCTGGCCACTTAGAAAACCCACACCGTGACCTCATGCCAAAAAAGCAACAGTTGTCATACTTCAAAAAACAAGTCATTCCCCATAGCACATCCCTACAGCACAATCAGTCTAGAACTGCAGTCAACTTTTTGCTGTCACCGTTTCCCTCCCCTCTTCTAGCCAAAAGAAGTCTTCTTACCCAAATTTAGTGGCATCTCCTAGAGTGACCAAGCTGAAGGTCATGCTCCATTCCAAAGCCGACCAGAAACTCCTCCTCTCTGCAGGAGAGACCTCAGCTCAGTCATTACAAAACTCACCCAACACTAWCAGAAAGCACTAAAGTTCTTCCGTGCTTCCCTGGAACGGACCCAGAGAAGTCTCAGAGATCCATATGAGACAACACAGTCCCAGCAAAAAGGGATTATGATGCATAATTCAATATCACTTTGTCCTCATCAGCTGGTGGAAAATAAAATACTGTTGTCAAGACACGTCTCCRGACACACTCCAGTGCAGATTCCCAAGGAATATTTTCATTTTTGGCTATAAATGAGTTTCAGGTCTGGTTTACCATGCACCCACACTGCTACATCTCCTCAATTTCTTTATGTTGTSCCCTCTGATGATCCCTCTGAACTTGCCCGGAACCCAAGGTCAGAGGTGAAGCAGCATTTTGAAGGGCTTAYGGTTGGACTYGATCTTGAAGGTCTTTCCAGTCATAAGGATTGTATGATTTCCAGCTACAATTGCAGGTCAGTATGGATAGCAGTATAGAAATTCATGGCTCATAGTGATAGCTAAGAGCTGCTGGGCAGCAAGGACAACTTCCTTCATGATCAAACAGTGCTTGATCTTGAAGCTGTGCAGGTTTAAATCAGTCAAATAATACTGTGATTTCCCCATATTTTACTTAAAACAGCACCAGTCTCTTAAAGACTGGCCTTCCTCTTTGCCTGGCCCTTCCTCTCAAAGCAGCAGCTTAATTATTTCAAAGAGGATACAAATGTCCCCCCATCAAAACTACTGCTCAGCTGCTGTGTAGACCTTGGTCATCACTGGAAGAAGCAAGAAATACCTTAAAAACATATATAAGGTACAAGAAATAACTTTCCAGCCTTTATTTTGGCATTGCCGTATGTCAGACAGGAGCAAACACAGGAAAGKATGAAGAATGTGCAGCTACTTAACAATAACAGATATATGTGAGATTTGAGATTTTATCTTTTTAGGAGTCGGTTTTATATTCTAAATGGCCTTTGCTTTTTTCCCCCCAACGATGGCAGCTTGCTGTACAACCAATAAACTTGTCAACAACTTCTAAAAGCATTAAGTAGTGTTCCAAAAAGCAACATGGGCTCTCAGCTGCTTGTAATAAAAATACATGTGCAATCCCAGACCAGGTTTGCATAAAATTGTGCCGCAAAAGGAGACTACCAGCACTAAAGCTGGAGTTACAGACTAAAGCAGCCCCACCAACACCTGCCCTCTGCCTTCGAATGGAAGGTAAATGTKATGGACGGGGGTCATAGTCCACCTAAGGCACCCATCTGTCACCCGGTTCAGAAGATCAGTTGTTATCTGCCCACCAGCGATCTTAGGACTGGGCTGGCATGCGGAAGATGTCCCCTGATTGCAGCAGATCAAACAGGTCTCCTCGCTGCCCCACGCCTTGGGCAAATGGTTGCGCTTGAGATATTGACCTGCGTCTCTCCCCTCCCTTCCTGTCTTGCCTTTTTTCCTTCTCATTGTCCAGAGCTTCAGCAGGTCAGATGAATCCAGCTCAAGATCCAAGTTCTTTCCATGTGCTTTGCTAGAGCTCTTCCATCCCTGCACAAGTACATGGTCCAGCAGATGCTAATGCAAGAGGGCGATGTCTTTTCCCAAAATGAAACAGCAGCCTGGAAAATTTATCCTCTAGGCCCTCTCTTTCCTCACTTCCAGCCACTAGCTGATTTGGAAGATTCACAAATGTCTGGAATCAATAGACTGGCAGCGATAAATATGTTCTGGTTATGTTGGTGTTATGAAAAGGGAAATCAAGAACACTTTGCATTCAGCAAAATGGTTTCATTATTTCAGGGTTTGGGATGCTCTGGAGAATTTGAATAATGCAAGTTGGGGAGTTCCAAGAAATGGTTAGTTTGGCAACTCCAAATAGAGCACTACCTGCTGAAATACGTGCTCCTGCCGAACCTGTAACCCAAGTTTTGCCCCCCTTGCTCACCCCCATTAATAAGTGGCTTGAATTTAGCAGGATGATTCCCTCTATGCACACTTGCTTGCTGTATTTGTTTCCACTTGGACTCCACCTTGGATGATATCTAACAGGAAGATTAAAGAAGAGACAGAATCTGGCTTTCTAAGCACTCAGTGCACGGAAATGCAAGATCTTCCGTATTTTTGTCATAACCTAAAAATCTCCAACTGCAGCAGTAAAAAATCTCAGTAAGCAGCAGCAGATACAGGGCAAACACTTCCCCAACTCGCACCYTAGTGCTTCTTTCTCTAAGCTGTGGCCAGGCCAAAGAAGATCCATTCCCTGCGATCCTAAGATATTTCCCAAGCGATATCAGGTCTAGTTAGGCATCACGATCCAAACCCTGTGCTGCTACAGCCTAACTACAGAGAGAGCCTAACTACAGAGAGGAGCCTCCGCAGCCTCCCTGGGCAGCCTGGGCCAGGGCTYGGGCACCCTCCCACCAAACAAGTTCTTCCTCACGGCCACATGGAGCTGCCTGCGCTGCAACCTGCACCCACTGCCCCTTGGCCTGCCCCTGGCCACCACCTAGAGGAGTTTGGCCCTAGGATCTCTGCCTTGCACAAACCAAGCTTAGAGGCAAGGGCACACACCCATTTGTGCCTTTTGCTTAAATCTCCCCCCACATCCTACGTTGAGGTTGGAAATTTCCCTTTCCACTGCTCTGCTGCTCTCACTCACAGCTTTGGGAATTAAGCCGAGCTCAGACAAGCTCCAGAGCCCACCCAGCAGTGCGCAGGGAGGCACAAGAGCGGGCGACACAGGAAGCTTGGGGACAGCCCTATTGCAGCAAGGCTTTGCTAAATATATCTGCAGAGCAAAGTAGGTGGGTCAGAACATACCTCCAAGAGAAATCCAGATTTGGAAGCACAGCCCAAGCGGCAAGCTATACGTTCGAAGGAGGTATAGGCACGAGCCTAAAGGCTTCAAGCAAGAACACTTGAAGGATTTGAGTCTCCTCCCCTCTGCTTAAGCATCTATCCAGCATAGAGGCGAAAAGCAAGAAGCCTCTGTGGTCTCAGACAGGGTTATTTAGCAAGCTGGGAACCAAAGGGAGTCTCTGAGCTGCTGCYTCTCACCTGGGCTGAGGCTCAGCAACTCGTTCCATGTGTGACACAGAAACCTGTCGAAACTGTAAAGGGTTCAGCTGGTTATTGCTTGAAGGCCCCCCAAACCCCGAGATGCACAAATCAGAACAGTAATTTCAATGTCCAAAATGCAATAACATAAGAACAAAACGCCAGGGGAAAAAAAAAGGGGAAAAACCTGAAAAACAGATGATTTTTGTTGGGCAGTGACAGAGTTGGGTTGAATTCCCTTAGAATAGGGAACCCAGCTTGAGCTATGGGAATACAGTGGAAGTGTTGATAAAAGCCCAAATTGCAGAACATTTGGAAATGCATAATTTAGTAGAGGACATCTCGTACAGATTCATAAAAGGAAGGTCATGCCTGACAAATCTGCTGAAATCCCTTTTATTATACGACCAAATCGTTAGGTTAGACAAGAGTGAAACGGTGGACATAAGTTATCAGTATCTCAGGAAAGCCTTTGATTTTGGACCACTCAGACTGATTTACAAAGCCATAAAGAGCAGCAACYAGGGTAAAAACTGAAATGGAGTGAAAAACATTTTAGGGATAGGAATAACAGCAAGCTRGGGAGCACAAGGAACCTTCTGCTAGAAGAGTCGATCGTTTGTTTAACCACATAAAAATAAGCTCCGAAGAGGGCAAAATTTCAGCTAAATTACTATTTTGAAGGCAGGAAGGTGATAGAGCTACTGGAAAGTATTATTAGAGGTTAGTAAATTAGGAGGATAGGGGTGGGTATTTTGGCTTTTGACATGAGAGGGGCTGCACCAACCTGTGGGATTTCCTTCTACGAGTACTGAGGTGCAAAAGGAGCCTCTGGCTGGGAAGCTGCCTTTATTTTACAGAGAGGTTCAATACTTTTATGGTCATTAATAAAATCCACAGCTATGCATGTTGTGATAATGATATGGGTAATTAAATCTGAAGCTTCTGGGAATTAAGTTGATAGCCTGGAAGGGTCAAAAAGAAAACCCTGCTTGTACTTCATCACATGAAGAGCTTTGCAAGYGTGATAGGTGCATTAACTGTCCAGTACTGACCACTACTTGACACACGCTGCTATATTAAATGGACTCACAGACTGATCCAACTTGATGCTCCAGAAAAATGACTAATACTTCACGTAGGTGATACCAGCAGAAAGTCTTCCTGGACCTGCATGAATCCACTCAGACAACGGGACCATGAACCAACACAGCACAAGCCAAAAGCACAACCCATTATCACCGGAACCCAACGAAAATATGAAAATATTTGAAATATATGAAAATAATTGAATTATTTGCAGTTATCCCCTGAGCTGGGGTAAGGCTCCCCATGGAGACCTCAGCACCAGCCACCCAGCTCAAGGTCACCTGCGTGGCGAGGCTGGGAACAGGACAAGACTTCTCCGAGTGCTGCTCCCGCGCTCCAAAGCCGAGGCCATTGCATCGCTGCCACCACCTGTGGGGAGAGCCTTTCAATCCTGACAACCGTCAAAAAACTCAACAGCTCTTACACGAGCACTAAAAATCACTTTAAATAAGTTTTTTATAAAAAAAAATAGAGTTGCAGGAGAACAGGTGGACTCCTGTGACACGGCAAGTCTTTAATGCACAAAGACTCTTTCATCTCGCTGTTCTGCACAGCACCTTTAAATAGTCTTCTACATAAAGGGCTGATATGCAAGAGCAAAAGAATAACGGAGAAACAGTAATCCCGAACAGATCAACTGTGCTTTATCTACACAGCTTCTGCTTTCATAAAAGCACAGAGGAAAGAAAGAAGGGGGGGGGAGAAAAAGTACATTCTTATTGTTTTCTGAAGCTTAAAATAACCATAAAGTGAGAAAAATCAAAGCTGTTCCACAGAACGACTAAGGAAGGCAAAATAAAAGCGCAGTGAGCATGTGAGGAAGATAGTGAATGGTAAAAGATAGAACTGGAGATGGGGAGCGCAACGGTCACCACGTTCGGGTCCTAAATTTGGTCTCTGCTGAGGGCCGCGTGGTTGAAGCGGGAAGGAGCCGCTAGGACACACGTGCCCCGTATACAATTATAGCTGCTGCTGCTGGCAGCGAGGGCTGTAGTTGTGGCTACCATCGCACGCTCCTGTTTCCCTTGCTGCCTTCTCCCAAATTTTCCCTTTTTCAAATGTATAACGCCCCGGAGGGGATGCAACTTCTGGAAGAAACTGCGAGAGACAGAAAGGGCAAAGGGATGGGGAGAATTAGCACCGGAGGGTGGACAGGACTGCCAGGGGTTTGTTCTTATAGGTGTTGATCCAAGAGTTTTTCCTTTTCCAGAACAAAGAGAAAAACTCAGCATTTGTGCTCAGGTTTAACAYGAGGTCCTGCCTGCTGCTAGGGGGAAGGAGGAAGAAAGCCGGTCTAGATGAAAGCTGGCAACAGGTTCGTTTCTTCCTCAAAAAGAGGACGTGCCGCAACTTCTGGGATTTTCCAGAGTGCCACTTTCTTCTGTAGCACCTCTGGGCTCTTAACCCACCTCTAAACCAAACGAACACCAAGGCCAGAGGGCCTGAGTCCTTTCCCCCCTGCCTTCAACCTGATGCACCTGCTACATTGGAAGCCTCCAGACATTGCTCCAAACCCCATAAACAACCCCGAATGAAGGGCTTTCAAACCAGAGCGTAGCTTCTTTCCCCAAATTCCCAATGCATGAGGGTTTGGAGGAGCTGCCCTCACGCATGCAGCTCTTCACCCTTCCTTGAAGCCAAGCAGGCTGGAGGGACCCGCGTGCTCCTTTCCAGAGGGTCWGGTACCTCCCGGCTCCAAGAGCAGTTCAAAAGAGTATCTTCAAGGAAGGGTGACTTGCCTTCAAAGCCCCAGGTCCCTCTGCTTTGTGGTGAGAACATGATGAGCAGAAAGCACCTGAACCACCATTCCAGTCCTGACTTTCATCATTTCCACATGGGTTTTTCTGCTGCTCTATCTCTATGCTACTCCCTACGCTTTCAAAGATGAGAAAATTCTTTACAATTTGCCATGCAGACTCCTGGAGGGTGTCTTAGTTTGGTTTAAAAACATAGAAAGAAAAACTACGGAAACTCTCCATCCATCCATCACCTCCCTTCATCCCCAGCCCCACAGCTCAGAAAAAGGGARGAACTGCTGGAAAAAAGGCAATACAACAAAATGCAGAGATGAATTTGAGCCTTTTCTAGGCATGTTTGGGACCTACCACCCTCCTCAGCTCCCCGTTTTGCACCAAGCTGGTGAGGCAGCACCTTAKAAAGTTGATCTTCCCCTCGAAGAACTGGGAATTTTGAACTGTGTTACTCCAGAGACAGATCCAAGTTTGGAAGTTGGACCTCTACCAGAGGTCGGGACGGGAGGATATATAAATCAAAGCATCAGTCCTTAAAATATAAAAGCTACCGTTTGATGCAAGATGCCAAAAATAAAATGTGAGCTCCTCCAGACAGTCTGCAACAGGCAATTATCTAAAAAACAATTTTTCACCAAGTTCTGCACATTCTTGCTGACTAACAATTCTGCTGCCAAGCACCAGACATTGGAAGATGATTTTCCTTCCTTTCACCATTCTAAGAATATTATCAAAACTACAGCCTTATAGGGATGCTTTCAAGCTCGTTTATTAAGTAGATCTTTATGATTCTTCACATTCCATAGTTTTGTGTTAGTATACATCCATACAAAGATACTGTTTCTTAAGCCGGTTTCAACTCCGGTATAAGTATGACCTACCCTTGAAATGAGAAATAAATCCCCATGATTACGGTTAGTGATAATTTGAAGAACCACTGGAAGCCACTTTGAAAGAAGAGAGCAAATCAGCAGGTTTTAAAAGATGCTGAGGACCATGGATCACCCTCCCRCTCCATTTCCAGCTTTCTAAATAAGCATCTAAACCATTTTTAGGATATAAGTGAATGCAAGTTCACTGTTAAAGAGAGTTTGCTTTCATCTAGTAGCAGAAACGGATTGTCCTAGATTCACTGTGTAACCAAAAGTGAGATCCTCTGCAGCTCCAGACAGTTGAGGGGTGATAAGAGCTCATCCCTATAAGATGGGATGAACTTCTGCCTGCAGCATCAATCTCAACTGGATTCAGCCTGTAATAAGAGGCTGGGCTGAACCAGTTAGGACATTATGTTCTTATATGGCCTGGGGACAACTTACCTACAGCCACTCCACGAGCCAGAGCGCGTGAATATTTTGCAAAACACACTGAGAAGGCTGAAAAGTCTCATTCTACAAGGAGAAAACTGACGCCGTTGAGTCAACATCCCCTCGGCCAGGGGATCTACATCTAGATGGATGGGATCGCAGTTGCCTATTTGCTTTAAAGCAATCCAGCAAGATTTACCTCTAACGTCCTTAAAATGTTTTTTATTTTTGAAATAAGACATCCAAGTGCCCCATTTTTCACGGGCCGAAGCTGCACTCGAAATAACAAAACAGCCTAAAGTAGTTACCAGGCTCCCAAACTCAACGTGATTTCCAGGCAGCGCGACGGAGCTGCGCTGAGTAACACTGTGTTCCCATTAACTGCGAGTCCACAATTTGGCCAGAACTTGTTTTGCTGCTTYACAGCCAAATCCCTCTGTGTGTCCGTCCTCCTCCTACGTGGGATTGCCTTGGAGGAACAGGATGCTGAGGCTAAAAGCACCGGCTGTCTCCGACTTCCCCATCTCCGATGAAGGCAGCCCTTTCCTTGCAGGATCATTGGGGATTTCATGGAATCACTGAATCCTTAAGGTTGGATGGGACCTTTAGAGACCATCTAGCCCAATCCTCCAGCACACATAGGGTCACCCAGAGCAGGTGGCACAGGCTGCATCCAAGTAGGTTTTGAAGATCTCCAGAGGAGACTCCCCAGCCTCTCTGGGCAGTTAGTTCCAGGGCTCTGGAACCCTCACTGCTAAGAATTTTTCCTCACGTTCTTGGGGAACTTTTGGTGCTTCAGTTGGTAGCCGTTTCCTCTAGTCCTATCAGTGGCCACCACTGAAAAGAGGCCGCCACATCCTGTCCCTGCCTCCCTTGAGGTATCTATAGACACTGCTCAGGTCCCCCCTCAGCCTCCTCTTCTCCARGCTGAACAGGCCCAGCTCCCTCAGCCTCTCCTCACAGGGCAGATGTTCCTAGTCCCGGATGATCCTCGTAGCCCTGCGCTGGACTTTCTCCAGCAGCTCCACATCCCTCTTGTCCTGGCGAGCCCAGGACTGGACACCRGCTCCAGACGTGGCCTTTCAAGCTACAACAAGATCCTACGGGTAGGAAAAGCCACAGTGGGAAGAGCAGCCCAAACAGCCAGCCTAGGGCTGCATCTGGGCAGGAACTATGTGCACATTGACTCATGAGCAGTGGCCAGAGATCACAGGTCCATCCCCATAYTCCCAGGTACTCATTTTTGAGGGACCAGGGATCTATCAGCAGCAAGAATCAAATAGGCATGAAATCCCAGTGAGATTACACKGTTTCCATGCTTTCCAAAGGCTGCATTTACTGTAAAATCGAGCACTTTGGCCCATTCTTATTCAGAATTGATCTCCCCTCCTCTAGGGCTTCAAGGGGCCTTCTGCCTTGGGGTCAAGCAAGAGTAAATTAAAGCGCTAAAGACTTGTCTTTAATCACAGGAACACACAACTGCATCYGCCTGCCTTATTGGCCTTCCCAGTTTAAAAAGTGGCCAAACCACCTAAACCAGTCTTTGAGACAGACTTATTCTACAGGAAAGCTGTYGAGTTTCCTCTTTCCCTGAAGAGCTTCAATATGTATCCCATAATTAAAGTCGTCTCAACACTTCTCTTGCACCTTSATTACCAAAACTAGAATAAATGCACTGCTTTAAAAAAAATAAATAATTGCTAGGAAAATATCAGGATTCGTATTCACTTTCAGAGGGGAAGATAGAAAGATTTTCTTTAAAATATATATATATATATTTTAAATTTAATTTACTTTTTAAAGATCTATTAAAATTCTGACAAATTAGCCCAAAAACATGAACTCCCAAGCGCTAAAGTGCTTCAACAGCCTCATGGACATAAGGAAGAGTTTTCCYCTTTCAGTTTATTAATCTAATTCAGTTCAGCGACTTGTTCATTCAAACACTGCCTAACTGGGAGAACTTTCCYTTTTTTTTCTTTTTTTAATAAAATAAAGGCAGGAAAACTTGTTTTCCTCTTCTAATCTGCGAAT
This sequence comes from Nothoprocta perdicaria, assembly GCF_003342845.1. NCBI lineage: Eukaryota > Metazoa > Chordata > Aves > Tinamiformes > Tinamidae > Nothoprocta > Nothoprocta perdicaria. Next base: position 2,021,044 of record NW_020454106.1, read on the forward strand.
AAAAATGAGGCAAGAGAATAAGATCTGCTGGCTCTCAAACCTTGAAGGACATGGTATCCAGAAACAGTGCAGTTCATTAACTGCACATAATGCTTTCTTTGTTTAACGAATCAGGTTTTAAATGTAAAACATTTATGAGATGCCTTTTTTTTTTTTAAACTGGCATTTTAAAGTAGCTTCATTTAAATACAAGTTTCAAAACAGTGAGGTTTTTTAAACATTCAGCTCCAATCCTCATCTATGCAGTGCTCAGCATAAATCATAAAGGAAGTAACAATCTCATTTAAAAAAAAAAAGGACAAACTGTACCGTATTTTTATGAGAAAAAACATTAAGAATTGGAGTTAGGAGATATTAAATCATGTACCTGATTAAACACATATTCCTGCTCCTTTCATCCTACTACATAAACATTGTCCCCCCTCCTGCCCAAAGAAATAAATTAAGAAATTAAGATGCATATTTGTTTGCAAATAAGCAAGCTTCAAATAGTTACCAGYCAGTGGAGGGGGAAAGGGAAAAACAAGAACCCAAACCTCCAAACAACAGTCGTTAGAAAAAATAATGAAAGCACAATCCCCAAACAAGATTAAAATCAATGATTTAAATCAAAGCATCTCTCTCGTTGATGCAAATCAAAGCAATTTAAATCACCAGTTTTGATCAATCCCCTTATTTGCATAACCTTGATCATTTATCCCTTAAAATGTCATCCTGGGGCCAAAGTTAGCTGGGTATTTCTTTGTTGCTGGATCCACTGAGCATAAAGAAGGGCTTGCCATTTTCATTGCAAAGTTGATAAAACTAGCAATAAAATGTTCCCCTTAGCCATTCCGAGGCATTATTTGGGATGCTGAAGGGGTTTAAGGACCCATGGAGGCTCAGCCTGAGGGAATCCCAAGTAAATCTGGAAATATTTGCAGTTTTCAGTGCCTCTGCAGCTTGCCTGGCTCTCAGCAAACACAAAAACACCCTCGTGGGACCAACCAATGTTCACAAGATACCTTCAACTCAACTAACCTTTAATATAGTTGGGCAGCTATTGATCTTCTGGGTAAGTTTTCCATGGCATGTTACTTTCCTACATGGATTTGGGCTGGGAAAAGCTGGAGTCTCCTCCCAGGTCTCTGCAGCTGCTCCAGGGTTTCCTGTACGAAGCATTTTGGGGATCTTCCTTCTCCGGCACCATCATTTTGGCCTGGTTTCCTCACCCTTTAGACTCTTCAGCTGAATTTTCAGGCTTTTCTCCCTTTTTTTCTTCCTGCATCTCCCAATTCCCACCAGGAAGAGGCATGAGGGGGAATGAAAACGTTGGAAGGGACAGAGAGCACCAAGAAAACTTGGGCTGTTATAGATTAAGTTGTGGTTAGAGACCACATGGCCCYGGTGGCCCAAGCTTTGCCCCTTGGTTGATCAGAGGGGAATTTGCAGAATTATTAGGGTTGTTTGTTGGGTTTTGGGCTCAAATGGCAACGTGAAAGAGAAGCGAGAAGGGGAAGCTGCTTCTGAGAAGGTCACGAAGCTCTCGATCCTACACAGCATGAGGACTTCGACTTCAAACCAAGAGGGAAGGAATGGAAACCAAATACTCTGCTTGTTAAGAGAAGATTTATTTATATCTTGCATTTAAGCTATGTATTATCACTAATCGGTAAGCAAAATATGTAATAAAAGGACTTAATAAAAAGAAAATTGTCATTCTGAGTCCTAAGAAAACCCAACCTAACAGAAGAAGCCCCCTACTCCGTTCTAAATCTCTCTGTTCAATAGAATATTTTTCCCCCCCCAATCATTTTAACAGCTAGAAAGAGCACAGTTCATTCCAGCAGCACAAACAGCCCAGCCATAAGGAGCAGAAGCTCCTATTCTGAGAGCAAAACGCAGCTATCAGGGCTATGTATAGACATTCCTGCCTCAAGATTTCAGAGATTCATTCCTCGGTGCATTCAGAAAACCAGAGTCGCCAGAAACTGATGCCTTGATTTGTTTCCTAGCGCTGTTTGATTTTTTTTTTAGTCCCCACAATTTATTTTTAACTACTGCACAGAAGCTGCATCTGCCGAGAAGGGTCTTTTTGCAACCTGCCAGCTCCAGCAATCGCGCTGCGATTTTGCTACCTCACCTTCAACACCATTCCAGCCATTTCTTATTGCTTATTCCCCGACTTCCGTGCACTAATTCCCATTTTAGAGTTTATGGRGAGCAGCTCCAGACCCAGCAGCGAAAGGATCCGCTGCTGCCATCTTTAGCACACAAGACCAAAAGGAGGATTTTGCAGGAGGAGATGGTCTATGTTTAACTTGCATTTAGAGCCTTTAAAAGTTAAAGGAGTACTATGAGCGATGCCAGGGCAAGCATTATCTAAAAAGATAAACAAGCTTAAAATAGTAGGYGGAGAGCCCTGCTCCGCGGCGAGCATCCTGCTGTCAAAGTGCATCCTTCAGCAGAAGCTATTTCAGCTCCTTCCCAACCAGCTGCCAAGGAGCCTCCTGACTAAAACTTATGGGTCAGGCTGGGAAAGAGGGGGAAAAACAACCCAAATCCTCTCAGTTAGGTAAGGGATGGATATTGGGTAGATAATACCTTAAGAGAAGGACTTGCTCTTGAGCACGCTGCTTATTTGGGTGCAGATTCCCAAGTCACTCTCTGCTATAGGGTTGTAGCGATAGCTATAGGGTTGGAGAGGTCTCAATTCCATAGTCTGGTCCCAACAAGCAGGAGAGAGAAGCAGGAAGACACTGGATCCAGCTAGCATCAACCACAGGGTATCAGAAAAATCAGGATTTGGGGACATGTGTCCCCCTCCTTCCACACATCCACCTTCAATATCCCAGTCAAGGTGCATCTCTATCACTGCACAGCCCCATGGACTAAAAATGAAGCCAAGCTTGAAGATTACTTTCCAATTTYAACATTTTTTAGGGATAATTCCAACATTTTACTTCAGGGCATAATTTTATTTCCCTCTTAAAAAGAAAAAAAAATCTAAATGAGCCAAGTGAATTAGATGCATGTTTTGCAGAAGTTTTACATAAGGAAAAAAGAGAGCATCAAGGCAGTGAACTAGTAGAAGTCACTCTAAGGACTGGGAACTAGTGTCTGATTAAGTGCCAAACCATCTTTCAAGCAGTAGCCTTGTCTGCAAGTACAAAAGAACAAACATTTTCTTTTTACTTTGCTTATTTAGCTCACTTCAATGCCTGCTGCTTTCAAAGTTGAGAAATCAGCTGGGAATAGACAAAGCAGGAAAAACAGCTCCTCTCTTTTAACCGAGGAATAAAAATAAGACAAACTGATGAGCTCTGCCAGTCCTGTGCTTTTGAAGGGCAAGGTAACCAAAAATTAAGTTAAATTTACCCATTACGGACAATATTCATGGTACAGCCGTTGGTTTCAAAAGCACTGCTGTATTTTGAAATAACTCTTTAAAAGGATGGATTTAATGTTAAGTAAAACTGCACATTCAGGTAAATTCCAGTTTCCATCCAAATGGAGCTTGATGTGATTTGTAAATAAAATGCAGTAACCAGATGGGAAATATGCAGAAAAATAACTATTTTCTAACGCTGTGTGTAATAAATAGACATAAAATGCTGCTTACAGTTACTGGATGACACCTGTTGGAGAAATAGCCAGGTATAATATGGAGGTCCACTTTAAGAACTAACAAAGAAATACTCAGGCAAAACAAAAGTAGGATGAATTATTCGACCCAAGAAGGTGTTTTAACCAAAATGAGATGTTCATGGGATGTTTTTCTCTTGGTCAGCATCCAGCAAGGAAGCTTTGGGAYTGAGTCTTGCAATTCTACAATATCAGCAACCTGCAGCTTTAGGGAAAGACTCAGGGAAGAGAAAGTAGGTGGTAAAGTTAAAGCTGGGATGTGGAACAAGAGGAGTCAATGCTGTTCCTCACGGGAGCTGGGGACGATTCAAGGACCCCAGATTAGCAAAGTTTATGAGCCTATGGGCACCCCAAGCACCAAAGCTCTCCAGCCATCACCCTGGCAAACAGAAAGCAGGTGAATAACTTGAACTTCGGCCAAGGCAGCAGCCATTCCGGAGGGAAGTTTCTATTAAAGCAAATAAAGCATCGGTTACAGGTGACCGTTTCATCCGCACCTGGTTAAATACAGGTCCTGGAACCTCACAGGGCAGCACTGCAGCRCTCATCCAGGTGGGAGTCACATTTGAGGAGTCACAACGTGAGCAACAGGTTTCAAACACGACCGTCAGTGGCACAAACAGGCTGAAAAAGCTGCAGCAAAGCCCTGCACATGTGGTATTTTAAGGGATGCTCYCCAATGCCTTGTCTGCATGAATGGGAAGGATGAAACACAACCTTAGAGTAATGCAAATAAATCCACCCAAACTGGGTGTCACTCAATGAAGGCCTCATTCTGCTTCATCTTGAATTGCTTGCCCTCAAAATTCAACTCTTCCCTCCCCTAGGTAAATGCCACCCAAACTCATCAAGGAATCACCTATGTCTTGACCTCTGGCCACTACCACGCATAGAAATATATTCAATTTATACTTGGTTGCAATTTTATACATTATAAATTACGTTTTTGGGCAAGCATAAAGTGCATGCACATGTAAATGTGTGCTCACATATTTATATATGTGCAAACAAGGCGCAGCAGTGTTCTCCCAAAGCAAAAGCTTCTCCTGGCCATTCAACAAACCTTACAGAGCCACATACACTTCATGTATTTATAAAGTTTGCAACCCAAACCTTAAAACAATACTGAAAAAGGTTGTAATTCATCATCCTGACATCAGCTCAGCAGGCTGGGATTTTCGGTATATCACAGTGATGGATACAGACTTGTTTTAAGTAGAGTTTAGTCTGCATTATTGCCGGAGCATTTATCGGTGCCTTTAAGACACTTTCCTTTTTAAGATGCTTCACATAAGAGCAATGTCATTTTTCCCGGTTTGAATTTGCTAGTGCAGTATTCAGCAAGAAAGGAGGGGGGAAAAAAAAAGATCCCAAAAATGACAACTCTGGGAGTGACAGGGCAGCAGGTTCTAGCAATAGGGATTCTGTTTTGCTGCTGTTTTCCTCCTTACCCTCATGTAGTGACCTCTCTTTTGAAGGATCAGGTGTCAAACGTGTTTCAGGAGCAAAATCCTTCCTAGCAARAAGCCCAGACTCCAGGCACGTGCTCCATCCACTGCCTGTCAGCTCCATGTCTTGTCTTGCATGGTATGGGATAGTGTTTTACCTGCAGCCTCCTGAATATCCCCTTGAGCTGCTCTGCTGGAGTGGTGTCATTTACCTGCTTTCCTTGCTCCCCACCTGCCTTCCTGCCTGTTGCTATTTGTTTTGGACGGGGCGAAATAAAAAGCTGCTCTTGGCATCATAAAGGAAAACTCAGATCCTGTATCAAGTGCTGTTCAAGTAGAGGAATATGCATTTTCAAAACACTTTTTTCTAYGTCCATTGCAATCACCAGAACACTAAGATGCACCCAAAAAGCGTGTTCACCAGCTACAAAGCGTTGTTCCTATCTGCATTTTGTAGCCCAACTGCTTTGCCCGAGGCTAAGCAGAGCACACAGCTTCCTTCAAACAACTCTGCATCCCTTGCATCCCACCACTGCCCRCGGAAAGGCCACACTCGGGGCCAGCAACATCTCAGCAAGTCATTATCTTAATTAAAAATATTGATAGCCCAACTGCATCCCTTCAGCTCGCACTCCTCGGACGAGACGGGCAAGCTGTGGAGAAGCAGCCCATAGGCAGCACCTGGACCATTTAATTTGGCTGTAGTTTTTACTGACCACCTCCTAGCACGAGCAGGAGCACCAGGGTCACAGACCAAGCAACCCTTGTACAAAATCTTGTTGTTTGGTCTGGATTTAAACAGAGCAGGAGGGCTCTGCGTCACGAGGAAGCTGCTCGCAGGCATGGGGATATCTCAAAATRAAAGCAGAAAAGTTACCAAGTTAAATAACTAGAGCAGCCCTGGATCCAAGTGGATCCCCCCCAGTGTCAATACTATAAGTCCCATGAGGAATATGCAGTAAATATGACTGTTTTTATGATCTACATGGGCCAGGAAGTCTGTATCGTTTACACCAACTTCTGTTTCACTTAGGGTGGAAGTTCATTTGCAAGAGCTCCTGGGTATGAGTTTGTAAATACAGATAAAGATACGTATAAACAGAGCGACAGATAAGCAGTCGTGCAATATATCAGGCTGTAATTCCTCTGAATATGAAAGCAACCTCAGATAATGTGACTGTTTGTATTTATATATATCCACACTAATAACCTTACMGGGTTGTCCTGGTGCTAACGCAAGGACTCAAGTCTTAGAGAGCTGCAAATCTACCCCTGGAGAAACAATTTTGCAAGAGTAAAATAGAAGAAAATACAATGGGTAGAAAAGAATTCCTTTTTTATTATTAAACTAGGCTGATTTATCTTTTAAGATCTAGCAGCTTTTCCTGGATTTGATCAGACACAGATCACCCCTCCTGGAAGTGGCCCTTGCACCCCTATTGCCAGACTACAAACCAGTCATGAGGTTAATTATCTATATAAATGTTTTCAGGATTAAGTCTTGAGAATGAAAGGCAGCTCTGCAAAGCACAAGTGGGGAATTTAGTCTAATGGAACACCAAAAATATGCACAGAAATCCCCCAAACGAAGCCAGTTACTGGAGATTTCRGCTAGGGAAGAGATGACTGCAGCACCACAGGAGAGCTCCGCGTGCTCATAAAAACTTCCTTGGGAGATAAGGAAAACCAACAGGGACTCTGACCACCTTTCACCATCGGGATGAAACCCTTGGGTTAAACAATAGAAATCAAAAAGTTCTTGCTTTTGGCTAAGACAAAATTCCTACATAAAAATATACAGAAACAATGTACGTGCTCCATAAAACCCAAGTTAACACAATAAAGAGAATATATGCTCGCTTTGATCTCAAGCTGCCCCCTAATTTTTTAATAGCAACTGCAGACAAAAATCTTCAGATAGGGCTCTGCAGCAGCAAAATTCAAGCCTGGGACTCATTTTGGGTTAAGAAAAGCCGCTTCTGATACAGTTTTAYGAGTCTAGTTACCAACTTGACGCATGGGAAATGCGAATTTCCCTCACAGCAGTTCCCTGGCAGGTTATTTTCCTCAGGCTCCTGGTTTTCCTTGGCCTCTCCTCGTAGCAGGTGATACTAAGTTCATATATTGTTCTCTCCTCTTCCTATATTTCACTGGATGTCAGTCTTTTTTGCTCCCTCCTACAAAGAAACTGTTAAACCAGAAGTACTATAAAAATTCTTCTCTACTACGTACCACRAACAGGCTACAATTTCCAGTTCAAGTGCAAAGTGGCAAACAGGCCAACATCTTTTTATGTACCTATATAAAAATAAAAGCAGGAAACATGAACACATGGAGAAAAAAAATTAACCCCCTGCTTTTGATGGTTGCAACTCACAGGAATTGCACTTRGGAATCCTGTTCCCCTCACATGGTTAAGGGATTAGCACTGCTATATAGTATCTAGAGTTCTATGTTCACACAGGTATGAGATAAATCCAGCATTTTTGGTGAACTGAAGGGTATTGATTTCACACAGGCTACCTCACTTCCACACATGTGATGCTGAAGAGAGAGCAAAACGTTGCAGCAGACTCAGTTCTTGGAGAGCAGCGGGCTTCAAAGAGACTAATGGGCTGTTTATGATTTAATTTGCATGGACTTTTGAGTGAAAAACTGGGTTAAAATAACTATTTAATGACTTGGGCACTTGGAAGAGCATTATTAAATCAATTCTGTCTTGACTAAGCTTCATAGTTGGTTAAAACAGATTTTAGGATAAATTTCTAACAGGAAACTCCGACTGCAAAGAGCACGGATACAAAAACAAGACTGTTGACAAGAGTAGGGAAAACAGGCAAAAGAAGCAACAGGCAGAAACATTTGGGGGTACTGAGGGGGGCAGTCCAAGAAAGGCTCCACATGAGGAATTCAGGAGTCATGAGCTCTCCCTTTAGCATTTAAAGAGCAAAAAGAAGAATAAAAACCATAGTTGCAGCCAAAATAAACTGATGATACTGCAGAACACTAGAAGTGTTTCCACTCAAATATTACATAGTTTTGTAAGCAAAATGGGCCAAGACTATAGGGCAGAGCTGAGTCTCTAAAAGCAGATTCCAAAGGAGCTGCTCCCAAGGAGGGTGGGAAGCTGCACGTAGTAAATTGTTTCATCAAATAATTGCAGGAAGGGACAATTCCATGGGACATCTCCCGAGGGACGGAAGGGGCATCTCCCTTGGAAAGTGGACAGGGAAAGGCTCTCAAAAGCAAAAACAATGGAGAGTTAATTACGCTCGAGCATGAAAGGACCTGGAACTTGGGGCTCTCCTGTTAATTAGAGAAAGTTTCCYCAATATAGTTCCAGTTCAGTTCTTGTGTAAACCAGTGTGGATTACTCACTCCAACTCTAACATTCATTAGATCCTGTTTGAAAGGCTCATGCCTTGAAGGAATTGGAATTTGATGGAAATTAGAGATATTCAGTCCTCCTGTTGCTCCGTTCTCAAACGGTTCTCAAAGGAGGCTTCTCCAGCCTCCTTTTCCCAAACTATTTTGCAAAATATGGAAGAGCAAGATTTTTTTTTCCAAGATAAATTAGRGTTTAAGTGTCCTGGCGTAACTGCAGGATCCACAGTCTTTCACAAAAAGCTCTTTTTAACATTGCATAAAAACATCCAAGAGGAACCTTAAATCCACCCAAAATCTATAATCCACCCAAACCTACAGTGGTGGCCTCAGAGCCACCTAAAGCAGAAGACACAAAGCACAAGGAAAATAAATTTTTGTCCTGACAACTTCATCGTCACCGTCTCCCTTTTGCCCATGAACTTGCATGCGAAACTTCTGATTTAAGACACCTGTATCTAAATAATTTGTGGCTTGAATCTCCCTTATAGCTCCAGAGAGCTCCAAGTTACCAGCTAACCAAGGTCTTGGGAAAACTCATTTCTTCCTGTTGAGGTTGYTTCATTTTTCAGGCAAAAGCATGAACGGTACCTGGCTTCCAGTTGCTGCCCTGGGTTATTAGCCAGGCTGTTTATAAAACAATTTTAAAATGCCAGCTTTTATGTATTACAGTTTTATGAATCCTGAGTGATACATCTTAGGCGCTGGGTGCATAAAAGCRTTATGGAAACATGGTCTGCATTTAAAAGTGATTTCATGAAAACAAATGAATTATCTTTATTAAGTGAATCGAACCTTGCCGTGTCCTCCACTGAAAGACTTCAGGATTAGTGAATCTCATTCCTCATCCACCTTTTTTTTTCCCCCYTTTTTTTTCCCACTTTACATTAGGAGAGCAAAACCAAGTATTTTAGTGTTTACTGCTCCCCAATGCTTTCTCCCTTTTGAATTAACTACTCTCTGATCTGAACTAGTGGAATAGAAGGAAATGAAGATGTTCTCCTTGCACGTGCAGAGGACACTGCTCCTTTCCAAAGCTGCTTTCCTGCTTCATCAGATCCTGGATCCCTGTCCTTGGCCAACAGTGACTTCTATAGTTGCCTGTGACTTAGTGACTATAAAAAACAGACATTGCTTAAGATTCTTTTCCAATACTTTACAAGAAAGCTGAACATTACATAAATCTGTATAAAAATGATGTTTAAGAGGTATATAGATGCCTTTTTTTAAAAAAAAATGTAAGTAGAAATAAACTTCTAATTGGAAAAAGAATCAATCTTGGAATCCATATAAGCTGAAGTTTSTAAAAGAAAGTAAATTGTAATACTAATAGCTATGCAAGGGGGGAGATACTTCACTACTTAACCAAAAAGTAACTTTTATTGCAGGTACCCCCATATCCATTTGTCATCAAATGGATCCATTTTCTGCAAACCAGATGCAGCTTCCAGACTTTAAGAGGTAAATTTGGCCCTGCAGCAGTCCCAGCTTCTAGGCAGAGGGATTTTCACACCTTTTTGAAGTATTATTAAATTGATTCTTGTYAATGGAAGCAAATACAAACCAAATAGACTGTCCTGATGGGCAGTAGGCTCTTTGGAGGAGCTATTGCTGACTGTGCATGCATGGAGTGTACAGCACATTGGGGCCCCTGATCCAGTAATACTCTCAAGCTGAARTCACCACTGGGCTGCTCATCTCAACTATCATTTTAGAAGCAAACTTAACCTACCTAAGCAATTAAATATAAAGACATCAAAGGAACTAGATCCCAGTTTTCTGCTATACTAGGCTTGAGAGAGGGGAAGATGTTACCTAAACAAATTACATGCATTCTCCTCCCCCCACGCCTCCCCTCCCCCCCCCAAAAAAAACCAGATTTTAATGGAGGAGGAAGAGGTTGGAAGGAGAAGGAGAGGGATGCTCACTCCATAGCACTGCAATGCCACAGGAAAGCGCCACGTTTAATGTAATCAAGCTCTACATTGCAGCCATATGGAAACAATTTCAGTCAATAAACAACTCCTGCAAGAAGACAGCAGAAGAGCAGAAAAATCAGATACCAATTTAGCTAGGAGGTAGGAGAGCTGCTGGCTGAGCTCAGGGGGTTGCAGGGCAAGAAATACTCGTGTGCAACAAAACAGCATACACTGAGCCCGAATTACTCACCACACCTTGGATTTCCAGCAGCAGAAATGTCCTAACTTCTCTTATAGCATCTTGCCAAGCCTCCAAAGTCCTGTGTGTCAGTACTTGTCCCTTTCCCATCACCTTCTTCTGAAACTGCTTTCAAATCCTACCTCTATGACAGGTTTTGGTCAGAAAGGAAAGACATCAACATAAATAATGTGTTTCCTATAGGAAGAGATAGCCCTGTATGCTCCTGCTCGTGGCTGGAATATGGGGGGACTAAAAGCTGAATCCATATGGGACAGCAAAAGCGAAATTCAAGGCAAACAAACAATCAGCACATAAAGGGAAATGCTTTTAACCAAAAAAAGGCACATTGCTATGAATAAGATGATTTACATGAGTGTGACCGAGAAGTGGAATATTTTTAAAATTATGCCCATGAAATGAAAGATAATTCATGAGTCTCATCAAAAGTAGACATTTGCAAAGGCAAAAGGGTCTAAATTTCCACGATGCCAGGAGGTTTGCRAGCAGGTAACACCACTGCTGCCCCCAAAGCATCTCTTTATACTTGCAGACTGTCCGAAACAAAAGTGTCTTGGGATGTTCCTCTTACAAAGGAGCAGGATTCAAGACATAAATAAAAATAAAAGGGTATTTGGGAAGGAATAGATAAGATTACTGTGAACTGTTCTGCATTAGACAGATACAGGACAACTTACTTGAATCACACAAAATACCTTCTAATCTAGAAGTAATAACAGATGACTGCAAGTATATCTGTTACAGGGCAACATTTGTAAATCAGCCTAGAAGAGGGTGTTTGGGGTCTTGCAGGGATGGGTTTTTTTGGCCCCTCCATTTAAGGGGAAAATCTCTGCCACATCATGGCAAACCCCATCCTGGGTGAATATTCCATGCTGGGTGAATATTCTATGCTAAAGCTAGAAGAGAAGATGGAACAAACCCGAAGAGCTACAGGGTGGTCACCTGGATATCAAAATATTTTTCTCAGTCCAAAATTAGAGAATTAGATGGTGCCAGTCAGGAAATCTCTGGGGCAGATGCCTGAACAAAGGGCTAACTTCATCCTTTGAAATTACAGTAGTAGTTGAAGAAAATACATACACAGAGCACATCTCTAATGTGCATATAGTGGTCCATATGGTCCACTCAGTATSGACTGCTCCTTTCCAAAATCTGTCAGTTAACCAGCTCTTTAGCTGCTTCCTGGTATTGCATCATGCTAGTTTTATTTTTTATTTTTGTCACTAAATTTAAGGCCTGATGCAGCTCAACATTTTTATCACTGCAGATAAAAGCCAGTGATTGACACCAAGATTATAGGAACAGCAAGTAATGATGAGGAAAGGGCAGCAAATAAAAGTAGCCTGGATTCTGTAACTTTAGCTGGGTTCAGGAAAGCAAAATACATTCAGGGAAGCAAAATGCACCCAAATACGAAGGTTTATTTCTATTCTACGGAAGGCAGAGCATAACTACTAAGGGACAAACTTCCCTAGAAGGAGCCTGAGCATCAGGACAGGCTCACAAGGAGGATTTCCCCATGCAGAAGGGTCTTGTTTTTAAGGAGTTGGTAGCAAAAAGGGTCATCRCACCTCAGCATGGAGCAGGCAGGCTGGAACATTGGCCAGTTGGGGTTTCTGCAACGTTAAAAATAAATGGAGACCATGAAGAATGACCGGATGATCCGAGCGCCGGAGCAAATGCCTCCGAGTGAGACTTAAAAGCTCAACTCTGTTTCCTTATCAATCGGGTAACTTGATTAGAGCGTGTAAGTAGCTCCATGGCAAGAAAGCACCGGGTACTAAAGGGCTCTAATCTTGTCAGGAAGGTCGTAACAAGAACCAGCAGCTGAACTTGGACAAATTCAAATTAGAAATCACTTCTCTTTAACAGTGAGATGGCACAAGCTACCAAGAGAAGAGATGGGTTTGAAATTACCAGCGACGGACCCACAAGGCTGCGAGGCTTTCAAGTTGTTTTTAGCGAAATTGCAGTTACAGGGTTCCGTTTCAGAGAAAAATGATTGAAATTTATGGACTTGGGATATAAAGCACATCAGACAAGGGGGTTTMATTGGGGGCTCTGGCCTTAAAGTTTGTGAATCTGCAATACGCTGCTTCTGTAAATGAGGAAGTTAGAGGCATAAGTTTCTTGTCCAGCAAGTTTCCTCTTTTGCAGATTGTTGCTAGCACTAAAACACCGCTGCTCCAGATGGATGGAGCCCTCCTAAATCCAAACCAGTGTGAAAAGCCCCGTCTGAGAGGTCCTACAACACAAATCAGTTGAGAAAACTGGCAAGGAACTACATTTCTCCCATCTGTGACAATATATATTATATGCTTATATAATAGACATATATTAGCTTAAATATCTAGTTCTTACTCTGTGCAAATCCATTTGTGCCATTCATGTTTATACTGAGAGCAGTGTGCACCTTGAGCACGTTCTCCAGCCAAAAAGCTTCAAATACTTCACCCGCAGGAAAACATCTCAACAGCCCTGAAAGGATTATTTTCACATTGTACTGGAGCACAGGCAGGTCAAGAAGTTTGGCCTGGGTCATGAAGGGAGCCTACACATGAGAACACGGCAAGATCTTGGTGCTAGGAAGAATTCCCTTTTTCCAGGATTAGCTTGAGGGCTGCTTGAATGTCAGAGCTGCTGCACACCCAGTTGCTCAAAGTCCCAAGCCCTGCTAGTTAAATCCCGGGGACATTTCTAGTGAAAGCTAACATTGTAATCAGAGAAGCCGATCATGACAGGGAAAAGTGTCCAAAATAAAGGTCAGAATAAATATCCGAGGAGAAACAGTGCTCGCATTTTTACCGCCTAACTAAATGCTCTCTGCTTCCATTAATATTACAGTACCACGGGCAGAACAAAAAGCAGATTCAGTGCTTGCTTCAGAGTTCATCAGAAATGGGCAGCTCGAAACGCAGGAAATGACTATATGCTACACTTCCTAATTGATAGGACACAAGCTTATCAGAAGAATAAAAGTGGCTGTTCACCAGGCTCGCTGAAAGGGGAGCCTACAGTATTGTTTCTGCAGTAACAGTTGGTTTATTGATGAGCCTAAGATTCCCTGACATTTTTTGTTTTAATGAAAGAAAAACAAGACTTCGTAGCTATGGAGTCCGAGGCACAGAGAAGACTGAGGCCAGGAATTTAAAGCAAGGCAGATTCAGCTGGAGATATTTAGAGTGAAACATAATTAATATAGTTTGTATGTCTGGCGTGGAAATCATTTCCTTAGCTCAAAGTTTATACCTCATCCACCACCACGACAGCAAAGAGGGTGCATATACATTTAACATAGACTAAACACACTTCTTAAATGTAAAGAGGATAAAAGTGCCATCTCTATGCATGAGGCAGGTAATAAAAYGCATTTCCTCAGGCTGCAAGAAACTTTTCTTTAGATGGGAAAACAAGGCTCCACCCAGCAGGCAAACAGTGACTGGGAGAAAGTACTTGCCAATACACTGTGCACATAGACAGGAAGCTTGTAAGTCATCCTATGGAAGTCATTTTGGTTCAYGCCTGCGTAAAACTTGAYGAAGGGTTAMGCTCATTAATACATCTCCGSCCGGCTGCTGYGCCGAGACCAGCATTAAATGATAATGTAAACATTTATACAGGAGGAGAAAGGGTTAACTGACCTTCCATATGTCGTAGTTGGCTGCCCAGGGAAGATAAAGCAGAAAACACTTTGTCAAAAGCACTGCAGCGGTTCTCAGTTTTAAGAGCAGTCGTCTTTAACTTCAGATTCTGCCCRCAGCTTTGATTAAGAACTGGGAAAGGGAAATCTGCACAGAGCCGAGTGAAATAACCAGCCACGGATTATTTTTAAGTCTTTTTCTTTAAAAAAAAAAAGGCACATCAAAACTGTAATTGTTCAGCCTTTTGGCCTCGACATTAGCACGGTGCCGAATCAAACAAATAACAAACATGCGCGTGCATTCCTGAGATAGATTTGAAGTCCAACACAGGCAAAAACTCTGGTTAAAGAGAAGGAAGGAAAGTCTATGAGGAAATGGGATGTCTCTTTATGCTTTTATGAGAAAAATTTACCCCAGTGGTGCTTTTGGCAGGACCGAAAAGGAAAAATCTAATGGGTTTAAAAGCGGTAAAATTAAGAAAATAAATGAGGATGACAAGTGTCAAACCACAGAAGTCAATGGAACAGGGGGAAATCCTCCCATCGCTGTAAAAATCTCATTGACTCCGCTATTCTTATGGAGCCCGTTAAAAGACCAGCCAATAAATCCCAKATAGAGTTAACATATTAATATATCACAGATGTAAATGAGCAATAGATGGGAAAGCAAGAGACAGCTGTGCTCAGCTGTCACCCRCTCAGCCTGTGACCTTGAGCGAGTCACTCGGCGCTCGTGCCTCAGTTTCTCTCTTTGTAAAACACTGATAAGTCTAAAGCAGCTCGATTTACAAACAAAGGTACAAAGTATTATTTTATTGCAGAGCAGTTAAGGAGGATACTGGCCRGGCTGTAATGAATCCAGGCTGAGACATCAGAGCCCAACTACCCTCGCGCAAGTCGGGGCCATAAATCGATCACTTCTGATTAGGTTAGACTTTATGAGGCCGTAATTGCGATAGCAGCAGTTTCATAACTGTGAAATGAGCACTTTGCTCGGCAGCGTCTCATGCAGCTTGCTGCATAAACGACGAGATTTTGGTCCACTCGATTGAGACAGCACCGAGCAGTCACATCCCAAACCAYATACTTTTTAAGGTTATCTATCATAAAAGCCTCTGGACGGGCTTTTACGGACGCAAGYGAAGCCTGGGTAAGCACACGGGGCAGTGGAAGGAGAGGGAAACCAAACAACACTCTGTTTAAGAGGGAGTTGATTCTCAACCCAGCACCTCTCTTTTTAGCAGGCACAACATAAAAACGAACACATTCCTTACAGTTTYAAGATGAAATCTGCACTTGAACGGCAGCTAAAAAGCCAATGTTCTACTTTGAGAGCCACACAACTGCCTTGATATAAGAATATTTTCCGTGCCAACTTGCAATGAAGACCACATAGTTCACAGCGTGCAARCTCCTTTCCCCCAGAAGATCTCCAGTGTTGAGTAACAAAATTCCTCGCATGATTTCAATGAGAGGGTTCACTTGACAGAGGCTGTTTCAAGATAGTATCGTATGTCAGGGAGGTGCTGCTTAAGATGAAGCTTTTTAACTTAGTATTTTCAAGACTCAACTGAAAACGAACACAAAGTAAAACTTCAGGTTGTAAAGTCTGAAGCTGGAATAAAGAAAAATAATCTCTAGATTTTATTTTTAAAATGTGGAAGGCGGCCAATTAATGAAGAGAGGAAGAAAGTCTGATTAAAGCCTGACAGACTCTGGAGATGAGGCTCTGATTATCAGCTCTTCTGCAACCTCCACGGATGAATCCAGGCAAGTTAAGCTCTCTCTACCTCCGTTTGCCACCTGCGAAAGGAAAGGGAACATTTTTCCACATCCTGTTATTCTTGTTTGTATTGTTCCCCAAATCAAAAGCACTTGTCAAAACACTTATCTGCAGCATTAACATTGGGAATTGCATTTGCAGCTAGCACCGAGGCAGTCTGCGTGCCTGAGTGTTGAAACATGAACTCTCAATATATTTAGCTACCCCACTGCCCTAGTCTCTATACATGTCAGAAAGGAGCTTCAGAACATTTAGAAATATATATTAGAATACTAAATTATAATTCTTGGGTAGTCTAATGTACAAGAACAACTTTAGGGATAGGAGCTAGGCATCTCCTTCCCCCTAAAAT
This sequence comes from Nothoprocta perdicaria, assembly GCF_003342845.1. Lineage (NCBI taxonomy): Eukaryota > Metazoa > Chordata > Aves > Tinamiformes > Tinamidae > Nothoprocta > Nothoprocta perdicaria. The sequence goes on from NW_020454106.1 coordinate 2,037,456, forward strand.
CAAATTCTCCTTAACAACTGGTAAAAATCCCACTATAATCATGCCATTGGTCTCACATAATTGATAACCAACAAGATAATATCTCCAGAGTATAATTAAAGGCCCAGTCCCACATGGACCTGCATGGGGACCGAGTTCCTGCTCCGTTAAAATGGGTATAAATGGAAACGGACTTCAGAAGGCTGCATAAAGTTATCAACGAGACAAATAAGAATCCTACTGTGAGAGGAGACACTTTTAAGCTGGAAGCATCCTTTAAAAGTGGTTGATTTTAAATTCTAAAAATGTCCTAGAACATGAGAAGTATTTGGAATTCCGCAATGTAATTTTGCAGGGCCTCTATGAGCCCTATATTCACAGCACTAAAATACACAAAATCACAAATGCCTTTCTTCTGATTAAGATATGCTGTCATCTCGTCTCACACAAATCTGCTTATTTCTCCTTTTCAGTTTCATTAATTCTTCCAGTTCCCCTCCCTACCATCATCAACCCCCAAATATCAACACTGTTCCCCTGACATCCTAGGGAAAAGAAAGCAGAGTCCTATAATTTAACAATGGAAACAATCCTGAAGTCCATGTTTATTTTGGTAAAACTAAAATAGTATGTCAGAAACCTACTTCTCCAGCTCCTGATACAAAGGAAAAAAACATACCAGACACTTCCATGAACTTACGGATTATCACTATTAAGCACTTCTTAATCATTCSATTTTTAAAATACTGGACAGGTAGAAACTCTAAAACTCACTTTGAAAGACACCAGTGAGATCCACACTATAAACACAGAAACAGTCTTGGGAGCTTTGAGCTTTCTGAAGCAGACTCTGGTTAGGAATTATCAGAACCACAGTACTAGAGAGATGCATATTTTCTAGAAAGGTCAACAGAGAGAAAGGAATTGCTCAAGACTGCTTAATAAAGTAGTTGGAGAGATAAGCCGGCCTCCTCCACACCGGATTTTCTTGAAGATTTCCTTACCGCTCTTTGGAAACCCCTGCAGTTTCACCTATGGAAGCGTTCCTATAAAGCAGCTGGCATCCTGCACGCCACACTGTCGTCTAGACCTGCTCGCAGCCGAGTGGGATGACACAGGCGTAAAAATGCTGATGCCTGTTCTGGTGCTAAAGGAATGATAGGAGGAAGCACCGACACAGCGAAGTYGAACACAAGTTCCTTGTTCCCAGCCTCATGCCCGGGCTCGTCACACAATTCCATCAACCATACAAAAAAGTTGGGGCTGTCACAGGGCTAAAGAAGAATCTCCACGTAAGAGAGAAAGACGCAGTGTTCCTAAATCCCAGGATCCCAGTTAGCACGTATAATATCCAGCCCTGCTCTTCAGGGAGCCCAGAGCTCCTGGAACGGGCAGATAACAAATGCGGCCCGACATTATACGATTACATCCATTTCCCACTTCTCTCCCTACTTCCAACCCCAATCTGCATGTCAGAAACGTTTTTTTCTTAGCAATTTGGAAGAGAAATGGCAAAAAGGGAGATGCAAAACACAGGCATAAATTAAGTTTGCTCTCTGCTGTTGAAGGGTTCGGCCCTAGCATGACAGGAGGAAAAAAAGAAATGTTAAGAGTGATAAATCCATATATACCTACTCCAAACTACACCCCACACCCCAAGAGACGTGGTATAATGCTAAATAAATATAGATGCAGCTCCTGCTAATGAGGCAGGGTACAGCAAGGCCAAAGAAAATGCAATCATCTCGGGAAAGCAAGCAGCACAGGACTGGTCCTCTCCCATCCACGGATGGGATCAAGTGCCAGCTGCACCATCCCAGGAAGGAAGCCGAGTCTTTACCAGATAATCCCTGCAGAAACGACCTCGTCAGATCATGGGACRCCAGGGGCACTTCGGCAGAGCTCTTTTACACGGTGTCAATTCAYGCAAATTGTAGCTTTTCCACCAGTTTCCTTCGCCTCCTTGCCSGTTAGTTGGGAGCAGGGGCACGTAGCCAGTGTCTATCAGGTCTGCTCCAACCCGTGCTCTCCGACGCGTTCCCCGGCCGTCGGTTTAACACTTTCCTCCCTCCAAAGTTTAAAACCTTCCCAGCTTCAGCTCGGCCACGTTTGGTGCTTAACGCCACTTAGCTCCACACGTTAMTTAAGCACAAGAACAAATTAAGATATACCTGACCACGAACAGCAAACGCGCTTACAATCCTCATTTCCTCTTCCTCTTTCCCTCCCTCACCCCCCACTAAAAAAACAAAACGAGAGAAAAAAGCCTTTTTTGCTTCCCTATAGGRGTGGACAAGGAAAGACAGCCCACACGATCAAGGGTTTTTCCTCCAGAAGGTCTGAGGAAAAAGACAAACAACAAACCAAACCCACCCTTTCCAAAGTAATGCTCTGCAAACATACCAGGAGATACTCTTAAAACAACTCAAAAATAAATAAATCAGATAGAAGTGGTCTCGAAGCACTCGGCGCAGCCGCCCCACACGCATCTCGCGCGTAAAACCCACTTGTGCCCTGTGTTATTTGACCCCTCCAAGCAGCACGGAGCTTCCGTGAGCGCTTCCCTATCGCTTTACCCTGAAGCATTTGGGGGTTGAACCCACTCTCCTCCCAAGCAAGAGAACAAGGAATAAAATAATAATAATAAGGGGCATTTAACCGGTCTCCAGGAGTACCAAACAACCAAGCATGCGACACCCCACCCAAGGGCTCCCCACATTTGGGGAGTGACTCCCCTCCACGTCCTCCTCGGGGAAACTCCAGCAAGGAGACCCCCCGGGTTGACCTGTTCTCCCCACACCAGCACGGGGAGCTGCAACAAATCCCCCCCCACAGCCCCTTCCAAGGAGACCCAATGGCCCCCCACCCCAAGCAGCCACCCCAGCCAAAGTGTCGGGTCAGCATCGGCACCCTCCAACCCCCCTTTTTTTTGGGGGGGTCCTCGCAGGTGCCCCCCCGCCCCGCTTTCATAGGCGGCGGCGGCAGCCCCAAGGAGAGCAGCCAAACACACCCCGCCAATAAAATATATAATAAATAAAAACAAGAGCACCCACCCAGGCTGAGAGGACGCTGTCGCCGCGAGTTAGTCCTTTCCCCACATCCACTCGGGTGGGGGGGGGGGATAATAAGAATTAAATCAATCAATCAATCAATGAGGGAACCCCCCCAACCCCGGGCTGCGAGGGGCACCTTCCTCCCCCGGCAAACGCGGCCGCGGAGCCACCCGAGTTCCGGGGCGCCACAAACTCCGGCGCCGAGGGGCGGCCGAGGGGGCCTGGGCGGCTGCGGCCACCCACGCGTGTCCCCCCTCACACACGCACGCACCTCCCGCGCTCCTCGCCGCTCGCCTCCCCATGG
>NW_020454106.1:2041166-2107154 GCF_003342845.1 Nothoprocta perdicaria
TGGCTCAATCACACCCGACGGGCTGTCTTTGTCTGTGTGACAAGCGCCATGTTGATATCAACATCCGAGCTCCCACCTGCCGCCGCTGGGACACCCTGGGACTTGTAGTTCCTCCCTCCCCGGGGGGCGGGGGGAGCCTCGGGGCCGGGACTACAACTCCCGGCACGCCCCGCGGCGCGCCCATGGAGCGCGGGGCGAAGCGCGGAGCGGACTACCACTCCCAGCATGCCTCGGGAGCGGGCTCGGCCATGACTTCATCCTGGGAGGGATGGGGACTACAAGTCCCATAGTGCTCCGCGGCGGGGAGGTGGGGGGTAGGCAGGAAGCGCTGGCGGGGAGGGAGGGGGGACAGGATTGTCCCTGTAAATAGAGCCGGGTAAAGCATGAAGCTGGTGAGTCCCTGTAGTTAGGGGCGCTCTGAGGGAAGGGGGGAAGCCGAGGCAATGGGGGAGAGAGGAGGGAACCCTCCCCGCCCGGCGGGTGGTGGTGGGGAACGTCGCGGTGCTCCCGCGGCGGCCGTTTAACGGTCGCCGAGGCGCCGGGCGCGAGGCCGCCGCGGGGCTGAAGGGCCCGCGAGCAGCCGGGGCGCCCCGTTCCTCCATCGCCGCCTGTGGTCTGCGCGCAGCCTGGGCTTGGGGGGCGGTATATCCAGTTAAACAGCGGGATTTGGGAGGAGGAGGACGACAAGGAGGTGTTTTAGTTTCTCGCTATCCTCGAACGTGAAGCATCACCGCAGAGCAGGATCGGAGCCTGCCCATGGCACGCACAGCTCCTACTCTCCATAAATACCAATAACCCTCCATGGTTCATAGTAGACCCCTTATCCTCTTTTATCATTCCTACGATGTTCATACATACAGGCCATAGCTTTGCACTATGATCCTAACAAATGTTTTGGCTTGAATAGTATCATATTTTAAAGGGAAAGTTATCACAAAATGTGCTGCCCATGTTACTGACACCTGCTGTATAAATCTCCTTTTTAAACCATGTTAAGTTTTCCAGGGTCTTTGCATCCAGCCACTCGTTCCTATTCCAGGAGGAACTGCCTTGTTGCACTTGACATGCTGCAATTCTCCACCTGCCAGTGAAAACTGAACGYGCTTTCAAAATTTCGCAGTATTCATTTTATAGTTACCCTGCCATTAGATGTGTGAGTGTCTCTCGCTTTTGAAACTCTGCAGTTTGTCTTGAGGAAGATGCAGAGAAGTGGCCCGAAATTTGAGATTTCTTTGGTGACTTCTGGTAAAGCACCAGCTGCAGTGCAAGTGGGTAAAATTAGTGCAGGAGGCAGGTGGCTGAAGAGCTTGATCCTACCTAATCTTGTGTATGTGACTTAGCCTCTCTGTGTGCATGAACACAACCATTGGGACAAGCTCTGCAAAGCTAAGCAGTTAAGTATGTGGTCATAGAGATCAATATAATGCATGACAAAAAACAAGCTGAGAAATCTTTAAATGAAAACYGTGATGGAAGTGCAGATTCTCTGTAATGTCTGCATGCTGAGAAGCAAAACCCATCCCCTTGTAGGAGGGCAGAGGGGAGATGAGGTGAGAGAAATATAAGCTGTCTGAAATCTTTATTGTAATATTTTTAGGCTTGTCTACAAACTTGGAGGCCAGATCAGAGTCTTCATCTTGCATTTGCCTTGAATTGTGGCTGATACTGTGCAGGGAGGAGTTGGATGCTGTTACATTCTCTTTTGTCGTATAYTTGGTCTGAATTTGGAAGAACAAGTTATAGGTAAAAGTCTCTGGACTTGAGTTCAGTGAAAATGGGAGACTCCTGCATATTCTAATGTGCTTTGACTCAGGCAAACCCAGTTGCAAACTCGCCCCTAGATTTTAAGCTAGCATGTGGTAATAATACGAGAAAAGCTTTGCAATCTGTGTCAACTCCAGTAAAAATTCAAAGCACTGCCTTAAACCTACAAAATCTGCGGTGTTTGAGAGCTGCTAGTCTGAGACTTGGAGCCTTTTCTCTGTCACTTTGCCATGAATGAGATCACCAGAGACTTGAGCACTCTGCTCACCAAGAGCCTTTCTCTAGGAKAGTTTTGGTTTCGGGTTTTGCGATTAACCCCTCGTCTCAGTCTCTTTGCACCTCACTCTGTCAAACCATCCCATTTATGAAGCCTGTCAAGGATGTTGTGAGCTGAGGTGGGCATAATTATAGTATTTCCTATGTGTTTTGTGGCCTTTTTCCATTACTGGTTTTTAACTAGGAGGATAAGCACCTGTTGTGTTAGCTGCGCTCATCATCAGTCAGAAAGGAAGAAAGAAAGAAGCAAATCCTAGTGCAAAAAGGACTTGCATTTTAGGCAGATGAGGAATATTAGCAACTGGAGTTCCTAGACATATTTTAAACAGTAACAGCTATAGTTTGCATGGGAAATAATTTATCACATTTATAGCACCTGAAGAGATTAATATGATGCAGACATTATGATTGCTGGATTTATACCCAAAACAATCTAATTATTCAGGCCCAGAAATGTCATGTGTGCAAATAGCTGCACAGCATATATGAAGTTTTTTGGGTCATTTTTCCTGAATCTGATAGAAAGAATTCACTGACATGCAGGAATCCGCTTACAGCTTGGCAGTGAAATATAGATTATAGTAGATGCTGTTACAGAAGGAAAGAGGAGAATTTTCCAGTTAACTTGCAGATGTCTTAGGCATGATCTGAGTCATGATCTGAGTGATTTAAAAAAGAGCAAGAAAGTGCTCTGCTGATGAAAGTGGTGATATTTCACTGCTTTTCATTTTATTATTACCAATAGTTTAGAAGCTATAAAAATAATTWAGATTTCTCCTCCTCGTTTCTTTCTGTTTGCTTCATTTTACTTCMTTTTCATTTACTTCATTTGTTCCTTCAGTTGTCAAAGTTCTGGCCTGGTGAAAACTCAATTTCACCTGCAAATTTTGCATTCACAAATCCTTACATATATTTCCGCTCTTCTACTAGCTTGGTTTCTAAAGGTTTTCTTGAATTGCAAGCAAGCATAATGTCACTTTTTAATAATTAAGGCTTCATGAATCTCAAAGCAAAAGTCTTTGCAATTAATTTACTATTTGGGGTTTAATAGCTTTTTAGTATTTAAACATAAGTGAAAACTGCTTTTTTTGATGAATGTATGTAAATAGGCTCCTTGGGAGTTGTTAATCCAAACAGTTGCACTCCTGTGCTAATGTATTATGAGCAGAGGTAGAAAATAAAATGATGAATCTACCTTCTTTCCACTTAGCAGAATGAAGGGTAGGAAACAAGCATAAGTGTAAATGACTTAGAAAATGACCTAAACTGTTTTTATATTCAAAGCAGCACATGGGCAACCAATTGATATTTTTAATCTTATTTAGACCCCTCCTGAATTTCAAATCCAAGTTTGACCGTCCGAGAGTTGCCGTGATGCAGACATCCAAACTCTTGTATTTGAGATGCAAAATCTCCCATTCTTGCAGTCCTTGAAGATGCACTGAATTCCCTGCCAAAAAGACACTTGCACATTAAGCTTGCCACACTCTATGGAAACATTTAGTTTTTCACTCCCACTTATTAAAGACGACATTTTTTATTCACTTTTCTCATTTCAAAGCTTCAACCGCTTGTGTTCATTGTTAAGTATTTGCCTTTCTCCATGCAAGATGACTGCATCTGGATGTCACTGAGTGTCCCTGTACATAACCTGCTTACTGGCTCATTAACCTGGAAAGCATTTGGGATTTTTCAGTACACAAACCCCCCATTCAGGTAGTGCTGACCAGGCCCTGGGGTTTCCTGTTTGCCTTTTGCAAGACAAAAGGCAGGTAAGAGCCTGTCCCAGAGCTGTTGCTTCTGTGCACATGCCCAGCTGAGCTGCAGGAGCCGTGGGCTGCTCCTTGTTTGTGTGATTAGCCTGATTGCTTTAGGAAATAAATCTTGGAGGCCGTAGAACTTCTCTCCCTCCCTTTCCTCCCCAAGCAATATTCACGTTCTCCAGCTGATTTCCACCAAGTTCAGGACTGAGTTGGAAAGATACTGGTTCCGTAGGAGTTTTGTAGAAATAGGTGGTGTTTAGAGGAGGGGRGCTATGTTATTTTCTCACCTCTTGTTAAGATCAGAAAAACTGGACTGAAGAGAATCTGCCTCTTAATACCTTAGTATGGGAAAAATGCCTGTGAACCCGCACAGCTGTGAGACAAGCGCTTGTGGAAAACCAGATTTCATTTTGAAACTATATTTTGTTAAAAAACAGGAGAAAAATACCATTGTCAGGCCTGTGGCTGTGTTGATAAAGCTCACAGTTAACTTACTCTCCTGTTCTCCTTTCAGTACTGCCTCTCAGGACATCCAACGTTACCATGCAACGTGCTCAAGTTCAAATCCACCACCATCATGTTGGATTGCGGGCTGGATATGACATCTACCCTCAATTTCCTTCCCTTGCCACTGGTTCAGAGGTAGGTTCTGTGGCCTGTCAGCACTTAGGCTGGGTCTTCTTGGGTTGCAGTTGAAGTACTCCGCGTGAAACGGGGAGCTGGAAGGAGGGAGCAGATGAGCACAAATGAGCAGCATCATCTGATATCATAAATAGACTTTGTTCACTTAAAAATTCTCTTTATCAAAATAACGTCCTTTGGCTCGGTAGACGGAAGACGTTTTATGGATTTATTGATTGGTTTTTCGAGATAATTTATTCTGAGCTTCAGTAAAGTATTGCTGCAACTGCTCAGCACAAGTGAGGTCACATATCTGTCATCTTTCTGGCTTCTTCATGCAAGATGAGATAAATGGGTAACTGAGATGGAGTGCGTGGAGCCCAGTAAGCAGCGTTTAACCACCCTCTGCTCAGGCTTTTCTTCAGAGCGTGGATAATGCAAAGAAAAACTGCACTTATCAGTCTTCATCAGCCAGCTTGATGGCATAATTGTCCTCTTTTWAAAAAATAAATAATTAAAAGGGCAGTGCAGCTGGACACAGGAATGGAATGGCAGGGAGATTATGCTGTTTGCCCAGAATTCCATATAAAACAGAGGACTGAATTTCAGGACTGAATCCTGAAATTAAAGACTCCTTCAATCCCACAACTGCGGAGTATTCTGTTCCCAGATTTATAGCTGGATTTGGATGTTCATTTAAATGGTTTATATCTTGCATAAGATGGAACAAGTTACAAAAAATGTGGCTTGAGGAAGTGGGTGTGAGTAATTCCTTGGTGATAGGAAACTAGTGAGAGTTTGGTATCCATGAGCCACAAAAATGTTGCTTGTTTCGGGCTCAGGGGAGGTTATGGGACCAAAGGGAGCTCCATAACTGACCTAAACCTAAAGTTTAAGGTTTAAAACCTAAATGAGGTTTTAAATGAGGTTAAAGCAGTTGTCCAGCACCTCCTGTCAGTTTTGTCTTCTTGGAGATGAAAAGAACAGACAACAAATTCAGCATTCTGTGAAACATGGAGCTCCAGATTTGGTCTGGAGAAGGCAACAGGTACCACAAGGCACATCAGTGCAGTATCTGATTTTTGTCCCATTCTAAATTTTGTCCCATTCTAAAATGTAAATACATTTACATTCTAAAATGTAAATACATACATACATAGCAAAAATACATTTGCTAACAAGAAAAATTGGAGGCAGTAGTAAATTTTAAGAGGTTCCTGAAAAATTGGGGAGTTCAGGCACAGCCAGAGATGCATTGCATTGCTCTCCCTGCCTCCATCCAGTGTCTCCTTCCATCCTTCCCTGTCCCCCCTTCCCCARTGCCAGTACAAAAAATAAAAATAATAATAAAAAAGGAAACAAAGCGGAATAAATAGAAAAATTAGGGGATGGAACAAAAGCTTAACAGGTTCTTTAGAAGGCAGGCAGGGCTCCCTGGGGGTATGCGAGCAGTGTCTGCTAATAGCAGACCCTGGGAGCGAGCAGCCAAATTGCAGGTCACAACCTGGAATTCCCCCAGTACCTCCAGAATGTCTGCCCTGAAATGACTCAAACTCAATACGGAAGGATGTTGGATTTGACCCCTGATGGCCCCGTAGAATAGGAGCAAACAGTTGGATTTAAATCCAATCAATCTTGTCTGTGAAGTGATTGAACGCCCCTTGCAGCAAGAGTTGTCCGAAACGCATGGACTTGGGCAAGAAATTGATCTCTTTGGTACTCCACAAAACAGATGTGCTGCAGGGAGTTACAGAAACGCTGAAGAAAGTCAAAGACGAACGTGATTGTAGCTAGAAAGTCCCGRTATCTCTGTAGTGCTTTAGTTAGTGCCATTTTATGCCTGGTTTCTCTTACCAGGATGCCTGAACCCATCTCCAGGGTGTATTAGCAACACAATGGGCCTGGATGATGGAGACATTATCGCTGGTTTCCAGGTGAGAGACCAAAGGTGGCACCTGAGGTCTCGCATGAAACTTGTAGCAGAGCAAGAGCTTGAAATAGGACTCAGATCTTAGGCTGTTAACAGCTCTTTTTCCTCTTACAGGYAGGAATGTTTCCTCTTGCACCTAAAGATGGACCCTTTTGAAACCTTGACCTTGGTAGGAGAGAGCTTCTCCCCGCTATTTTTTAATCTCCCCAGAATTGGACCAGTGAAGCATTTGATCTGTAAAGCCACTGTTAGCACTGCAGAGATGCCCTGATTTTAACCTCTGTGGAGCAGAAAGGTGTAACCTTAGAGAGGATCTTTGCAGGGCTGCTGTAGCCTGTGTCCTGCCCGGCATGGGACTCTCCTTGAGCAAACATTTTGAGAACTTGTGCTTTAATCTGCGAGAGCCGAAAGAGCTGTAGTGTTTGGCTCATTAAAGGAGTCCTTTACTCTTCAAAAAGGCCCATCAAAAGGCATTTAGATCCCCCCTCCTTCCGGAAATGGCAGTCTGTGTTCTCACCAAGCAGTGGTAAATGTGCAAAATTCCTGCAGCTGCCAAACACTTCATGCCAGTTCATGTACTTCAGAGCGAGTTTGTCAGCTGGAATTTTCTCCCCTATGCCAAAGTCAAATGCAAAGTGGCAAAATGAACATGTGGGAAGCTCTTAACCTTTCCTGTCTAGCAGTGACACGCTTGCTCACATTATTTATGTGACAGTTCTAGCTATTTTGGATTAATCAATCACTCCATTACAATGTCAAAACTATGTCTGCAGAAACTTTACCTTGGCTTCAAGGTAAAGAGTCCTTTCTTCCCCGTGTCACTTGCTCCACTTTCAGCCACATTCTCAGGACCCATCTCCTGATTTCACTTCCCTTGACAAGGTTGTCCACACTTCTGTAGATACCAGGGTTAATACCAGGCAACGGTGCTGTCTCCCCATGAACAAGGAAGAACACAGTGGGCTAAATCTGGAGGAATTCAACCCTCGCATCCAAGGAAGTATATTCCCCTCTGCCTTGTGCTGTTGAGGCCACACAAGGGACACTGGGCTCAGGATTGTGTCCCCAGTTCAAGAGAGATGGCAGAAGCTAGAGAGGGTATTCGAGAAGCTCCAAGATGGTCATGGCTCTGGAGCCCATTTGTTTATCCTGGCAGGGAGAAGGCCAGGGATGCTTATGGCAGCTCTCACATATGTGAAACAAAGYCACCAAGACAGCAAAGCCAAATTCTTCTCACCAATGGCAGACTGTAATATGCAGAGTGGCCACCAGCTTGAGATGCTCAGGTTGGACAGTACCCTCCTAGTGATAAAGTGCCTTGAAAAACCCTCCACAGATCCCCTGAGAGGCTCTGGAAACTGCCCCGGAGATGTGCAAGACTGGCTGGACAAAACCATGGRTGCAGTAGATGAGTGTTAGCTTAAAGTGAAGCTCGGGCCTAGTGATCTTTAGAGGTCCCTTCCAASCAACGTTTCTTTCCTCTCTCATCTGTCAAAGCTGTTGCACATAAGAGTGGYTTGTTCCTGCCTTCTGTCAGCTTTTCACTTAACTCTTCAGCTCATTCCAGGCAAACTTTCCTCAACCCCCTCTGTCTCCAAAACACTGCACCCAAATTGGGCTTTTGAACATGTCAGTGTGGGTACATTTATCCACACAGCTCTCCATGGCCAGGCTTTTTCAGAATTGCTTTTTGTCCTCAAAGGGGCTTTGCTCTTCTCTCGCATAGCCTCACCTGCTGCTTCTTGTTCACGAATCCTCCTGTTCTTACTTCTCTCCTCTCTTCAGTCCTTCAGATTCAACTTCCTTTTTTTCCTTCCTTGTGGTTTTTGGAGTACCAGTCTAGCTAGGTCTTTTACACTAATGTTAATCTGAACATAATATCCCTCTGAGACATTGAATCACCTCCTCTTTTCAAGATCTCAAGTTTAAATGCCCTTTTAGCAGATGATTTGCTACCTCTCCACAGAGTTTAGTGGAAAGCACTTGCAGATTTCATTGCAGCCAGGTTCTCTCTCAAAATCTGAAGTAGTCGCAGAACTAGATTCCAGGTAAGTTCATTCTTCTAATTTTGTTTCCTTCCCTTTTTCATTCTTTGATTTTCCATGGATATGCTTAAATCYGTGCAGACAGTGATATACAGCTAAGTTAAAGGGTTATTCAAAAATCAAGTGTCAAAATAAATTATCAATAATCCTGAAGATAATAGTAGCAAGAGATATCATAACCACAATTTCTAATAGTTATTTCAGCAAACACTTAAGCTCATTGAAACTGTCTATTTTATTGTTAGTTCCGGGGCACAGAGATGATGTATGACACCAAATGCAAAGTCTGTGCTTAATGAATAGTAATGATATTGTTTGTTTTTTTTTTTCTCTCTCTCTCTCTGCAGCCCCAGGCTCTCAAAACTTCCAGGTTGGATTTTGAAAGATGGAAGCACGTTTCTGGACAAGGTAATGTACTGGTTAGATGGTTAGAATTTTCTTGCCATGCAAAAAGCCATCTGACAGATTTGAAGTCTGCACTACAGGAACAATAATTCCATGGTGACTCATTGCAAAGTTTTCACTTTGCACCGGTATCGGCCAGGATGTCCTTGTGGAGCAGAACCTTTTGAAACAAAATGCTAATAGCAACTTGAGGCTTCCAGTCCTCAGAGGYGGCCTAGCTTTTTAAAAAATCCTTTTAAAATGCAGAATTTGTCAGTATGAATATTTCCTTATTTCACAGAGCTCCATAAATAATAGCACTTTGCCTTTGTGCAGTATCTTTTATCCAACAATCTCATTTTTCTGACACTAAAACTTCATAGCTTACTTGTAAATTAGGTTAGGATCATCTCCCACTTTTTTTTTTTTTTGTGAGAGGAAAAGGAAGAGAAAGTGAATGGTTTGCCCATGGGAGGTCTGGGACAAAGGAAAAGCATGACTTTGGCCTCTGTAGAAGTCAACGTGTGTTCTGCCAGTGGACGTAGCAGGGAGGATTTTATCTTCAGCCTCTTAATTCTAAGACACAGGCCTTACCCAGCTGCACCAGACACACAAAATCTTTCTTTGTTTCTCCTTCTTTTCATTACGTTAGTTTTGTAGCCAGAATTTATCTGGGACTTCAACTGAAAGTAGACAGTGCAGCATGCAGCTCGGACTGCTATAGAGGCACAATGAGCATAAAATATGTCAGATGTTAGTAAAATAGGCAGATACATTTCAGATGTATGTAGCAATAGATATCAGTAGAACAAGTACTGTTTTAATAGACTGCTCTCCAACTATGTGAACATTAAAGGGAAAACAGTAATAATAGATGCTTTTGTAGGGGCCTTTGAGATGGACAGAACTGGTGGATGGATTTTTGCAGCAAGGAAGCTGAAGATCACAGATTAAAGACCTGATTTTTCTTCTCACTGGAAACAAAAGAAACTGGATAGGCAGCACTTCTGTTAGTAAAATAGCAACAACTCTATTGAGCCCCCATGCTAACTGGGAATTGCAGAGCTACAGAGGCTACAGAGCTGCCCAGCTTGAGTTCCCTGAAACTCATTTCTCCTAAAACTCAGCCTTGTGGCCCTTCAGAGCCCACAGCCTTCAAAAATACCTGTCTGTCTCCCTATCTTCTACACTCAAATCACAGCAGAACCTGCACAGACCATATTCTGCCCAAAGAACTGATAGGCTGTCAGTAACTTTGTACATGATGTTTTTACATTTCTCTGGTACTACAGTATATGCACAGGAGATTCTCCAAGTTGCTGCAGTGTCAACGGAAATCGTATTTTAGAAATTCAAAAGCAGCATCTCTTTCTTTCACCTTGACCATTGTAACCGCTTGGAATGGCAAATACTCTGACCCATGCTGGAAAAAGSAGGGGAAAGGAGTCAAAGGAGGATGTTTTATCATGTCGGGTGGACATTTCTGTTTCCGCGCTCGCTGCATGGCAGTTATAAAACTTAAGTTCTGGAGAGACATTGAAATTCACTGCGATCTAGTTTTAATCATTTTGAACTCCCCTGAGATGAGGTTAGGAGACTTCTGCCACTAGATGTAATTGCTCATTCGTTATTAGTTGGCAGGTGCAGTGTAATTATTAAGAATTGGATTCAGTCTTTATTTCTGTCATCTGAAGCTGGCTGAGACCACTTGCTTTTGGGACGAACAAAGAAAGTATCTGCAGAAGATGGCCAAGAGTGGGTGACAGGTAACCTGTGAGGTGTGTTAGGATTAGATTCGAGAATATTATTGTTTTGATTTTTTCCTTACATAATCCKCAAGAATGGGGCTGTTCATTTGACAAGAATTTCTAAGCCTTGGCCTCATAAGAAGAGAGGAAGAAAATAGAGAATCAGGAATCCGGTAGTGATAAATCTGACAAGAAGTGCTACAGAGAGCTTAGATGCCCTGAAAGATGTTTAGTAAACAGTGGARGGCACCCTTATGTATAATCCAGGTTGTATTTTTGTTTGTCATCCCTTGTCCATTGATGTCCTTCTCTCACAGGAACTCAAGGAGTGCTCTGGCCACGTGTTCGTAGACTCTGTTCCTGAGTTCTGTTTGCCAGAGGTGAGTTTAATCCAAACCTTAATGAAAAATATGACTCCATTCAGGCACGCAGGACAAATTTGCTAAATTACTATTACCAGATCCGTGCTAATTTGTTACCGCTTAGTAAACTAATACTGAAATCTCTGTGTTGTTAAGATGGCTCTTCTATTTATTGGCGTTGGGAAAAGTTGGAAACAGTTCTTTTAAACAATAGTTTTAGGACATCTAGGAGATCTAGCAGATCAGTATCTCGCAGAAGAACACAAAGGATCTGACTGTCCCTTTTTTATGGGCCTTCCAAAGACAATATGACGTGGCTTTGGCTGAGCTGGACTCAAATATGACAGGATGCATGTGCTGATCTAGATAAGAGCAATGAATGAAGACAAGAAAAGCTGCTTGTCTCTAGCTGCAGACCCTTGTCCTGCCTGGTGGAAGTCCCCAGGGAAACCTACAGTCTGATTAAGCTACTTTTTGGTTGCAGTCACACATGGTGTTCTGCCTGAAGCAAAATTGGGTTAAAAAATGACTGCCTGCCTAGCTATTAATTGCTGCCTCTTTGAGGGAGGATCCATACCCTTGTATCCACTTGCATAGCTGTACAAGTAGCTAATGGTCAGGCTGGTTTTGTCAAGAATACTTGGGTTTATAAAAAGGAAAGAAAGCCAAAAAGGCACTGAGCTTACACCCACTGATCAAGTGAATGCTGTGCATAGTTAACAGAGGTGAAAGAGTAAAAAGCTGTGCAGGGACTAATGAGGATGAATTTTAAGGAATAGTCTAGGGATAGGATCCTTTTTACTCACTATGGTCAGATTGTGATAACATCAGTTCCTGCATTTGATGTTGAGATGTTTTCTCTGTCTTTGAAAGACAGAAACAATTGCCCTTGGGCAGGGATTTTTTTTTTTCTGCCTGGGCTTGCTGACAGGAACTGCAAAGCACTCCTGGAAGGTTGCTGTCAGCTTGCTTGGGTTCTAGCAATGATGGTTTTGTCTGTTGATTCTTAGAAATTCACCATTTATGGCTTCTCATGCTGATTCTTTGAAGCAACCTGGCAGCTCTAGTACTGGTTTTGCCAAGTGGTATCAGCAGATCTGGGTAGAATTGGTGTTTTTTTTCCCAAGAGGATCAGACACAGTTCCATCACACACTCAAAAAAAAAAAACCTAAAACCCACAACAATAAAAAAAATCACATCTAATAATTCTGGAGTGCTGTCCTGTGGACAGYAAAGTAACAAGAAATAGAGAAACAGAGGCATTCCTGTAGCAGGGCTCTAGGAAGTATCCTTATACCCAGAAAGTGCTATTAGGTGCCAAACCTTGGGAAGGGTTGAGTGGTTGAGTTCAGTTCCCTGTGTTCCCTGAGACCGAGTGATCATCTGCCAGCTCTTTGGGTGCTCTTGCTGCTTACTTTGTTGGGCTGGAAAATAACCCACACCTTGARCTCTAAGCAGGACTGATGGAGAGTTCCTGCTTCATTGGGGTGCCAGGGTCATCACTGGATGTTTTCTAGCAGTCTGTGTCATAACTAGAATATAACAGGCAGCCACACATTACAGCTGTAGGGTTTCATAAACAGCCTCTYAGGTACTTCAGTTCCCAGAAGTTCCCAAAGATGCCAAGCATTCCCTACAGGCGGTAGGAATAGATCTGTTAGTGATACCTAGCTCTCCTCTCTTGCTTCACAGGCTCCCCTGGCTGGAGGTAGGTTCAGAAGTCATGACCAGCTGGGTGTGTGAGCAAAGTAGAGGTGTTGCTCTTGTGTGGCTCTAAGGAGCTGGTATGAAAGACATTTTGTCTTTGTCTCCTTCCACAGCTCTCCTTTTGAAGAAACTTGTCTGCCAAAGCAGCATGTTTGAGAATCATGGTATCACTTCCAGGAACACCGTTGCCAAAGAAAGCCAAATTTTGAATGTAGTCCAGAAGCCACAAGGTGATGAGAGGCTGCCTCAGCAGCGGAGTACACTTTCTCATGTCAGAGTGCAGGGTGCAGCCCTTTCTTTGCTGGCAGCCTTTGTGGTCTTCACATTTAGGAAACATTTTTAAACCTCTTCGGTTCATAGGCACTTTCAGGGAGATTGCTGCAGGGTCCCAGAGAATATTTTAGATTTGTTTTGATTTTGACACCCTTTTTTCCTTCTGTTAGTAAATGCTTCTAAGGTGCTGAGAAGTAGGACACTTAAATTTGGAAACTACTAGTCTGGATCTTGCACCTTGCCCACTTCTGATGGGTTGTTGTGCTGGGATTCRACCCGGTGCTGTGGGTGACTCCCTGTTTGATTCTGTATAGTCTAGACATGCCTGAAAAATGAACCTTGAACAGCCAGCTGGGTAGAAGCAGGTGTCAGCAGACTCCTTGATCCCATGTAACGTGTATTTGGCAAATTTGACGAGATAAAAAGGTCCCTGACATGAATCTAGGGGTGATATTTCACCCACTGGACCTTGGGATCATGTCTTCAACGTGGRCTGTGCTCATGGGTTGAAATCAGGCACACTTACATGGGAGTTAAGCAGCTTGTCACCAGAGCACGATGTCAGCCCTCTGTAAAGACGGGTGACCTACTTTCTTGCCATTTTTATTCAAATTGCTGGACCAAGTCTTGTAATCAGATAATATGTGCTTGATGAGTGTTGAATTCCATTAGCTGCTCTATAATAACTGAGTTAGAGGTCATATATCTTGTAAAGTTCTGACTTGACACCGTTTGTGTTAGAGCATTACCAGTAAATATTTCTAATTAAAATTCTTTTAACAATGTGTGAAATCTTCTCCTTTCGCTCTCGGAGCCGCTGTCTTAACTGTCACATCAAAACAGATTGGACCCACCCGTCTGTTTTGTGATATCAAACGAATGAGCGTAATCTCTTGCTGTAGAAAATGTGAATGATAACGGCGCCAAGCCTTTTTTGGGAAAAAAAATGTATGAATTATGCTAAGTATGTGAATAAATAGGATCTGCAGTCTCTTCTCTCATCCTTCAAGGGTCAGTACCATGTGCTGCATGAAGATCATGCGAGATCCCCTGCTAAACAGCTAATGCCCAAATTTTGGTGGCTGGGTGGAGTGTTTCCCCCTGCCCTATAAGACACATCAGTCTTATGATAAAAGTGTAATCAGAATATATCTCTCAACAGCAACCATTTCGTTACATGAAAGACACTCTCAGACTCTCATGGTGTGCTGCTCAGCTCTGAGGAAGGAACAATTTTGGATTTTTTTTTAGGTAATCTTGTTAATTTGAAGGAAACGTTCATCTTTAACTGCCGAAATACACCCCATTTGATTAGAGCAGCTGCAT
The DNA here is from genome assembly GCF_003342845.1 of Nothoprocta perdicaria. Classification (NCBI taxonomy): domain Eukaryota; kingdom Metazoa; phylum Chordata; class Aves; order Tinamiformes; family Tinamidae; genus Nothoprocta; species Nothoprocta perdicaria. Next base: position 2,055,367 of record NW_020454106.1, read on the forward strand.
TTTTGCAATATCTAGCTAATTGCTTAAAAAAAAAGGAAGTCTTTTTCTGTCAGTGTTCAAACTGCACGAAAGGGTTACATGTTGCTTATCTCTTTCCTCTGTTTTCAGACTGAGCTGCTTGACCTCTCCACAGTAGACGTAATCTTGATCTCGAACTATCACTGCATGATGGCATTGCCTTATATCACAGAGTACACAGGATTCACTGGAACAGTGTATGCCACTGAGCCCACTGTTCAAATTGGCAGGTAAAAAGCCCCTTAATATTCTCTGCTCCTCTTACAGCCCTGCTAAGGAAAAGGTGTAAAGGACAATATGGGCAGAGAGTGGTGTCTAATGTTCCGAAGAGGCTCTTAGGCAGTAGCTGAAAGGCAGCCAAGTCTGTAGTGCTTAAAATGTGTTAACTCAGTATTTCCCAAGCTCTGGAACACGCCGGCTGCAGCCCTGGCTGCAGCTGCTTTGAGTCCAGGCAGGGCTTGGGATGTAGTAGGTCTTGAGTGGACTGAGACATCTTGAGCAGCACTTGCCATATGGCCAACTTCAAACCTTCAAAGCCCATGAATCAAAGGAGTCTCATCTCTGCTCCCATTAAACAAAAGGGGAAACACTCATCTCTCAAACAATATATGCCTTTAGGATGATTGTTCTGAAAGGGTGATAGTGTTTCATCCTTTGAAATCCATATATTTAAGCTTCCCTCCACATCATGTAAGGGAATTTAAATGATGTTTATTTCAAATAACAGTTGAGATTATTTTGTAAGCTGTTAACTCCAAAGAGGAGATGCTCTAGGAAAAACAGCATAAATATGAGACTGAAGTAGAAATGCAAGACCCAGCAATGATGTCAAAACTTCAAATTTGCTTATCCATTTTGAAGAATTTTCTTCCAAAAAAAGTTGTTTGATAGCTCAGCTCCCAGCAGTAAAGGCTGCAGGTTTGGACCTCAGATGTGTGCTGTGTGTACCTGGTGCAGAGCAGCTGCCCTGTTCAAAAATGAGAGACCAGAAATTAAAATTAGAGACGAGAAAATTAAACCCTCCTATCTGAACTACTGCTCCATAAGCACTTTAGAGTAGGAGCCTTTGTCACTAAAGGTCCTATACAAAATTCCCAGGGGTGATTATCCCTTTGTTACCAAACAAACCAAAACAGAAAGCCCTTGAAGGAAATTCTGTGGCATTCTGCAGTTAAATCCATTACTTCCCACCTTCCAGGGGAAGCACACATACAATTAAAAATGCTGTTCAGTACCAGGCAGTAAGATTCCAGTGAAGGCAGTAAGATTCCAGTGAAATCTGTAGTGCCTCTGTAGTGACATTTTTAATGCCTCACATATTTTTCTGTCTCAAAATGTGCAGTCGTAGAGGAGGAGAATTCACACTGCCAATGTGCTTGGCATCTCTTGGTGATAAGCAGGCATCAGCGACCAAGTGATGTCTCATTCCTTATGATAAGCAGTCAGTTACCTAGGAATCCCCTTGTATGACAAGAAGGAGCTTTGGGAATGCCCGTTGTCCTGTGAGTTTCCAAACAATCCGTATCCCAGTGGGCCTGATCCTTTGCTGTTGCAAGCAGAAAGTATTGGACCAGCCTGGAAGCAGGGAGAGTGTGGAGGGATGATTCCTGGGATGTTCTGAAGGAAGAGCCCCTCTTTAAAACTGCCTCRTGGCATGTGATGTTTTGGAAGCATTGAGGACAAAATTATCTCCTGCTCCTGCCTCTGATGGTCATTTAGTTGTGGTGTCTTTGCAGGCTTCTCATGGAAGAACTGGTGAATTCCATTGAACGGGTGCCAAAGGCTCAGTCTGCCTCCATGTGGAAGAACAAGGAGGTACAGAGGTAAGGAGCGACCCACTTGAGAATGGGACTGCCCTGAAATACTGGAACCCAACCAGTGCTTAGAGTTTTTCTTTCCTCTTTTCTTTCCTTTGCACGTTGCTGATCTTCCAAAAAACACACCAAATTCATTCTTGAAGAGAGACTTAGTGACACACAGTCCTCCTCTGGTCTTCCCTCGTRTAACTTAGATCCATGGTGGTGAATAAAAATTGCAAATTTTGTTGATAACATCTTAAAAAACATACTGGAATCAGCAAACTGTTTAAGCTTAAGCATGTTGTATTGGAATAATCTTCATTTAAATTAATATTTGCATTCAAGTTTGCTAAAATGCTAAGGAAGTCAAGCCACTGAGCTGTTGAAAGTCACTGGTAGCCAACCCTTCTGCAAYGTCACATGTCTTTCTTGCACTTGAACTCAGCGTTTCATTTTGTTGTTTTGCTTTGATTCAATCACACTTAAAAGCAATTTGAAATTTGTATGTAAAAAGGTGCTACAAATAGAGCTCTTGTATCACTAAGATTTTGAAAGCCTGTATAATCTGAAAATTATCAGTCCAGTTTATTAATTGCAGCTGATACTTTCCTTGCAAATAAATTGATTTTAGATTTACAACATGCTCTACAGAAGAGAAATTTTTGTTGCTAGCATCTTTTAAAAATAGGGCTGGTTAATTAGCAAGTTATTTTAAAAAGCTGGTTTTAGCATTTTTAATTGAGCTCTTATTTTCTATTCCTATTTCTTAATGTAGCTTGATTTAAAAGTCTTCTAAAAATGGATTTTCTCATATTTTGTAAAAGTAGTGTTGCCATTTMCCAGTAAAACAAAGCAAAGATTTTAAAAGTAGAAATTAAGATTTGCTTAGCCATGTATTGTGCTCCAGGCTAWGTACAATGTTAGCTCATCTTTGCAACTCATTTTCAGAGGGAGGTGAGTAAAACAGATGTAAAACAAAACTAAAGACAATGAAGTTGATCCAGATAATTATTCTTATTACATTAGTGCACGTGTTTTGTGCATGTGGTTTAAACGAGGGTCGTATATGTAGAACTCACTTAATGTTTCTTTCCCAGCGGTCCTGATTTAGAAAAAGTGCTCTCTACACTTGAGGTGTTGTTGACTCTTCCATAAGTGACCACAGAGAGGGGATCTTTGAAGGTACAAGGTGTAAGAGGCCACCTTGAGATAAACAGGACCAACCTTTCTGCCCATTTAGCAGACCTTTGTAGAGCGCAGAGCACTGGCAAAACACAAAGCACTTGGTTAGAAACTGTCACCACACAGCAGCTCCCTCAGCTTCCAGAGGAAAAATGCCTAACTTGCCCAAATATGAAACTGAGGCAAAGCAAAGAACCAGTGCTAGTGGGGATAGTCGAACCTAACTAATTACTTACCTAATTAGTAGACACACCCTGCAGATGTTCACTAAGTCTGCATAACATGGAGGTCCTGGATGAAGGGCTGGAGTGCTCCCTCAGCAAGTTTGCCGACGATACCAAACTGGGTGGAGTAGCTGATAGCCCTGAGGGCTGTGCTGCCATCCAGAGGGACCTGGACAGACTGGAGGACTGGGCGGTGAGAAACCTCATGAGGTTCAACAAGGGCAAGTGCAGGGTCCTGCACTTGGGGAGGAATAACCCTGGACACCAGTACAGATTAGGGGTGGACCTGCTGGAGAGCAGCCCCACAGAGAGGGACCTGGGTGTCATGGTGGACGACAAGTTGACCATGAGGCAGCAGTGTGCCCTGGTGGCCAAGAAGGCCAACGGGATCCTGGGATGCATTAAGAAGAGCGTCTCCAGCAGGTCGAGGGAAGTGATCATCCCCCTCTACTCAGCCCTGGTGAGGCCACATCTGGAGTACTGCGTCCAGTTCTGGGCTCCCCAGTACAAGAGGGATGTGGAGCTGCTGGAGAGAGTCCAGCGCAGGGCTACCAGGATGATCAGAGGCCTGGAACATCTGCCATATGAGCAAAGGCTGAGAGAGCTGGGCCTGTTCAGCCTGGAGAAGAGGAGGCTGAGGGGGGACCTGATCAGCGTGTATAAATACCTCAAGGGAGGCAGTGAGGAGGAGGGGGGCGGCCTCTTTTCAGTGGTGGGCAGGGATAGGACTAGAGGAAATGGCTTCAAACTGAAGCATCGGAAGTTCCACAGGAACTTAAGGAAGCATTTCTTCACTGTGAGGGTGACAAAGCACTGGAACAGGCTGCCCAGAGAGGTTGTGGAGTCTCCTTCTCTGGAGATCTTTAAAACCCGCTTGGATGCAGCCCTGTGCCACGTGCTCTAGGTGACCCTGTGTGAGTAGGGGGGTTGGACTCGATGACCTCTGAGGTCCCTTCCAACCTTCGGCATTCTATGATTCTATGATTCTAACATCAGCTCTGCCTTGTGGCTGCTCTGAACCTGTGTTGCCTGGAAGAGTGGGACAAATCTGAGTTCTCTCTCCAACTTTGCCCCACCTAAACTATGAGTTTCCCACCTCCACCTCCCTCTGCCTCCATAAAACAGAGTTTCTGTCCACCATACAGGTTAAGGAGGGGCTTAATTAATGTTCACAAAGCGTCTAAGATTCGTGGTGACAAGTGTCACGCAAGCGTGAGTGGAGCTGATGATTACAGCATGCGAGCAGACATCTCCTGATCCACGGATTAACACCTGGCTAATGGCACATGCAGGGTTGGGCTGACATCCATTATTTAAGAAAATGAGAGACGGGGATTTTTTTAACTGCTTGGCTGTGATGAGAACAGAATCCTTATTACTTTTGAGTCAAACTTTTTCAGGCTGATCAATCACTGTTATTGCTTTACAGTTCAGCTAGTTCTACTCTGAACAGTTAGTATAAAACACAAAGTATTATCATCTCCATTAGATAAAGCGCTGAAACATTTTAAATGCAAATACTGTATAAAATATAATAAGTTCATTATAGTGGCTTATGTTTTTCCATTATCAGACTGAGTCTGAACTAATTGCTTCGGAAGTTTTATTACCAATGTTTTTTGTTTCAAATGAGCAGTCTTGTGGAGGCTTTATAGATGCTCAGCCAGGACGTCTTCCAGACTGGTTATGATTTGGCGGCTGAAGGGAAAGTTTGATGCATGGAAGATGCTTTGACTACCTGTTCGATGGCTTCTTTTCTCTTTTTCTGAAGTGTTTGAATCAGATTTTTTCCTGGGACAGGGTAGTGGACAAGACAAGACGTTCTGATCCAGCTCGGTGTTGCCCTTCTTTCCCTCCTAACAGGAACACTTTAAATACTAAATATAATCCTTTGCATTGAAGAGGAGCGAACTTGAATCTGTGCAGATGCCCCATTAAGAACAGCAACTACCCGAGTTCCTTAACTAGCAAGGAACTATACTAACCACTTGTTAGTATAGTTCCTATACTAGTTTCCTATACTAGTTTCCTATACTAGTTTCCTATACTAGTTTCTATACTAACTACTTGACCGTGCTGCTCCCCAATACCTCTGTGTTTGTCCCTGCATCCATCTCCAGGCAGTTGTTGCGAGATGATCCTCAAGAAGTTGTTTTTTGAAGCCACGTTAGGAAATTCAGTCCAGACTTCTAAATATCCTTCAGTAACCTCCTGTGAGGAAGTGACAGGTTGAGTCCTGGTGGGAGGACCTGAGAGGAAGCAGCGGATCTGTCTCTTAAGTGCCACTCAGCAAAGAAAGAACCCCCTGGAGCAGTGATCCTGCTTATCTCTGTTGGGGAATCACAGAATATTTACACTGTAGCCACAGACTCCAAGGCTAATAGAAAGTTACTTCCATCACCAAGGACAATTCCCTGCTTTTCTCCATTACCTGGAAGATTCCCTTCTGGGAAGAGAAGCTACTTAAAGCATCCAACACTAAATGCTTCTTATGGTAGGTTAAAGGCTTTTACAGGCAATTTGCTTCGGGGAGATGGTGGACAACTATCCATATTGTCTGGCCTTTTGCTGCTTATGACTTCCCCAGATAGGCCTAGGACGCTGTGTTTGCTTCCCTGAGCAATGCACTTTCAGCCAGCATGTGCTGGAATTACAGTTATCACACTAGACCTGTGCAGCAGTCTTGGCAAGAGCTGCCCCTAATCCTTCCTTCGGTCTCTTAAATTATGGAGGAGTTCACTGACCTAGTAGATATAACAATAAATTAAATTCCTTTAAACAAATTGATCAAAGAAACTTGACTAATTTTCATAAATCATTGGAAATTAGTCTGAATTAGCCTTTGATTTACCATTGGTTTAATATACCAAAAAAAAAAAGAAAAATTTCTATTCTTCTTACACATTTGGCAGCTGCTTCCTGCCTCAGTTCACGTTGCTAAAGAAGATTTATTTCCCAGAAGTTACCATCTCTCTTGGAGCCTGTGACATTGCACTTCACTTCTTTCCTTGACATCGCTGCCCGGCTAACTTGCAGTGACTGTGAGAAGGGGAACGGATGGTGTAAAACATCTTAAATACTTCCTTGTAGAGGATCTCAGAGTGGTTTGCCGTGTCAGCTGGTGTATCCTTGCCAGTGTGCCCTGAGGGCAAGGCATGTGTCTGAGCTGAAAGCACAGAAAGGGAGGTGCAGGGGCATGTGCTCCTGGAAGACACTTGTGGCAAGGCTGGGAACAGAGCTTTGCTCATAATCTGGTACCTGTATTTGAATCACTAGGTTGTGGCAGTACTCACTTGTTCCTAAAAATTTTATTATTAGGTTCTGGGACGTAAAAAACAGGCACTTGACAAAGAGTCCAGTCATCTACCTCTTCTGTTTGTGCCTTTCATATTGCCATTTCAGAGCAGCCTCTCAAAACTGGTGGGGTTGCCCCAGAAGCTGCTGTAGCACCTTCATCACAGCTACTTCTCTGAAGAAAGGGCTGAAGAGGAGCAACCCCAAAGGAAGCTGAAGGAGAGCAGTGTTGGGGTTGACTCGAAAAGGGCAATGTGGTTCTGTTACTCAACAGCCAGAAGGTCTTTCTCCTCGCCTTGGACCCCTAAGCATACTTAAGAAAGTATAAAAAGAAAAAATAAAGGAAAATTAAAATGTGGAGAGGAAAATGGGAATAAAACCTGCTGGCCTGTCAGGAATCTCCGCAAATGCCCTGTTCCTGTTGATGGTTGCAGGTTGCTGCCCGCYCCTCTGAAGGACGCAGTGGAGGTGTCCATGTGGAGGAAGTGCTACACCATGCCCGAGGTGAACGCTGCGCTCAGTAAGATCCAGATGGTGGGATATTCCCAGAAAATTGTGAGTATCTTTAAAGCTATCCTCAGGTTAACAGCAACAGCTTCTTGTTTCTGGAAGCGTCCGAGAAAAGCACTTCTTTTTTGTATAGTCCTTCTGAGTCCTGTGTAAGACTAACCAGACTAGACTAGTCTAGTTACCCTAGCCCAGAAAAACAAAACAGAACATTGTTTTCTGTGCCTCCTAGTGTATCCCACTCTGCCTCTTAGGGAGGTTCTTTCTGGTGGAAATCAGGGAGTATCCATTTGTTCCTCCTCTTCCTCAGGGGACACCGATTTTAAGGCATACCTGGGAATTCAGAATTGAGGTGGGAGGATGTACCAAATGAGTGCATCCTCTCTGCCTGCAAGCCACATCCCCTTCTGAGTTGCTGGATCTCACTTCTGGGAATCTTTTGAGTGCTTTAGCATCCACTTTCTTTCATGTGGCAAATTAGGTATTGTAAACAAAACATAATGTTCCACCAGAACTTTAAATACTCCTTTCCAAAGTGTTCCTTCCTAAACTTTGTGGCCTGTAACCTGACTGTAGCTCAGTGTGGAGTCTAGAATAAGGGAAGAGATGTTTCTAAATCTGCAATAGATAGATGCTTGAAAAGAAAGAGACTTGATGGTTGAGTTTGTCTTTAAATTCATATTTTTCCCAGCAAAATGTGTAACTCRAACATAGAACTGCTGTATCAGTGCAAAACCACTCGCCCTTCTCTCTCCCCTGCTGGACATTTTCAGTCAAATTTAACTAAAGCAACATAGAGGCTTTAAACATGAGAAGCTTCTATAAGCTTAATAAATGCAGCCTGGCTGGGCAGAGGATTAAGACCCCAGTTAATTTCTTGGCTCAGAGGAATTGGTGCAGTGTGAATTTGGATGCCAGAGAACTCGTATGGAAGAGAGACTTGATGAAGGCCCTACCCTAGGAGAAACATCACTCAGAGCATGTGTCCTGTTAGATATGAAGAAATAGGAACAGCAGAATGAAGCTCAAGAAACTGTCTTTGTAAAGCCCTTGAGTAGCAGATTTTATTTTTTTTAATTGATGCCATTGATGTAAAATGACCCGTTCTCTCAATGCGTGTTTCAGGAGCTGTTTGGTGCCGTGCAGGTCACTCCGCTCAGCTCAGGCTACGCCCTTGGAAGTTCCAACTGGATTATCCAGTCGCACTATGAGAAGGTTTCCTATGTTTCGGGATCTTCCCTGCTTACAACACACCCCCAGGTACAGCCAGTTTTCTTAGTCTTCTGCTGGGACAGGTGTCTTTTCTCAAAAAAACCAGAAGGATTCACACCTGCTGGGATTAGATATCAGGTAGAGGTTGTACAAAAGCCCATTAGTTAGCAAATGCCTAAACCCTCTACAGGCAGTGGGCAGATCTACTCTCCTCCTAAGAGGTGCAAGGGAAAGACAACCCAAGTCTTATGTTACTGATAATTTGATGTCAGCCTGTTTACTAGATGTGAAACTCTCCTTCACCTTAAAAAGGAAGATTCCAACAGTGTTAAACCATAGGGCATTAGTAACTAAAAAAAAAAAAAAAATCTATATTTCACTAAAGAGTCTTAACAGACAGTTCACAGACTGCTTCTATATCACTTCTGAAACATCCTTCCTTGGAAAAAAATGATAGCTAACTGGCTGCCAACATTTCCACCCTGCTCTGCTAAGGGCAAAGTCTTTATAGTGCTGTAGATGTAATTTCCAGTAAATTAATTCTCTCTAGATCCATAAATTCTCAGTGGAAAGAATGGCCTGAAGTTTGCAGTACTATGTGCTTTAGAAGTTGTCAAAATAGTTGAAAGCAATATTAGCAGGAGATATTTTAAAATAATTTAGAAAATATGTCAGGTTCATGATTAGTAATTTCCCCCAAGGTGAGTAGCTTCTAAAGAGCTTTGCTTTTGAGCATCCTTCATTTAAAAGCTTTATCTCAGGAGCTSAACAACTACAACAGATAAACTCTTTTTATTAATGTGAATGTACTCAGCTGCCTGTAGTGTAGCAGAGTCTCTAGATCCCCCAGTCTCATGCTGGTCTGAGTTATGATTTTCCATGACCTTCTAGTGAAGGAGCAGCTTCAGTATTTGACAATATGTATGGAATGTTTCTGTGAGGAGAAACGTCATGCTTAGGAAGTGGTTTAGGTAAAGAGTGTTTTCACTAATAGGAAGTGGTGATTCAGTGATTCTCTAAGCATCATTTATTAGGTTAAATTGCCCACATTTCCTCATTCTGCAAAAGGTGAACGTTTGCTTGGAAACTTTGGGTGAAAACCCTTTTTATCTGGAAATAATCTCCCTGTGGAGAGTAAAGGTGTATGAATGAGCTGCGTGGTAAAAGCACAACCCAGAGGTAAGAGATCTGCTCTCACTCCAACCACAGGAGAAATAATAGCAGTGAAGACAGGGTAGTTTCAGGTTTAAAAAGTGTGGGAAAAGGCATAGCTTTATCAATTGGGAACATCCCTAGTTTCTATCAAGAGATAAAATTTGAACTATTCACTTTACTGACACTGTTGTTTGTCCCATAAGCCATAAACCCTCTCCAAGAGCCTAACTTTTTAGCAGACAGTCTGTCACTCTTTACTTCAGTCTGTATTAACACAGAGCTTGAAGGACTAGCTTACCAAGCAGTTGAAATTGCTCAGACTGCCTTTTCCTTCTTATTTTCCATGCCGCAATAGTTAATGAATATTGTCTGTGTATCAGATATCATTACTTCTTGTATTTGCCACCAGCTTTTTGATGAAAATAATGGATAAATTTTGGCCTACTATTAAATCCCATGAACACCATTAAAAGCTCCTACAATGTGATAATGCTACAAAGACTGGTGGGTTTGGAGACCTACTATCCAGCTCTTCATCCATTTGATGTGTTTAGTAGTAGCTTATTATGTAGTGATAACAGTGTCTTGAATGGCACAAAATCAAAATTGTCTTCAGCAAAGCAGCATTTTTTTTAAATTGTGGAATAAAAAAGTCTTTTATTTGACAAGATCTCTTTTTCCAAATGAAATTCCTGTATTTTAACAGTCGGTGAAAAACAGTCACTACTCTTTTCCTAGAAAATGATATCTAATTAATCAGTATATGTTTATGTAAAAACATATCCTGACCTTTTTGAATAATAGTGAAATATTAGCAGTCTCCCAATCTTCCGGAACCCTCTCCAGTTTGCTTAGGATGACTAAAAACACATGGAAAAATATTTCTTCCTCTTTCATCCTGTCTAATATTCACAGTAGAACACCGGAAAGCGCTTCCTTTTCAAAAGGTACAGACAGGATGGGGTTCCTCTCACTAACCAGAATGTCCCCCCACATCTTTTCTACATGTCCTCACTTCTACCAACACTGATTTATGTGATCACACAGTGAAGTGCTTTGCAGAACGGATCCTTCAGAAAAACAGTGAACGTTGGATGTTGCCGTTGATCTTGGATGCGCAGCAGCAGGAATCTCCTTTAGATCCTCAGCAGGTCTTTGTGAGAAGTTGTAGTGAGAGATTCAGCARGACTCTGTTAGCTGAAAATAGCTGAAGAGCTTTGAAGGGTTTGTCTGAGAGTTAAGTCTGGCACCATGACTCGTTCCCCTTACTCCTGGCACAGAGTTGCTGTTAAAAATGTTGCCTCAACCTCTGCTGAAGCTCAAATTGACACAGTTGCCTGTTGGCACCAAAGCAGAGAACAGGAGTTGACAGCACAGGTTCAGACATGTCACTAAAAGCCTTTTAAGACATCTTCTTTACATTAACCCCCCAAAATCAATGCAAGCCCTCTCAGTGCAATAGCAGCTGAAATTATGTGTATCTAATATGGCTTAATCGTTATGTACATTATCACAGGCAGATTCGATATTATTTTTTATWGCATTATTGGCATTTCATTTTCACGAACACACCGTAGAAAGTCAAAGATTRTGATAAATCTCATTTACCAGGTTGGTTCTACAAGGTGATGCAYGGCTCAGACTTGTGGTGAAATTGGTTGCCCTGCACATTGGACARTGCAAAGTGTTTCTCTACCACATCCAAATGACACTGGGTGACCATGAGCAAGGGAATTGCACAGGGATCTTCYGAGTTCAGTAGAGGAAGTCACTTTATCCGTCTACTAGGTGGACCCAGAAACCTTTCCTGCTTGGTGAGACTGAAGAGGGTCTGTGGAGAAGGAATATCCATAAAATCCCACTCAGCTGGCTGCAATTGCCCTGCATTGCCTGAACAGTAGTGGTGGACAGTGCATCCCAGCCTAGAGAGAGGCTAAAAGCTAACTTTTAAGCATAGCCATAGTGCATCTGCAGACGGAGAAGTGGATTTTGCCACTTCAAGTTGGGATCCTACTCAATTTTGAGTATCAAGAATATGTATTTTCAATAACAGATCCCACTTAAATACAATTCCCAAATCTCTGCTGACTGTTTGCTAATGGAGAGAAGTGGGCATGCATTTAGTAAAGTGCTAGTACAGTGTGTCAGATGGTCAGCCTGGATGAAGGAAGTGTGAACCTCTATACCCAGTCAAGGCAGAAGCAACATCTGCTTCAACTCCCTGCCAGGGGCCAAGTGCCACCCTTGTTTCCTTGGACCTTTTAATCATCAGCCCCCCTGCTATATGTGTGACCCCATTATTGAGAAATAAGGGATGCAGATGATTATTTCTTAAATAAATAAGCAAATTTAAACGATATTAAGGATTCTAAAACAATCCATCTATTCTATTGGTGTTTATCTACCAATATACCAATTATTCTATTGGTATTTGTCTACCAGAAGTAGCCGTTTCCCATTGCACTGGAAAAGAGCTCTGAAAATGCCTGCACAAACCAAATTAAATCTTCAAGTGAGAATTTTAAAGTCTCAGTTATATTAGGATGGGCAGCAAAGCAGAGTCCAGGGAGGCCCCTTTGCAGATCTTGGATTCATGCACAAAATTTAGGGCCTCAAGCCCAAAGGTGCAAACCAGTGCAGCCAGAGAGAGGAGCAGGGGGGTTAAGCCCTGCCTGCCTGCACTGCCACATCCTCAGCAAGTGCTTGTCTGTAGAGCAGCTCCTGAGGCCATGGAATGAGGAGTCTGTGGACAATTCTGCTTGGAGATGGATCCAATTATGGTTCAGTTGTGTGTTTTGTGCTCTGATATGTAGGTAAACAGTTGCATGTGTTCCTTATTAACTCAAGTTGCATTTCCACAAATAAATGGATATTAAATTTAAAACGTTCCGTGCATTCTCCTTCTTGGTCACTCCGTTTTCTTTCTGGATTGCAGTCCTCTTTGATGCAGACCTGAGAAACTTTCCTTTGCCTGTTACTGATTTTATCTCACTGTGTTCTCTTTCAGCCTATGGACCAGGCATCTCTTAAAAATAGTGATGTTCTCATCCTGACGGGTCTTACCCAAATCCCTACGGCTAACCCAGATGGCATGGTAGGAGAGTTCTGCAGCAACCTGGGTAGGTCATTCCTGAAAGCCRTCTCTGGCTTATTTTATCATCCTCTTCATTGCTTCGAGTGGGAAATAATTCTGAGATTCCTGGAATTAAGTTGTCCAGCTATAGCTCCTGGCATAAAACTAGCTGTTTAGATTTTACGATGTGCTTCTGATGTCATTAATACAGTAAGTGCTTGGAAAGACACAAGTTTTACCTAAAATGTTTTGGAATGGAACAGGTATAATGAGATTTAATCATCTGCTGCTCTTGGTTGCTAAGTATGTCACTTAGCTGCCAACAAGCTCCGTGTTGCCTAGATTTTGGATATCATTCCCAGCTGAAATATCGTTATTTCCTTCCTGTATCTTAGCCAGTGTAAAATTGTTACATGCTGTTTTTATGACTTTCAGTTTTGAAAACACGCACATCTGCTTCCCTTCTCACACCTGATTTTTAAATATATCAAAAGCAAACAGTACGATCTCTGTTTAAAAAAAAGTATATTGAGATATATTTATAGACCCCAGCAATATAAAACCTAATCAGACGCTTTCACAGCTGGAAAAGCTGGTAATTGCAAAGCTGTGATATCAGTGTGAGTGGCAGCATTTTTCAGCCTGTTTGCAATGTGACATCCAGTGCTGTTCTCTCCTTTCTCTGCCTTCCCCCACTTCAGCTCCTCTGTGCTCTCACCCTCCTGTCTTCAAACCACTTGCTCTTACTTGCCCTGCTCTGTCTTGCCTGTTCTCTTATGAGGCATCTTCCCCTTGTTTTGAACTAATTCCTGCAAAGAAAACTTGAAATGCTTGTGGTAGGGTTGGTACGAAGGTTATCAGGAGACTTTAGAAATCTAAATCAGTGAATCCTCACGGCATGTGAATATCCTAGCACCTGTTTCATGCCTGGGAGAAGCGTGAGTATAGTTAGGAGGTGTAGCCAAGGTTGCAGAATAAAGATGGGAGCAGAACCAAAGAGCAAATAATTCTTAGTTGAACTTCTTGCATACAAGAATGTACTCCTGGAGAAGGAAACAATAGTTATTTCCATTTTAAAACCCTTGTGCATGTTCACGGAGGCTGAATATCTGTGGATTTACTGTCTGGAAATCCCACTCTAAGGCTAAGGTGGTAGTGGAAAGGAAAGAATACGAGATGTGGTGGATTCCTCCAGGAGCCAACAGCTCTTAAGGTCTAATCAGATACCCCTGTTTTAGACATAGGTTTAAGGTCAAACAGGACTCATTGGTCCTGATGTGGGCAGCACAGGGTAAAATGATGTGGGTTCTCTTTTTTATTAWTTTTAATGAGAAGAGAAATTAAATGATCCTCATGTGGTATGAATGCTTATGAAAAGAGTGTTTTTTGGCACTTTGTAAGAATCCTGAGTTAGAGCAAAGATCCTCCCTGCCAAAACCCTGGCTCCAACAGCAGCCATGAGCAGATGCCTAGAAGAAGGGAGAAGAACAGGGCAAGGTTATGTGGTAGATTCCCCACATAATCTCGTACCCTTCATCTATTTTTATTTCAGGATTTTCCTGAATCAGATGTGTGGCTCTTGTGTATTTAGGAATGCTCAGTGGATTTCTCTTCCAGGAATTTATTTAGCTTTCCCTTGAAACTGCATAAATTCTCAACACCTGTGACTTCCTTTCCTGTGTGATGCATGTGTCTGGGTGTGTATATAGGGGGTATGTATATGTTTGCATGTATTATGAGTTGTATTTTCATTGTTTTTACACATGTTAATGCCATTACCTTTATGAGATGTGACAGCTGAGCTTAGGTTACCTTGCTGCTCTTGCAAGAAACGTGGAGGTCACTGGTATCTCAAACTGCAACAGCTGCTTGCTGAGTGAGCAGGAGTGAYGCTTTTGCTAATTATAATGTTTTTAAAACATTAAGCAAAGTCATAAAGTTGTAGCTTGGGCCAAAGCAAAATGCAGAAGATGATTGCAGGGAAATAAATGTGTTGCATACCTAGATACAGATATCTGCACAAATTGCTCTGGTTTACAGAAATATTCTGAACTATTAGGAAGGTTTTGCTTCTATCTYGAGTGAAATAAATTCGAAGAAATGAGAAGACTCCTAAAGAGCAAAGGAAGAGCGTAAATGTTAAAATGATGTCACTGTAAGAATCTGGAATTTAGTGACATTTGCCAAAAACTGCCGTGACTTGGAGAAACTAAGAGATTCTATAAAGAAGCAGTGGTAGGGCTGGCTTTTACCAGCAGCATTGCCAGGAGTATCAGGAGTATTTACATGTTCACCCCAACTCGGAGAGAAGAAAATAGTGAATTGGTTTTCTTGCAGATGTGCAAATAAATCCAAAAAAGCAGTAGGTTACTGTGAAAAGCAATCGAATAGGCCAGACTGATCACAGTGATTTCTCATACGGTTTTTGCATTTCAAAAATATTCAGAGTACTTCACAGGCAGCTGCAGATACACAAGCTAAAAACCCTAAAGCAGACACTTGGAAACTTCCCAAGACGTGTATCATAAGGTAATGGCATGTTTGTGACTAAGTGTTGGGAAGCACAGAAATGGAAGTGTGAAAATTTCACCTTCATCTCAGCTTTCCTCCCAGYGTGTCAGGTTGTAGACGACGATTCCCATGATTACTGAGTCACATGCATCATTTTCCCTCTTAAACCACACGTTACCACATCTCCACATTCTCCCCAGCATAGCCCAAGAAGTCTCCTTTTCCTATGCTCAGCCCTGCAGCCCCAGCACTCTGCAGCTTGAGAGAAACAGTTATATTTTTACATTGCCTCGGGCATCATCGGCAGAACTGCTGGACTCTGTCTGCAGGGACCGTGTGTGATATTTTGTGCGTGTGGTCACGCCTGGGTGTGTGCATTTATATAAAGCAGAAAAGAGCACAGTTGGCTTTTCAGGTGCCAGCTTGACCTTGTGCTGGCAGCTGTTTGAAATGCAACTATCTYGGCGTGAGCTGTAAATTGAACAACTTGTTATGGAGCCGCTGAAGAAGCCTAAATTTGAAATGCCAAGATTATTATACAATTTTTTTCAAGAGAGTACATCCATCAGTCACAGAGATAAATTAGGCTCTAAACAGCCTTCGAGTATACAGACGACTGTGGAAAGTTGTCCTAGTGCTGCAGAAAGCCACATTGGGCCTGTTACTTAAATASAAAGTAATGCCCTTGTGATTTTTTTTTAATTTAATTTTTAATTTTAGACAAGCTGCAGGTAATTCTTACCCTTTTGCAGTACCACCTAAGAGCCCCTGCAAGACCCTCACTTGCACTGAGCACCACAAAGATGCATAAACTTGCTCCGAGGAAATGAGGGGTGTATTGTAAGCTAAAAGAGGGTGACACTGTCCTCYCAGCAATGGGGACCTAGTGGGTAGGACAGCTGGTGTCCCAGCTTAGGGTATCCCTCTCCTAAGCTCTTTTGACTGGTCCCTAATGCACCCTGCACCCGTGCAGCATCCTTGCTAGAAGGTGAGTACTAACCTGCCCTCCTCCTGCATATAAAATTATTAGGGGTGGGCTAATGAAGCAGTGGAAATTGTGTTCCTGGAGTCCAGCTTGCAGCCCCCAGGTGCCTTTGGAAATACCATTTTTAATCTTCTCATGCCTCTCTTCCYGTCCTGTTTATAGATGGGATGGTTTAGCTTTGCCCCTCTAAGACATACATTATAACACATTGCTGGGATGGTTTGTAACATCGCRGGTTCTTGACAATACAAGGTGTTGCTATTGCTATTCACAAATATTTTGAGGATGGAGTTAGTAGGTGACCCAGAGACAGCCTAGGCAGTAAACCCACCTCACTGCAGCTCATGTTGTGTATGTATAATGCAGGTCTGTAGGTGCCTTTGGCTGCTGTTTGTTGCTGAGACCAGCATGTGACCGGCACTGGCTCCTGCAAGGAGTTAAGCACCTTAAATGCATATGAAAAATCCTGCTGCATGGTCTGTATATCTCCTGAGGCTCCATAAAACCCTCAAATATTTGGCCATAAAAATCTTCCCTGAGCATGTAGGTGGGGCAGAAAGACCCTTAATGTGCTAGAAGGGTACCCCATCAGTATTTGCAATAAATTGAAGCCAAGGAAGTGATCATAGCAAGATTTAATCCATGTGTTTCCAGCCTCTTTCGCAGCTTTTTGTGTAATGCCTTCACGCCTAATGTTACTGTTGCTGCATTGCAATTATCAGCCCACGGTTTCAGCCCGTGGCCACAGGTGAAATCCTAGTGAGGCAGCAATTGCCCAGAGAGCTGAACAACATATTTCCTCTTTCCCATAGGGTACAGCAGTTCTGTGATTTGTTCTGTCAAAGAACAAAATGTTTGCTCTCTGGTTGCTTTTGCTGTGTGCTCYGATCCATCTTGGTTGCAGAGAGTCTCTTTTTCTTCTCTTCATTTTGTCTCTAGTCCCATACCATCTACAGTTCCTAAAGGTTTTTAATTGTTCTGGCTCTATTCAAAGGCAAAAGAAATATTTAGCGCTTTTAAAAGAGAAAACCATCCCCAGCTTGGAGCTTGGAGGAGAGTTTGAGATGAGCAGATTTTCAGGCATCTTCAGGAAAACTGAGTACAGAAACATGACCACATGTGGAGTTTCAACTGAGTCCTGTGAACCGCTGTCCATGGAGAGCTAATAGTTTATTTTATKTCGATGGGAGGATGTTTGGTGTCCTGTCAGGCAGGATTTATCCTTTCTGCTGGTGCAAGGCTGCCCTCTCGTGTCAGGAGCTTCCATGTGCTCGCTCTGTTGGGGCGTCATCCTTCACGGCCCTGGTGGATGTGCTGAGTGATGAGGAGCTTTCACATGGGCACAATATTCTGCTCCGTCACACAATAGCTCCTTTCTATACCTTGCATAATGTTTGGATTAAAAGAATTYTATTAAACCATTTAAATATGAACCCTGTTCATTGATTTTCCTCTTTCTCCCTTAGCTATGACTGTCCGGAACGGAGGAAATGTCCTGGTTCCTTGCTACCCCTCAGGAGTGATATACGATTTGCTGGAGTGCCTGTATCAATATATTGACTCTGCTGGACTCTCCAATGTCCCTTTTTATTTCATCTCGCCTGTTGCCAACAGCTCCCTTGAGTTCTCCCAGATCTTTGCTGAATGGTAGGTGTTAAAAAGTCACTTAATCAGGCTGAATTCATAAATCCAGCTATGGTAAATAGGTATATGCAGGTTATAAGTGCTTGGCATACTCTAATATGTACTCGTTTGGAATTGAGAACACATTTCTTGAGTCACAAGCTTAGGAATCTGCGTGCAAGTAGATGTTCTCTAATTAGGGAAGCATCGTTTCCTGCAGAACACATTTTGAATGTGTTTACAAACTCAAATAGTCTCTGCTTTTTGGTGCTAGCACTGATGAGTACATGATACACCTCACTTGAGGGACTCTCAGCTGTGCCTGCTCGCTCATCCAGCACCCACGAAACTATCCTGTTGTCTCCCTATTTAAGCAAAATAGATTTAATAGACTTTAATTTACTGAGTTGTGGAAAGAGGAACCTGAGCATTCATGGTTGTTCTTAACTTCTTACATAGAAAGAGGGGCTGTAGAGCATTACACGGGGTAATAATCCCTCCATTTCATCCTCTCCAGATTTTTTAATCTGGAATTCAGACAAGAGATGCCCTGGCAATCTAAGAAGAAGTGATTCTCCAAGAGAATTGTAAAGAGGATTGAAATCTGGTACATTCACATACATTACTTAAAATAGGAAAACCAAGCCTTAATGTCCTGGCCAAACTTTAATGTACTCACCAGGATGTACTGGTGCACGTGGTTTATAGATAAACAACTGTTTGGGTCGTGTGGACATGGTGTGATTCAGCCACCCAAGTGGTTAGTCACCATTTACTTGAGTCCTACCTCTCAGTAGTGCTTTATCTTCAAAAGTGAGCCCCGACATTAGCAGGTCTCCAAGTGTGTGTATGAGCAAGGTAAGTGTTTTACTTGAATGGAAATGGAGTCAGAAGTTGCAATGTCTCTAGAATAGAGATTTGGGGCAGAACTAGGATTTCAGCCTTCSAATTCTGCCATTGAGTCAACTAAACGAAATTTCCCGTTCTTGGTATCTCTTAGAATTTATCAAATTTAGTTTGTTCCAGACACATTGCTCTATAATAGAGTGAAGACTTTATGAGATGCATAGTGCTTCCCAGAAAAAGCCATCAGAACAGTCACTGCAGATAACTGTAACATCACATAAGCCTCTGACAAATCTGTTCCTTAACATCTCATAATAGGATGAATCAGGAGTATGACTAGAGCCAGTTAACAACGTCCAGCATTTCTGTTCCAAGAATAAATGACTGATATAAAATAGTGGGTAACAGTGAGCATATACATGGACAAGAGGCAGGTTGCCAGCATTATAGTTGCAATAATAAAAGTTTTAGGAGAGCTAGATTAAAATGAGCAAAAGGAGCAAGTCATTGCTGAGAAGTGGAATGAGGCAGTGAAATTTCTCTGGAAGATGATCTGGTTTTGCAAAAATTGCTCAAGTCAAACTAAGAAGTGGTAGGGATGTTGAGATGCAAGCTTGTCTTCAGCAGTAAAGGGGGTCTGTTGCATAGTGTCTGCGGAATCACATTAGTTGCTTTGCACCTTTTTAAAGTGGTTTTGCTAAAACTGAATCCTCTTGTCCCATCCGTGTTGGTCCTTTAAACACAGAGACTGGTGGCAGCAAAATAAATAAGTGATTTTGCACCTGATACACAGAGAGGAAACGTGTTTCTCCGGGGAAAGCCCAACAGTAGATGGCAGCAGATACTGCAGGATGTTCACAGCTCTCTAACCCAGCTTATTTTCCTTCTCTTTTAAAGGTTGTGTCACAACAAACAAACCAAGGTGTATCTTCCAGAACCTCCCTTTCCCCATGCAGAGGTAAGGAAACCATGGGCTTGCTGCCTGCTCCCCTCTCAGAGTGAACAGCTCTCCAGAACCCAGTTCTGTTACTCTGATTAATGCTTCTACAGCTACTCAGTAGTTTTACATCATTATTCTTACAAGTTCTTTTTCTTCTGTGATCAATTTTGGGATTCAAGATGGTTTTCCCTCAAGTCAGAAATCACTTTCAGCATGAGACTTACATACACCTGCCTGTTTTCCTTCTCCCCCAGCRAAGGCTCTGTGGTGTACATGTGGATGAGTATTTGCTCACAGCCGGTTGCACCCACGAATATTCCTTTTGTCCAAGCAGTTTATTTCCAGGTGTGTAAAACTAAGAGCCTGTTCTCAGAGACAGCTTAGTCATCACAGCTCCTACCTCCCTCACTGCAACAGGCACCATGTTATCTGCTGCAGGAGAAAGGACGTCTTGAAATAGAAGTTGATATAAAAAAGTTAAASCTTGCAGCACCGAGTGCTGTTATTGGCAATTTTATATGAAATGACTTGAGCTAGCACCTTGGTGAAGGTCCTATAGGAAAGAAAAGATAGGAAAAATAAAGGATATAGGAAAGACAGGAAGAGTATCTTTTGGAGGGATCTTTTCAGTGACAAAATACATATTTTGAGATGTTTCAGCCAAGCAGACATTCAATAAATGTACCCTAACTCCTTCCTCCAGACTTATCTCGTAGGTCAAGAGAGGGAATAGTCCGTTGTCTCCCCTGGGAACAGGCAGATGGGAGTAAATGGGAGGCAGGCCAGGAAAGGGAGCGATGGGTCTGAGAAATGGTTTGGGTTAAATGGTGCTCTTTTGCTTCCTGTGATCAAAACAGTGTTTGACAGGATGTGCAGAATGGCCGTTGCAGGTTCAAGAGGCCAGAGATTAAATGCATTTTTGGAATCTTTTTTTTGTTTTTCTCTCTCCTCCTCTAAGGGAACTCGTCAGGAGCTTGTTCTACCATGCTGGAAATTTCCCCTGCCTGCCCCCTATCATCTGTAGGTGCTTCAAAGGCCTTGGAAGAAGTGGGATCTGACTAGAAGCCCTCACTCTTTCCAGATGCTGGAATGCATTTCAAGCAGGATGTGCAATGAATTAGGAAYAGGCTGTCACTGAGCAAAATGCAGATTGCACAGCAGGCCACCCGTTCACCACCTCTTTTTAATCCCAGTAAAACTGATCTCAGAGTAGGAGACTCAGTAGCCGTGCTGCTGGCTACTATTTTCCCCTGCCTTCTGTTTTTCTTGTTGATCCACAGTCTCTTTGGTTTCATTGACATCCTATATTCWACCAAAAGGCTTTGCTGCAAAATTTTAACTTCATGGCATGCATTGGATCTGGCAGGTTTAAGTGAAAGCCCTTCCAAAAATGGGAAGGCAAACGTGCAGCTGTCAAAGACTGGATTAAGCAGCCCATCTTATGCGGTGGCTCTTTGTGTTTTATTGAGTGATAACTGTGTCCTCTAATTTTTAGGACATTTTAAATTCTCCAGAGGCCTGTCGATAACAAGATTCTGCCAAATTACTGTTTAGCTGCTCAGAATTTTCTCTGTGCTGCATGTGTAGATCAAGGTAATTATCTAAGAAAGGATTCACAGCAGAAGATCGTGTTCCTGGTGACAGAATGAAGTGCGCAGAGGGAGTGATGTGACTGTCATAGCTACAGGCTTGGGTTGACAAGGCCAAATCATACAGGCTATGACCTACAAAACTAGGATTTTTTAATCATAAAAATGGATAAATAGCTTCAGCTGGCTAGGCTGGTGGATGGCACTCCTAGGAAGCCATCCTTAGGCTGTCTGATTTTTTTCCCTATGGGCTCACTTAACTTTTTAAGTCTTAAATAGCAGGAAATAGTGCAAATCGACACCCTTGTGGCTCCCAGACTTTGAGAGAGCTGTGCCCCTAAAGGCTTTCAGTGCAGAGCTGCCATGTGCAGCGAGTGCTGCACATTTCACAGTGGGTCATCTAACCAAACAGAGATTTCCTGCTTGGGTATTGAGTTACTGCCACTGTGTGAATACTTGGAGAACAGAAAAAATAGTGGTAAGTGGAGTGACCTTCACTGGGCTACATGATGGACTAAATCACCCAGGAAGTCTCTTGCCTGCAAATCTGTGATACATTTTGTTTGTTTTGGAATTATATAGTGGGAGGCAGTGGCCTTGGGCATGTAGCAACACTCTTTTGCAAGCTGGATTAAGAGCAAAACCAGAAGAAAGTAACACCCAGGCAAAGGAAGAGTGAGTCTGTTATTTCATTTAGTGCCTTTCCTAAGGTCATTCATCGCTGAAGCTTAGACATACTTGAGAACACCATCTCAGATTGCTCCTTTCTGCCCTGTGAAATGTATGCCTTTGGTTTGCTTTGCTTTTAAACACTCAAAGCACGTTGAGGTTTAGATGATGGGCATGTAACACAACCACACGTACCATCCTCTCCCCAGCAGTGCCAAGATGTCCCATGTCCTGTGATCATCACGTGCCTTTGATTCCTTGTTGCAACCCTTTGAGGGACAACTACAGTGGACCTTTTATTCGCCTGGTTTTCAGCTGCTTTGGGCTGCATTCCAGTTTAGTGCTGTCATGCTGCTTCTATGTAGAGGAGCTGCCGGATTTCTCCTTCTAGGAAATGCAGAATTTGATCAAATAAAGTAAAGAAAGGGGAGAATCTTCAGCTGACACTATATCTAAGTCATATTCTATGAAGCATCTATATAACCTCTTTTCAACATGATCCTTAACTAACTCACTGTTTATCCATAGGCAGAAATCCAAAGTTTGCCCTTGCAGAGAATCAACACTAGGCTCAGCTACTGTGCTGGTTTGGTGTCATTTTAAAATAAAATGATCTTAATATAAAGCTGGCCTAACTAGTCTGATCATGGCCATACCATCAGTCTGGAGGAAAACAAGGGCTGTCGTTTGCCCTTGGTACCTGCTATCTTCCCAAACCTTCACAAGCTCCAGAGCCAGGGATTCTGCTTAATAGCACTCAGGACTTTTTAAAATGAGCATCAGAAACAGGCATTAAATTATCATGTCGATTGGGTGAGTTGTTGCTGGAGAATTTCCTTACTGCCTTCACAGCAGTGTTAGGCAGGCGCGGTGTAAAATACACRGAAATTGCCCGTGCTGAAAGGATGTGCTTAGCCACTCACTTGTTGGGAGACAAGCGGGATTGCTCAGACATGCCCATTAGTTATTAGCCAGCATTAATAATGTGCCTGGCATGATACATCAGAGAGGGACAGGCCAGGAAATGAGCCTCTAATTACCTATAGAACCAGTCCAGCACAGCACGCTGTCTGCTCCTGAGATGGGATGTTCTTGTAGGCTGTATAAACAGCAGTGTTTAAAAACAAACAGGGGGAAAAATCACCCGAACTGTTGCCCTGCTCGGCCTCTTGGAGCAATGGGTTCCTCTGATGCCTGTGCGTGGTGTAGAAGAGCATTTACTTCCTTTAATCCATTATGATTCTATTACTTTGGATCCTTTTGCCATTGCTACAAGGGGTAAGTAGCATCCGATGCATCGTCTTCTCTACAATAGCTGGGTTTATTTTGTCTTCTCATATTCCTCCCTCTAAATTATGTTGCTTGATGCTTTTTCATCTCTTCGCAAAGAAATGTTCTGAGTTTCTGATTTAGCCTGCCTGTTCTGAACCCCTCCTTGTTCTCCTGGGGCAAATAAAACCAGACTCACTGCTCACCTCTGCAGAGAGCCCCAAATACTGCAACCCCCTCCTCTTTGCTCCCCGCTTTAATATAGAATAATTGTTTATTGTATCTCCTCCCACACAATCACTGCATAGAGTTTGTTGTTCTTTGGCCTGGTGGTTTCTTGATTTCTTTCCTCAAATTCCCCCTGAATGAATAGGGAATCTATCTTTTTTTGTGTGTGTGTGTGTTTGTGTGTGTGTTTGAGCAAGGAATRTGGGCTAAGATGCTTCAGAGTTGTAGGGGGAATCTGGATTCAGTTCTTACTGAAGTTGCTGTGGGTGCAGYGCCCAGGTGCTTGCAGATGCTTTCTAAGGCACCAACTGCTGGGTTCCAGCGGATGCACAAGCTGAAAGGTCTGTGTATACTCGTGTAGCAGCTCCRTGGAGAGGGACCTGGGAGTCCTGGGGACACCAAGTCRCCCRYGRGGCAGCAGGGCCCTGGTGGCCAAGGAGRCCAGTGGGCTCCWGGCTGCATCCGGAGGCCGTTGGCAGCAGGGCAGGGAGGGGATCCTGCCCCTCTGCTCAGCTCTGCGGAGGCCAAAGCTGGAGCGTTGGGGGCAGCTCTGGGCTCCCCAGGACAAGGGGGCCRTGGAGCTGCTGGAGAGGGGCCAGCGCAGAGCACCAGGGCTGAGGAAGGGCCTGGAGCAGCTCTCGTGTGAGGAGAGCCCGAGCGAGCGGGGCCTGCTGAGCCTGGAGRAGAGGAGGGTGAGAGGGGAGCTGGTGAGCGTGTCCAAGGAGCCGAGGGGAGGATGGAGGGAGGAARGKGCAAGCTCTKGTGGGTGGTGGCCAGGGGCAGGCCAAGGGGCAGTGGGTGCAGGTTGCAGCGCAGGCAGCTCCAYGTGGCCGTGAGGAAGAACTTGTTTGGTGGGAGGGTGCCCGAGCCCTGGCCCAGGCTGCCCAGGGAGGCTGCGGAGGCTCCTGCTCTGCAGATCTGCCAGCGCGCCGGGATGCGCCCGGGTGCCCCGTGCTCTGGGATGGGACTGGATGATCCCTAGGGCTCCCTTCCAGCCTCATTCTGGGATTCTCTGTAGGAGTTGCTGTATCTGTGCTGGGATGATTTCAGGCTCTTTCTAGATTTCCAGCCTTTGCAGCACTTCCCTCAAAATACCCACAATAGAAAAAGTTCARAGGAAATTTACCTTGATCGATATTTGTACGTATTTCTCCATTTTGCTAGTGGGATAAGAATTTAGATTTACTGCCCTCTTAATAAAACTGTTAGGCGACACCAAGCAGGAAGAGCTGGCAAATACCTGCCTTCTGCCCCAAAATAGCTAGAGTGGGAGCAATATTGATTCTGTGGGCTTAAATATTAGTACTTGTCTTCTTCATCCAGAGTTGTAGATATGGAGCACACACTCTGTAAATAGCTGTGGATTTTGGCTCACTTCAATAAGGGCTACGCAAAGACCCTGGAGATTTATCCTGTTTGTAGCAGCAGTTACTGACCCCCTAAATCAAGCTCCCTGCTTTAAAGGGAAACATAACCACTGGGGATTTTAAAGAACTCAACAGCTCTGCTCAGTTCAGTACTTTACCATCCTTTCTATCTTTTAAGCTTTCTGTCAATAATAGCTATTTCTGTAGAATGCTCTGGATATCGTTTCTGGTTTCCAGAACTCAGGTTCTGAAAATATGGATTGGCCAAAGGCCAGGCATCAGTTTTGGCCCCGGCTTGGAGATCTGAACATGACTCCGTAATGGGCGCTGTGCTTGGACATGACTTGCTGTCAAAGATCTGTACAGATCATTGCAAATTGAGTCCTCTTAATGATTTATGAAGCTTTGCTCGACYTGTTCTGCAAGTCTAGCTCCGTATATTTGTGACTGGGTCATTGGCAAAGATTCTGCTCSAAGTTCTGAAGTCTCCCGGCTGCTTTTTTGTCAGAGTAGCATGTCCCTAAACTTCTTTGTTGCCTTTCGCTCCTGCTCTGTCTTGCCATCAGGCTCTGAGATAGTGACCTTCACAAATTCGAAAAATCTCAAAGGCCATGAAAAAAACAAAGGCGGAAAAAACACCATCCACTGCCTGAGGACACGGTGCCAAAGATTCACCGCGTCCCTCTTCCCTCTGGAGCTATCAGAGTGCACCCAGTTCGCAAGCAGTGATGCTACATTGCTGGACACATAAAAAGAGAAAAAGAAGAGCAACACACAAAGCCCAAGGTCCTGAAGAGTGTATTAGAGAACCTGTTTTCTCTCCTCAAAGTAATAGGAGGCAATTTCAAGCTGCCATAAAGCTTTGAAAAGAAGACAGCTTTTTGTGTTTATAAACGTGTGGCCAACATTTGTATAGGTTTAGCAGCGGGGCAGGTTGCTGGTAACATCTCTGCACTCAAAATGCAGTTCTTGCATCAGGACAAAGACAGGAATGTCACAGTACATAAATATATATAATCCTTAGGAGTGTGTGAGTCAGGGTGCTGGGAGAGCACTTTGAGATGTTCAGAAAAGATGAATTTAGCTTGTGAATATTGCATTCCAGAATTGTTTTTCAGAAATCTTCATTAGTCTTAATTAGAGACTAGTAAAGATAGAGARTAGTAGAGATGAGAGAGAGAAGTTTGCTGGAAGTAATTAATTGCCAGAGAAGTATTAATAAGAAGTAATTGCTACAAGAAGTATTCATTGACAGAGCAGTTGTTGGATGCACATTCAAATTTTTCTTTTGAAGGCTAGATTGGGATTTAATGCTCCTAGTAGCCTGCACAGAACCGAGTGCTCCAGGATCCTGCTTCAGGATCCAAGGATGCACTTGGAGATGATGGGCTCTGTCCTGGCAGGAATGATGCCTGTCTCGTGCCACTGCACCCATTCTGGTGTTGCTCAGCAGTTTTAATTAGGGTGGGTAAGAAAGCAGATGCAAAATCACAGCAAAAATGTTGCTGTGAGGACCTCGGAGCAGAGCAAACTTGAGGGAGCAAAGGAGAAAACACACATACGACATAAATGAACATAGTGACTGGTGACCAGACAACTTTCTATTACTGAAAGAGAAGAGAGAGCAAATTCATCCCTTGCCTTTTCTAGCACCAAAGTGGCAGCTCCAAGTTGAGTCCAGTGAGTCCAATATTCCATTGAATGGTGCTGAATTCAGTTAAAAACCAAACTCTGTAACAACCTTAACATCTGAGGTGTTTTGTTGCCCATACATTGTTAAGAAGCTTACAGATTCATTCCAAATTCTCAGCTTTCTATTTCATATCCATGTAGGCAGGCACACCTTCGGAGTTAGATCTGTCACGTTTAGAAGTGACAAATAAAAGAGAAACTGAAAAGATCAACTACAGCTTGGAGAGACCAGGGCAATTGCTTACCACAACTATCATCTATTTTCAATTCCTCCTTTGGAAATTAGACCTGGAAGAACCAGGCAGAACATTATTTTCATGCTAAGGACTACAGCATACCCATTCCCAGGGAATACTTGCAAAATATTGGTGCATGTGCTTAGCATAGTAGTCAATTAAATTACATTTTAAGTTCAACTTTGCTTTACAGATTAGAAAACAGAGGCAGGAGAACTAAAACTTGCCTTCAAAATCTAAAAAGTGCCGTCATCACTGAACTCCCCATCTTAGCAAAGAAATCTGCTCCTTGTGCATAGCCAATTATACTRTTTGCTTGCTCTAGTGACAAGTACTTCTTATTGCACTTAGTTCATCATTATTATTAAGTTCAACAATAGTTTAAGGAGGGCAATGCGGAGTCTATTCTTTCATTTCTTTTTCTTGAGCACCTATTATATCCATTCTTTGGATGTAATATAACCATGAAACTCATAGGAATACACTGCTGAGTGTAATATTCCCTGGTACTACTGTGGTGCATGAAAAGCAGATGAAACATTGGAGCATTTTAGGAATGAAAAATGGGAAAAAGTAGTTTATTTTGAATTCTGTTCACCCCAAGAAACTCTTGAGCAGGGAGTGTTTGCAGGATTTCCTCTCAGAAAGTTACCACTGATACGAAAAAAAAAAAAAGCTCTGAAATTCCTTGTCTCATGTTCTCACTTCCTTTTCATAACATTTAGGGCAGTAATGACTATATCTGATGGAAAATCTAGGGAATATGCAGGAAGGGACTCTGTGATGAATTATAAATAACCTGCAGGTTATTTTTAATCTTACATAAATAAACACATAGTGCTGCAGAGGACGACAGCATGAAAAGATTGTAACGGCCGGATTTTTCTTTTTGTTCCAGCTCATTCAGACAAACAAACTGAAACATTATCCAAGCATCCATGGAGACTTCAGCAACGACTTCAAGCAGCCGTGTGTTGTTTTTACCGGGCATCCCTCCCTCCGATTTGGGGATGTGGTTCATTTTATGGAGTTATGGGGCAAGTCTAGCTTGAACACTGTTATATTCACAGGTAAGTGACGTGCAGGTCAGAGTATCAAATCAACAAGAGGTTGTGCACTGTGATTCACTGTGGCCACATCCTAGGGGCTTTGTTCATTTGTTCTGGGACAGAAGTTTCTGACTTCAGTAGGTGTTCATCTAAGTGAAGACCCCAGGATTGACTGTAGTGACAAGTGTAATTATTGTGACATTTAATTCACTTTAGCCCCGGAGAGCCAACCTTTGCCATGCAGAGTGAATCCTCGCTGTTTCTAAGCAAAATCTTTGTTATGCACAGCAGTAAAATACCTACAGGAAATTAATTTCTGAATTAAAAGCAGCTGGCTGCAGGTTAAAGCCGAGTGAGACGTAATTGGTACTGGTCAGAAGGGAGAAACACTTTGTCTTCATCTTCTTCTGGGATCACACATGTTTCTTCCTCTCTTCTCCTGCCCTTTCATCAAAGCCTCAAACTCTTACTTGTCTCTTCATTAAGGTCATACAACTGATAAGTCTTTTCCTGAAGGTTTTTCTGTCACCTCTGTTTTTCTAGGAGCATTCAACCCATAAGGACTTGGCAGTAGTGATGTAGACCACTAGACTGCAGGTTCCTTTTTGGTTTTTCTTTCACCTACACATTTGTATCCGGAGCTGAACATAGAGCTCTAGCTAACACCCAGGGAGCTGTTTGCCTGCTCAGTGACTCAGGCTGATAAGCCTGTCCTTAAGTTCCTCCATTTTTCCCAGTCAGCTTCTAATGCTTGCCCTAATTTTAATGGATTTAATGAATCAAGCCCTGTGCACCTCAGAATGACTTCTGGGTCTGCAAACCACTGGGACAGCTGCATTTTGAAACGATGCCCCTCATTAACAGCAAGACAGAGTATTTAAGAGAAAGCATGAAGCCTCTAGGAGATCTAGCAAAGGAGGTATCTTGCAGGATCTCCTTTTGAAGAGCTTGAAAAGAAGTGTCARTTGGAGTGACCACTGTCCAGATTGACACCCCCTGTTTATGCACAACCTGTGAGACAAAACAGAAYCTTAAACATCAGGATAGTTTCAGGAGGTTTGTGCTAATTGCAGGAATTACTGAAATACAGCTATGCAACATCCCAGATGCTGTAACAACGTATGGATGCATCATCCATATGTTGGAATTTCATGCCTAGTTTATCCTTCAGATGAAACTCCAGTTGTGATGTGCTTTGGCTGCATGAGTGACCTTGGAGCTCACAGGAATTCCAGGCGCTTGTTGTGGTTTGTTTCCTAAATTTGTCTGTGTGTGGCTTTTGGTCCGCAGGGATATCCACTCAGCAGGACGTTCCTGCTGCCGTTATGACCGTCTCAGCTGCAGCCAAGACGGCTTCTTTGTCTACAGAATTTCCCAGCAGATGAAATTCTTCTGTTCTTAGTAACTCCGGAGGAAATCCGAGGCACCTTCATTGATTCTCTGGGTTTATGTTATTTAATTATCTAGCTTCTCTTAAGATAAAATCCCCTACAGTTATATAAGAAATGTGGTCCACTGAAGCAGTACGTGCTAGCAGATGCCATTCCAGCTTCTCCTGTGGAAGGTTCCTAGTATCAGCTAATTAAGACTCTCTACCTCGAGCCATGAGGTATCAGTARTGATGACACTGCTTGTTTAGTCCACAGGGCCTAGGTAGTCTCCACCTTTCCAATTTGTAATGTGAAAAACAAGGAAGGATGAAAGACTAACAGCAGCTGCTGGCAGTAGATGGGACACCAGCTGTGCATAAGCTGTAGTGTTGCTCTGCTTGCTTGTGTTACCTCCAAATGTGACTGCTGAAACAGCCTTGAGTAGATTATTGATTAAAAAAATTGGATACCACTAGGCCAAAAAGATATTTGAGAAGAAAGCATTGTGGAAAATCTGCTTCTTGCTGTCTCTCCAATAACAACAATGCTTTAAAACTGGCTCCCTAGGAGATGCTAAACCAGTTCATGCATGCCCCATCAGTTCTGTACACTAGAAGATTTTATAACTCCAAGTSTCACACAGTAGTAAATCAGGTATTTGGGGAAAAAGCTGTAATTCTTTCAAAAAATAAAACAGATAACATGTGTCCTTGACAAGTGCTGTGTTCCACATGACTTTTGACTTTTTGGTATTTCCAAAACAGCAATTCTGTTGTCTCAAATGGTTCACTGTCAGAGCAGCTCAGGTTATGGTTTTCACCTTTTCTAAAGGTTCAAACTCGCTTGTTAGCATTAGTGTAAGAATTTCTTCATTAGAATTTCTCTTTTTTTTCAAGACTATTTATCCTCTTAGTTGTTCAGAGATATCATAGTTCSATAGTTTGGATGCCCTTTTGGACTCTTAGATTCAAAAAAAGAAGAAAAAATCCAAATCTGCTGATTATCTATGCTTATTTATTCCAAAAATGTTTTGTAAATGCTACCTTATGACATTCTCAGATACAAGCAGTCAAATCTCCATCATCCACACCAGATGMAATGAAAAAAAAATCGGCTCCAATAATTTATTTTAAACTCAGTATTTACTGTTTTAATCGTTCATCTCTAGCAGAGCTGTCCTACAAGCAGGACCTTGTACTTGAAGGCATTTTTTTTTAACTCCATTTGTTTTTAAAAGGTCTTCTTATTTAAGCCTGATTGACCACTAATCATTTTCAGCTAATTCCCTTCTCATTACRGATTGCTCATCAGCTTAGTACGAGCAACTCCCCCTCTTTTCACCCTGGTATTTTTGTACTTTATTTGTCACTAACACATCTGCTTTTAACTAGGATGGCTTTTTGCCCGGTATAATTTTTTGTTTTGTGCTGGTGGATTCATGGCTTTGGGGGCATCTGTAAGACATTCTTGTGCAATGATGGTTGTTTGTTAACATCTCTCGCTTTGATGTTTCCAGGCAGTGGTGATGACAATTGCTTGAAACTTTGGAAAATTGCCCCTTTGATGATTCCAAATTTRCATCACGAGTTGATGCCACATTCTCTTCCCCTAAGGCAAATGAAACCACGTCATGATCGTTGGTCCCTAGCCAGCAGCAGATATCTAGGCGAACAATTAACTTGTCTTTATCAAGAGAATGATGCCCAGGATTGAATTTTGGAGYCATGCTGGGTGCTCAGCTTCCCTGTGGTAAAATTATAAGAAGGTTTTATTCTTGTTGGATGCATGAGAAATCCAGCAAATGGATCAGCGCTCTGCTGATGACCATGACAGGTAGCAGATACCAGAGGAAACCTGGAGTGAACATACAACTTACCAAACCAAGGCTGAAGCCTCTGTATTTAAGTTTTCTTAAAGTTTGTTCTTCTATATTCTGATCAGATACTAGAGGGATCCCTTACACCATCTTCTAGCAGGACTTGGTGGTTGGAAACTCAATTTCACCCTGCAGGTTGTCCTTAGACACCCTGTGGTTCACAATGGTTTAACAACTAACAACCTTTGCCTGTCTTTTCTTTTTCACCCATTCTGTCTTTACCAAGTTAACACCAATTTTTCTTTTTTCACCATTCTCATTGCATGTCAAGTCCCACAGTCGTTGCAGGTTGATGGTGATAGCTCAAGTTCTATGAGCTTTGGGAGGAAGGTGTCARTCCTTTAGAAGGCTGGAATTGCTCTCTTGCCATGACTGTGAAACGACCAACCGATTGTCCCTCCAACAGGAGGGCTCATGAGTTGTGCTAAAATCTTGATGAATAGATCCTTGCTTTTCCATCAGTCCAAACCTGACACCTAAATTAAAATACATAAAATATAAATGTAAGAAAAATGGAAATTCAGAGTWAACGTGTCTCTAACCAGGGACATTTGTGCAGATTGACAAACATAGCAATGTTTATGCTGTGTTTTTGTCATGGTGAAAAACAAGCTGACATTTGGGTTACCTTATAATACCAAAAAATGTATAAATCTTGCTATTTTTTGGCAGATCTGATTAAAAGTAAGAGGTGATGTTTTCACCTTGATTAAGTTTGTTATAAGAATCATGCAATAATGTGTTCAAATGAAATAATATTGCTGCATTACTTGATTAAGGCAAAGCTAATTGTGGGCATAATTTTCATCAAATTAACTGAAAATAATGAGTGGAGGAAGGAAGAAAGGAGGGGATATCTAACCCAGAATTAACATTGCTGAATGACAGCAGGTCTAGACCAGAACATGGAAAGAGAGAGAGGAACTGGGCACTCTTTGTTCATAAAAACTATTTAGTATTTTCAATATTTTTCTGTTTCAGAACCAGATTTCTCGTATCTGGATGCACTGGCTCCTTATCAGCCTTTGGCTATGAAATGTGTGTACTGCCCCATWGACACAAGACTCAATTTTATTCAAGTGTCTAAATTACTCAAAGAAGTCCAGGTAATGAATTTCTGTTGTCTTCTCTTACATTTCTGCATGTACCTGAAATAGAGTTTTCTGATGTATAGATTCTGTCCTCCTTTTCAGATATATATAGTTGTAATCACTTTTTTTCTGCAGCTGATCCTTGCCTTAGTGTAAACACTGCTGCTTAGGGCTTCCACTCTTGTGTCTTGCATTTTTTTGTGCCTGAGATGATGTTTTTGCAGAAACAGCATCTTTTCCTTTGGTTTCCTTAAATCCTGTGCCGAACCTTGAGGCTACCAGCTGGTTTAGGCTTTGTTAATATATTCCTGGCATTTTATGGAAACTCAGAATTGCCCATTTGGCTAATATTTGCAGTCTTGCATTTTGATACGTGTCTGTTTTGCTCCATGCTGTTTTGAAAGTGTGCCCACTATTACTGTCATGTAGTTCCAATTTAGATGACAAGATTTTTGGAAGATAAAACTATGGAATGTTTTGCTATTTTCTTTCCTTATGGCATCTAACATGACTGACTGCTGATACTTAGGGGGTGTTACAGACAAAAATTCAGGCCCTATTACTCTGTGCAGTTTTTACATACAGAGCCAAGACTGCCTGCCCCTTGAAAAGTTTATTCCAATCCTGATGGGATCTTCTGGATTACATCTTTTGTATGTTATTTTCATGCAAGCAAATTAGCTTGAGAAAATTATTTGGAAAACCTTGCTGCGGCACCACTTACAGTATAGATGTAATCTAGATGTATCTAGATGTAATCTATATCTAGATTCTAATTCTAAATCTAGATGTATTCTATACTGTAATGTGTACTGTAACTCTGCAGCTCAYAGAGTTAGCAGGACGTTTCTCTGTATCACCACAGTCTTCACGAGGAAATGGCCTCAAGTGGCACCAGGGGAGGTTCAGGTAAGACCTTAGGAAGAATTTCTACRTGGAAAGAGTAGTCCAGCATTGGAACAGGCTGACTGGGGAAGTGGTGGAGTCACCATTGCAGACAGTCTTCAAGAAACGTGTAGAAGAGGCACTTAGGGACATGGGCTAGCAAGTTATGGTGCTGAAGGATTTACAGTTGGACTCGATGATCTCAAAGGTCTTTTCCAACCATAACAATTCCCTGATTCTATGGTTCTTTGGCAGCCTCTCCACGTGGTTTGCCCGGAGCAGTACACTCAGCCACCGCCTACGCAGTCCCATCGCACAGACCTGATGATAGACTGCCAGCCACCGCCGATGTCCTACCGCAGAGCAGAGGTGCTGACCCTGCCGTACAAGCGGCGCTATGAGAAGATCGAAATCACGCCAGAAGTGAGTTAAAAAAGGGAAAAACTGGTGGCTCTTGGCTCATTTGGTCAAATTCAACTAGAGGGCCTAGTGTGGCTGTGATTCATTATTGACTAGGAACATGTGAAGCACTTTCTCTCAAGTGGGAGGCTAAATATAAAGTATTTCTGAGAGAGATCTGTCCCACTCATGCAAACTAATGGGGGCAACATTCGGCTGGATGCTGAAAGCCCGATAGTAAAATGGCCTATTTTTGTTAAAAGGTTCAATAAATAGTTAATTCTTAAAGACTGCGGAAGTCCAGCAGGTTAATGGATTGCTCATAGCTACCTGTAACATGGATTACTTAYGCCCACAACATCTATTAATAACTTACTAACCCTATAATATATATAAATTTACTCATAAAACAAAGGGTAACCTATATACTAACAGCCTTGATCTTAAAATAATTTTTCCACAATACAATTAGCACAAATATGTCCATGAATCAAAGCAGATGTTCCAGCACCTGTTCCTACCTCTSTGTGTGTATCTACTTTGTGCCTCAGTTTTGTAAGGAGGCTGCCCAGGACTGGCAGAAACAAGGAGGAATGTTTTAATTAGAAAATATACTTGGGTGCAGCTTTATCGTGGCGTGACTATTTAATTATTTTGGAAATTAGCATATTTATTGGATCCTGTTAAACTCAAGACTAGCAAAGTGTGGCTTACGTTCACCAGCATGAGCAAAACAAATCTGATGCTCTGAAGATAATGTTCCACCCTCTGCAGAGAGCCAGCATGCAGCCTACCTATGGGTTAGATTGCACGTAAGCTTTGACTTTATCCCTGACTTGTGAGGTTTTAGGGAACCCTTATCTGCAAGCTCATCCCTTGTCTCAGCCCTGTGAAGAGAACAGATACCAGTTCTCCTGGCAAACAGAAAGCAAATTAGCACAGATACTGCAAATGAATATTCACCAACCCTCATGCATTTTGAAGTTCTTGTCATGGGTTGTCTTCAAGTTTGATGGGCTGGGTCATGGGAGATGCATGTTCAGTTATCAGTCTTCCCATATGATTAACACAAGTCTACAACACCAAATGCAGCTGAAGCTACAAGATGGAGCAAAAAGACACTTGAGACTGCAGAGTTCCTTGGCAGATCTTCATCAGAAGATCTGCAGCAGAAAACAAGTCAGTGTTTCTCCTGTTAGCTTGGTCTTTTGAGTCAAGCTCCCCTACAGCTGGAGTTCAAGAGCGCATGTGGGCTGAGCGTCACTGGCACCACAGTGAACATGCTCTTCATTTCATTGCCCCAGGTCTCCAGTGTGTTTTAGGTGCTGTTTTCACAGAAGCAGATCTTTTCCTTCCAAGTTTGTAGGGGAAAAGGGAGTAGGAAGGTAATTGCAGATCCCAAAACTTCTGGGATGTTAAGCGAAAGATGCAGTGAAGACAGTGTGCTCTTCACCAGGATGGGGATAGGTGTCAAAGAAGCACCTAGGAGAGCAGGTTTCCACTGCATTCACTTTAGCTTTGACAGGAATGTTGACAAAAATGGCCCTTTTACTCCTCTAACAAATACCAAAAGCCACTAGATTGTTTTCACACRAGAGCCCTGTGTTACCTGTCTGCCCAGGTGTCCAATCCAGGTATCCTTGGTGGGTTCCGACGCTGGACATGCCAACCTGCTGCAGGAATCTACTTAGCAGGTCATAATTCTCCTCCACAACCTCCCCTGCGCCGTGTCAGCACTCACAGCAACATCATCTCAAGTTCACTATTTGATTTCCAGATACACAGGAGGAGGAGGAAACCACTAAATGCTTCTAGGGCCTGTGTTTCCTTGTGTGAAATGCGACTTGTCGGGCTCGTAGATCTATCAGTCCTGCTGGAGCTTGTCTATATTTCRATCATTTCAGCATTAGAACAAAGTCGGGCCAAGCAGGACTCTTGCATGTTAGTGTRATTTACACGCAGAGCAGCCTTTGTTTAGAGAGAGGTTTTAGCATTCCCAAGGCACCAGGCTGCAACAGCTCTCCAAGGTATTGTGGAAGCCTCTCCACTTTAACTAATTTGTTCTTCTCAGCATCTGCCTTTCACTTAAAAAAAAGTAATAAAAAAAAAAAAGGCTGCTTCAAGGCTGCTTCCTGGAAATTGGTTGGGCTCTGTCTTTTCACAGGAGAATGATGGGGAAATAGAAAGCACCTTCTGGAGCAAACAGATAAATTAAGGAGTGGGGTTTGAGCAAATAATGTGCCTCCAGTTTAATTAGAGCTGAACAATGGTGCGTATCACTGGCTTTCGGCAGCAGACTGACTTCAGTGAGGACTCTGGGCTTTTCACGTACTCTGTTTGCAAGTTGTTTAGGACACAGACCAACATAGCAGAGCGTGGCCATGCAGTCCCCTGTCCCCTGTGAAGTGAAATTAGAAGRAACTGCTGCAGAGAAGAATTAGGCTATTAGGATAATTAGAATGGCAGCCCATTCTAATTGTGTAGCTTTCGTTGCAGCCTCCCCTTCTCTCATCTTGACTTTTCTCTCCCTTTAAGATTTTGCCAAGTCCTTTTGAGAGACAGAGAGACAAATCATGACTTTCTTCTTAGCTCTGCAGCTTCCTTCTGTGTTTCAGGGACACAAGAGTTTGATTTCTCTGTTCTCTTCCAACCCTCATCTGGGCTTGGTAAGCCCCAGGTTATCCAATTGCCCGAGCTCTCTCCCTTCCCTTTCCCCTGGCTATTCCCTCTTGTGGCATAAAGTTGCTGTAGCCTCCTCTATCTTATCATGAAGCAAATGAAAGATAACCTGCTTGCCTGCTACTTACCTTCTTACCTTACTTACCTTCTGCTACTGTGATTCCTCCCTTCCTCTCCAATCTCAGTCCACAAAATTGCCTGGAATAGCTCCCTCATTCCTGCATAGACCTTCTCTGAGGGCCTCCCGATCTGTCGTTCCCTGTGCCYGTTAAAATCTAGGGTTGCTTCTGTCATTTGGGAGGGCTGGTTGTAGGATAACACCCTTTGCACCCAACCACACACCTCTGTTCTCCATAAGCATCAACACTTTGACACCCTGATCCATAAACTGGCTACAATCTTTGAATGTTTTGAATCATACCATTGTAATATCCCTCAAATGAATCCTCTTTTTTATTTCCAAGCTGCTTGCCTCCTCTTTGAAGCTCTTCCATGTCCCTACCTTCCCTACCCGGTGTTTTTAATGCAGGATTGAGGTTAATTTCCACATCTGCCAGTTCCAGCTTCCACTCTCCTCTTGCAAGTTCCTCGGTTATTTCCTGCCTTCTCCCAGGCTACACGGTATCCTGTGGAAGAGCTCTATTAACCAGCCATAAATCTACTTCATTACACTTTTTAAACACCTCTTTAAAACTGTCTCTTAGCACAGTATGGGCAAAAAGCCAACAGTAAGCTTTTGTAGTGCATCCAGTGCCTATAATCCCCTCCAGCGGCGCTTGCTCTTGGTTGGTCTGTACATCTCCTCCTGCTTTGATCTCCAGACTTTGAGGACAGGGGCCATCATGTTGATCTTTGTCCCCATAGTCCCCTAAGTGGGATTTTTAAGCTCTGCTTCAATGCAAGGAGCAGTGAGGAAGGTGGTGGTTGCCTGGAGCATGGATATGGAACAGAAGTGGTTTATTCCGTTGCTCAAAAACATGGGATCAGCCCTCGAGACTGTTTTGTTTCAGCACTAGATTTTAACCCTGTGGAGTAATAAAGCTGCGATGTGGGCAAGTACAAATAGCATCTGAAAATATAAATAGTTATAGCATAAACTTTATAAAAAGCCACTGGGGTTAAAGAAACTTGAAAACCCACTCTGGAGAGAATTGCAGCAGCCCCTCGGAGACTGGAAGGTCTGTTAAGTGCGGGTGAGTTCAGCAACGTAATGATCCCACTTCAAACACTTTAATTCTGTAGAATCTGAGGCAGAACCATCAACACGACATGACTCATCTCCATCCCTCAATGATGTTGTAGATGCCCTTCGTTACAGGATGTTCTTCTGTGCTGGAAATGCCTCTAATCCCTTTATGTCCCATTAGAAAGGTTCCCTAAGTCGTTTCCATGCTGCTGCACTGCGGCCTCGTGCGTGTTTAATCCAGTTGCTGCCCATCAGTGCTCACTCCACGGGCATATTCAAGTCTTTAGACCTTTCCCCTTGGTGCCTGCGTGCGACCACACAACTTTTTGTGCTCCTCCACGGGATCTGATGCTTGCAGGGGACGTTCTGGTGCTCAGCCTCTGCCTGACTGACCTGATGGCATAAAGCCCAGGCTGAGGGGGCTTGGAGACTTCACACAATCATTTCTGGTGCCTTTCCCTGTCTGCTTTGCAGTGAATCAATAACAGAACCCCTGGCACTTCAGAAATAGAGGAGGGAGAAGAAGAAGCAGGGAGGTAGGAGGCAAATTCTCCTCCTTTCCTTACGTTGCCATCCAAATAAGAAGAAATAACAGGATGACAATAGTAGTTTTCTCCTGCTTACAAAACTGACCATACAGATCATCCCTGCTTATAGCCCCAAGGGGTATCCTATGGATTTTAAGCATATGGAATATGTGGGGGGCTGTTCCTATTAAAAATGCACTGGGAAGGATGTGTGAGCAGCGAGGAGGATGGGGGCAAGGGTATTGAGGCAGCTCTCAGAGTGCTTGTTGCAAAAACCACTGTAAAATCCTCACCAGGAAAAACTGGGGAAGGCAGACAGGGCTTCAAAGCTTGGAGCTTCCTTAATAATTGAGAGGGGACCTTTTTTTAGCAACGTATGTTTTGCATCCCTTGCAGGGGCTCAGATTTGGGTGGAAGCCTTGGCATTCTTGGTAAGCTCCAGCACTGTAAGGACTCCTTTCCACCTAAAACTGGCAACGTCCCCATGGGTTACATGGCCAGGACCCAGCTGCAGTTGTTAATGGTGTTGGAAACATGCCTCATAAAATGTAAGGCACAAACTTCAAACTGGGAAGACTTTTGCCCCCGCTGTTCCCACTAGATTGCTGTTCAAACCCCCACGGTCTCCGATGGCTGGAAACATCCTCATTTGCAGCCTACACATATTCAGGGCTGCTCTGCACAAATACACTCTTAACCTCATGTTTTAGCATAAACAGATTTTCTCTTTTGTTGCTTTTTCCCCTGTGGAGTTTATGTAGAATAATCAAATTCTGCTTCTGCCTTTTTTTTTCCTACCAGGCTAAACAAGCCAAGATGATTTAGTTTCCTCTTACAAGACAGCTTCTCCTGCCCTGATCTACCCTTCTGTATATCTTACTTGAACTGAAATTGCCCACAATTTCCAAGAGCCCAATGTAAGAGCAATCTCTGCTAGAATTACCTGATATTTTCTGGAGTTGCACTGGGCTTTTTTCATGTCTGTGTCACATATATGGCTCACGGTTCTCATGGGTTGGACTAATAAACCTAAACCCTTCACCTCTGTCTGCTCACAGCAGAAATCTCCTGCATTAGCCTGGCTCTGGCCTTGCATTTCATGCTATTGAATTTCCTCTTGTTTTTCTCACTCCTCTACGTGAGGTCATCTAGTCCTTGCACTGTGATAGCCTCAACGTGCTTGCTGGTAAAGGCTTCTCTGCAAAATTCAGGGCTGCCTTTTGCACATTCCCTTTCCTTGCATGTCCAGTTTACACATATGGCAAATGCATCTTCAACCCCGGAATAAAAAATCAGCCCAGTCTCCTTCTCAGTACATGTGCTATAAACTAGTGGAGGCATCAGCAAAATTCAGGTTTTAAAAGCTAAGGGGATTCTAGTTACTGTGATAACCCTTGCGGTGTTTCTCCACGTTCCCTGTCCCTGCAGTCTTGGGGGATGAAGATCCAGCACATCTCAGACCTTGCATCTCCCAAGACAACCTTCCCATCCTTCAAGGCAAGAACTGTGGTGCTTGTGCAACCTGGACAAGGAAGAAGAGGGAAAATAGAAAGGTTTGGAGAGGTTTCCCCAAAGTAATTACTGATATTCCCTACGGCCAGGATAGCTACAACGTGGAAGTTAAAATAGCTGACTGGTGAATGACTGTACATGCCATCCCTATGAAGACCCATGGTAGGTGAGCTCCCGTTCTGGTCCTTCCCTGATTTCACTCACCAGCTGCTCAGCTTCCATCCTTCTCCACAGTAAGGCTTTCAGATCCCATCCTCGGTTATTTTCAGCTCTTTCTTGCCAACAGGAGGAATTTTGACTGGGGACAGAAGACAAAATATGACCCGGTGTCCAGGGAGAGCTCTCCCTGATGAAGGTCTTAGTGGAGGCATCAAACTGTGCCTTAACCCGTGTGCCTCCTTCTCCATAAACAGCTGCAGTTGGGYCAGAAACAGGCTTTGACCTCACATAATACTTATCAGATCTCATTTTGCTGGGGAAAACACAATCCTACAGGAAAACTGCAGCCTCAGTTTGCAGCGAAAATGTATTTCCTCGGTAAGAGCCAGGGTGGATGGCTCTAGTTGGGCAAGCAGAACTTCCTGACCCCTCTCTTCCCTCCCTGCCCTGCTTGGAGCTTCCCATGGCTGGGACAGCACTTGAGGTTTCAGGCTTCTGAAAGGCAACAACTTCTTGTTTTTGGTTCATTTCTCTTTTGATCTTTGCTTTAACGGGAAGGAATTCAAAACTGGAATGGGCCAAGAGTTTGTCTTAATGTGAAGGCAGCCCAAGTGCTCATCCACGTGCAGGGACTGGTTCCTGTGCTGTCAGTGCTCAGCCTCTCTTCCTGCCTTCCCTGATGCCAACATGCAGCATTAAACTCGTGCTAATGACTGGAAAGAAGCAGCACTTTTGCCCCTGCGTAGCGAGGAGCTTTTCAATCCTGCAGGCAAAAGCAGAACAAAATGCAGCAACCAAACGTTGGACAAATTCACCCTTGAAATAAGACACGGTTTCCTAGCGGCAAGGAAAATTAAAGTTGGGAAGAACTTGCAGGAGGGAACAGCGGAGCTGCCACCGCTCGGAGTCGAGRCAAGATTTGCTGTCTCCCTGGAAAGGGTTTCTTTAATCCAGCTTTTTGGAAGAATCCCACGATTTKTGTGTGCAGGAGGTCAGTCGAGAGGAGTGTGCCAGTCCCGGGGCTGCTCGGTGAATTACTGCACGTGATTAAATGACCTCTTTGGTTTGGATCAGTGAACTTCTGCCCTAAGAGCATTGATCACATCATGGAGAGGACGCTGAGATGAGGCAAAAGCAAGGAGAAAATACAAAGGTCTGTCTTGCTGTTGGTTTGATTCTAAATAATTAAGAAGTGCCATGATTTACCGACTGTGTGGTTAATACCTGCGTAAATGATAATAGCAAAAGACTTCAGGGGCAGAAGAGGACTTTGGTTCAAGGAGTTCTTTTGGGTTTTAAAGACCCCGTCCTTGCAGTGTTTGTTTCCCAAAGAGAAAAAATCTGAACTGCTGCATGAAATTTGGGGTTCTAAAGTGCACTGAATCTCAGTATGAGCAAA
The DNA here is from genome assembly GCF_003342845.1 of Nothoprocta perdicaria. Taxonomy (NCBI): domain Eukaryota; kingdom Metazoa; phylum Chordata; class Aves; order Tinamiformes; family Tinamidae; genus Nothoprocta; species Nothoprocta perdicaria. The sequence goes on from NW_020454106.1 coordinate 2,095,918, forward strand.
ATGTGGGGACTCCGAATGCCACCTTAAAATGTGCTTGTGTTTCCTACACAGGGATCTGTCCAGCTCTTCGTTGCCAGCAGGGGCTCTGCTCCATCCCTCCATCAGTTCCCTCAGTTTTCTGCTCCACCAGTTGTTCTGCTCCATCCCTCTCCTCTTCCAGAGCAATCACTCGATGGCTTTTGCCAAAGAACTGACTCTCCCTGTCTCCAAGATGGGAATATATCTTATTCCTCACAGGAACTTCTGTCCCAAGAGGTCAACTCTTTGTAACATGCAGCTCCAGCTGCAATTGCCAAGTGCTCAGAGGGGAGTTCAGGTGATGGTTGTCTTGTAGASGCTCTCTCTAAATGACAGAGGCTGATGCTCCAGGTCATAAAATTGTCTGGAAAACCAGCAAAGGAAATTCTGCTTCTTTAGATCTTACCTGTCTTCACATCAGAGGATCTTCGCCCCATCCAACAGTACCACCATGGAGCAGAATAATGTATAAGACTGTGGAAAGCTTCTCTGCAGCCTTGTAAGGCAAAATCCAAAGAGCAGTTGGGCTCCAGGCAACAGAGCCAGTGGCTTTTGAAGGACAAACCCTTATTTCTTCCGGCTATTCTGCAGCCCAAGCGCTGCAGCAGGGAGGAACTGAAAAGAAGTTGCCTTTGGGTTTTCATCACATATTAGTGAAGTAGTTGGTGCGGTTTTATACTCAATTTCTCTTTAATTCTCCTTTTCTGTGGGACTTKCCCTGCTTGCTGCACGGCAGGTAAGGGGAGCGCTCCATCATCCTCCCTGCAGGCTTGTGGTGCCAGCCCCGTTATCCCCGGGTGAAAATGCCGTGCTGCCGTGTAAATCCCAGCGGGATCCCTGCAGACTGTGAGCTGCTCCTTCTCTGAACCAGCCCCTTCTCTCCCTGCAGCTTGCGGATTCGCTCGTGCCCTTGGAGATCAAGCCGGGTATCTCGCTGGCCACCGTCTCCGCCGTGCTGCACACCAAGGACAACAAGCACGTGCTGCAGGTAGAGCGCCACGGCAGAGGGGAAAGATGGGAACCTGCTCCCGAGGTTGCCCTGGTGCCCAGGAATCCCTCTGGGCATCCCATGAAGCAGAGGGAACTCCGAGGGCTACATGGGGAGAAAATCCCTCTCTTTCCCTCTCCCACCCCCTTGGAAATGCTCGGAAATGCGGAGGCTCCGCGGTGCCCAGCGGAGCCACTGAGCAGGAGGTGCCTCCATTGCCTTTTCCTTCGGAGCTTGAGCGTGCAGGGACTCGGGCTCTGATGCCAGGGCTCATCCCAGGCTCCCCCATCGGGCAGCTCCACTGGGAAGAGCCCGGGGCCGCGGGAGCGATGCAGGCACACGAGCAATGGGGCACATTCCTCCTGAGCACCTTTATTTTCCCAAGGACCGAGTTGCTAATTCACTGCGGAGCAGCCTGGGCTGCCACCTCCCCAGCCTGACCACCATGGCACAGGGCACGTGGCCTTATTTAATGCAATAACTTCTCCCTGGTTTATTTTACAGACATCTATTTTTCATCTCTCTGAAGTGTTTGGGATGACACCAAGATCCCAGTCCAGGGACTTTTCAGCCGCTATCTGTGGCATCTCCAGTGCCTCCCTGCCTGTGTCCGAGATCTTCCTAAAAACTCACTTTTCTGCTGTGAAAATCACTCATTTCCCTCATTCCCCAGCTAGTTACCTGCTCCTAATTTGCCAGGGTTGCCCAACCTGTCTTTTAAACTGGGATTTTCCCAAAGTATTGAGCTCCTTAAAGCAAGATTCCTAGGAAATACCGCAGGGTACCTGGGTGCTGGAACAGAAAGCTTCAACCTTGAATTGAGCCCTTTGGAGATGATAGAAATTCGAATGAAAAAAACTGAAAAATGCCTTTTTTTTTTTTCCCTTCTCCCTCTGGAAAAGGTGTCTTGTGTTCCTGGAGGTGCAGTGGTGGCTGGGGACACGTTTTCTCCCCTCCAACCCTGCARTCACCCAGAACAGAAAAAAAGGTCACTGTCCCTTTTGTCACCGTCCCTTTTTGTCACTGTCCCTTTTTGTCACCGTCCCTCTCCCACGTGTCGAGCGGCGCTGCCAGGATTCACTGTCCCCCTTCTCGTCCCCGCCAGCTCCCTCCGAAGCCTCCGCAAGCCGCCGCCAGCAAGAAGAGGAAGCGGGTGAGCGACGACGTGCCCGAGTGCAGAGCCCTGCGGCCGCTGCTGAGCGGCTCCATCCCCGTGGAGCAGTTTGTGCAGACCCTGGAGAAGGTGCAGAGCGGGGACGGGTCATTCCTGGTTGGAGGGATTGAGTCCTGGGGGACATCAGGTTGCCCATGTGGGACCTTGTGGCCAAGGAGGCCAGTGGGCTCCTGGCTGCATCCGGAGGCCGTTGGCAGCAGGGCAGGGAGGGGATCCTGCCCCTCTGCTCAGCTCTGCGGAGGCCAAAGCTGGAGCGYTGGGGGCAGCTCTGGGCTCCCCAGGACAAGGGGGCCGTGGAGCTGCTGGAGAGGGGCCAGCGCAGAGCACCAGGGCTGAGGAAGGGCCTGGAGCAGCTCTCGTGTGAGGAGAGCCCGAGCGAGCGGGGCCTGCTGAGCCTGGAGAAGAGGAGGGTGAGAGGGGAGCTGGTGAGTGTGTCCAAGGAGCYGAGGGGAGGATGGAGGGAGGAAGGTGCAAGCTCTGGTGGGTGGTGGCCAGGGGCAGGCCAAGGGGCAGTGGGTGCAGGTTGCAGCGCAGGCAGCTCCATGTGGCCGTGAGGAAGAACTTGTTTGGTGGGAGGGTGCCCGAGCCCTGGCCCAGGCTGCCCAGGGAGGCTGCGGAGGCTCCTGCTCTGCAGATCTGCCAGCGCGCCGGGATGCGCCCGGGTGCCCCGTGCTCTGGGTGTCCCTGCTGGAGCAGGGGCTGCGCTGGGGGATCCCTCGGGGTCCCTTCCAACCTTAATGATTCTGTGATTCCGGCACATCTTGAAATGGAGAGCCATAAATGAGCCAGGAAAGCACTTTGGGAATGCCTATCCCTGTGCCGACCACACAGAGGATGTTTCCCTGTGGAGGCTTGTCCTGGTATGGGTCGTTTCCCCTGAAAGCTGAGGGGGGTCACTCTGTAGGGAGAGTTCTCCCCCAGGTAGCTCTTCSCAATCCAGTTGATGCCAATAAACTGGAACGGGCAGGAGGAGGTGTCAGGAGCAGGTCGCTAAAAGCCCCTTCCCATCCCCTCCCCAGCACGGCTTCAGTGACGTGAAGGTGGAGGACACGGCCAAGGGCCACATCGTGCTCCTGCAGGAGGCCGAAACCCTCATTCAGCTCGAGGAGGACTCCACACACATCATCTGCGACAACGACGAGCCCCTGCGCGTGAAGCTGCGCGACCTGGTCCTCAAGTTCCTGCAGAAGTTCTAGCCGGGAACAGCCCAGGAGACGCTCCCGAGCCGAGAGCTCTTCCAGGGAGACTCCTGACCTCAAGAGACCAGAGACCTTTCAGGGGGAAATGAGAAAGTATTTTTAATATCTATATATTTTTTAAGTTTATTTTTAAGCAGTTTGGGGATATTTTGAAGGGGATTCCTATGCTGGGCCCTTTAGGAGGTTGTTCAGTGAATAAATGCTGTGTTTGTGGCAAGGCCGGCGTGAAACCATGTGCAGGAGCAGGTGTTTTCCGTGTGACCCCAGTCCTGCCCGGTGCCCCTCTTTGCAGGGGTGYTGAAGCAAAGGCCTCCGATAATAAAACGTATTTTTCTCCACGCTGCTTCTCCCCCGTCCACCCAGTCCACCCATCCATCCTGCCGCGTTTACACTGTCCATGTGTCTTGCACAAGCAGGAATTAAGACAAAGTTTGGAAGAATAGAAGTAGAAAACAGGGGGACTTGTGTGGGACTGGTGGAAGAGCAGCTTGGAAGGGGCAAGAACGGGGATTTTGTCCCCAAGGAGAGGCGGCTTTTGGAAAAGCCGCGTGCTGGAGGACAGGAAGGGACGTTATTGACACAGCAGCCCCCTGGGACCGGATTCATCCCGACATCCGAGCGGGAAACCTGGTGGCTCCAGAGGCACCGCTGGGATGGGGGCTCCGAGAGGGGCTGCTGGATCCGCCCGGAGTCGGAGCAGGATCCGCTGCCRAGGGCGCCGGGGCGGCCGCAAGGAGCCGTTTTCACCGCGACAAAATCATCATCACCCGGCACGTGGGGCCCCACCAGCAGATCTCATGGGGGACAAAGGGCAGCAGCCCAAGGGACGCGGAGCTTGGTCCCTTAAACACCCCCAAGTTGTGCAGCAATTTGAGCCGGCCCCAGGCCATGTGGGGCCTGGGTCAGATCCGTATTTCCCCTCAGTGCCCGAATAACCGCGGGGATCCCTTGGGAGCAGCGGCACGAGGGGGCTGGGTGGACGCAGAGGCGGAGACGCTCTCAAGTCAAACTCTCCATTTATTGGATCCTTTTACAAAAAAACCCTCRACTTTCCGGACTATTGTGCTCGTGGTGGAGGAGGGCGGCTCGCGGCCTCTCCTTTCGCGGCCTCTCCTTTCGCAGCCGGGCCCCGCGCCGGGAGCGGGCGCCTCCGTCCCGCCGGGCGGCCGTTTGGAGGCTCCTCCTGTTGGGAGGGAAGGGCCAAGGGAAGGGAGACGCGCGGCCTCCGGCAGGGAGGCCCCCCTGGCACAAGGGCCCCAGCAGCAGGGGCTGCCCCCAAAGTGCTTGTGAAGAGGCCACCCCGGCTCCCTGCGGCCTCCTCCCTGTCCCCATCACCTCCATGGCCTCAGCGGTGGCCGCAGGGCGAGAAGCCCCCGGCCCTGGTGCCCAGGAGGCTCCGAGAACAGAAGAGGAGGAGGAGGCTGCCGGTGGGAGGAAGGTTGGGGACGGCAGTCGCTCCCACGCTGGGAACAACCTCTCCGCATCTGACGTCTCCAGCCTGACCTTGCCGTGGTCACGGCGCTGGAGAGGAGAGAGGATCAGGGAGGAAGGGAAGAAAAGGGGAAAAAATGGGGAGAAAAAAAAAAAAAGCCTCACGGGGCAAACCTAAAACACTTCCATTTTAAATAACAATAATTAGAATTAAAAAGAAGGGCCGCCCTTGGCCAGCGCAGGGGCCGCTGCCCCGTGTCCGATGGCGCCGAGCGACTCTCGGGGCCGCCGGGCGGGCGCCCTGCCCTCCCCGGGGAGCCTCCTAGATGAACTTGAAGCACTTGGTCTTGTCGTGGGGCAGGCGGGTCTTGAAGAGCACCGAGTCGACGCGGAACTGGGTGTAGAGCAGCGGCATGTAGCCGTACACCTTGACGAAGAAGTTGATGCACTTGTGGCGCTCGTGGAAGTGCGAGTCGTCGTGCGACAGGGCCTGCGGGCAGCCGGGGCAGCGGAACGTCCAGCGGGAGGTCACCTGCGGGCACGGGGACAGGACGGCGCCGTCACCGCCGCGGGCTGCGCTTGGGCCCGCGGCGGGCACCGGCTGCCAAAAAGAGCCCATTGGAGACCCCATCTCTGGTTTTGGTGTTGGTTTGCGTGCTCCGGGGTGGTGCYCTCCGGTTCTGCCTTCCCCGATGCAGCCCCGACCTCTGGAACCTCCCGTTTAGCTCCAGYGGGAAAGGAGGCCGTGCAGCCAAGGCCGCGCGGCGCCCTGCCAGCCGAGACCCATCCCGACGCCACCGGCTGCTGTGGCGGGACCTGATGGATTCGCTCCCTAAATTCGTGCCCCAAACTCTTCACACTCATTTGTTATCATGGGGCAGGCAGAAAGCAGCCGGCTCCAGCGCTCGTGTGGACAACCCGACACACACAGAGGAGCCGAGATGTGTCTGCGAGGGCAGAACGGAGCCACAAGGGCAGCGTTTCTGCTCGGCCAGGAATGAAGTTCCTCCATCCTGAGCTGCTGTGGGGTGACCCTCAATTCATCCGGGTTGTTGGTTGTGCCCTTAACCAACGGCTGCTTCCCCCGAGACGCTCAGCCCCGTAGGAGCTCCCGGCCACTGACCTTGATGGGCGGCTTCCTGGTGAGGTGCGACACGAGGAAGTTCATGGCGATGTCCTCGCAGTTGATGTACTCGTCCACCATGTCGCGGATGGCCTGGGGCATCACGTACGAGTACAGGTAGGCGTAGTACTGCAAGGCACGGAGAGGCGCCGCGCGGCTCGAGGCGGGAGCGCGGCGGCCCCGCGGCGCCGCCGGCCCCGCCGCCCCGYGCGCCCCTCACCTTGTGGAAGAAGGCGGCCCCGGTGAGCACCATGGAGAGCTCGCACGAGTAGTTGGAGTTGTAGAGCCACGACTGGTGGGCCACGTCCCACGCGTGGTAGCGGCCCGGGAAGCCCACGATGCGGTCRCGGGCCTCGCGCCACACTCTGCAAGGAGCGGCGGCGCCTCAGACGCGGCTCCCGCCCAGCCCAGYCCTTCTTCCCACTCGGGAAATGGGGCAATAAGGGGCATTTTTGGCTGCAGGGGACCCTGGCGCATCCTGCTGTCCCCTGCGCGGCTGCCAGGGGCTGCAGGTAGCACTGGGGGGCAACGCAGGGCACGGAGGCGGCCGCCGCTCCGAGTGACTACAGCTACTGCCCCAGCAAGGGGCAAAGGATCCTTTCATTGCTGTGTCCCCTAATGAAATTAATGACAATCCAGTGAAACCTGGCGAGGAAAACTGAATAACGAGGATTGTTGGCAGCTCCGTGGGCACCAGGCTGCCAGCAAGGAGCGTGAGGCTCCCATCAGAGTGGGAGCCTCTGGAAAAACAGGAGCGCGAGCTCCTCCCAGCGTCCCCACGTGAGGAAAAGGGGTGAAAAAYGGGGGGTTTCTCCCCGGAACAGCCCCGGCCGGCGGCACTCACCGGAAGCCGAACATGATCTCGTCGTGGCGCAGGTGAGCGTCGTCGTCGATGGACAGCACGGCCTCCGTCTCGATCTCGTCCCACGGCAGGAACCGGTTGTTCAGGCTGTTCTTCTCCGTGCGGACAACCTAGGAGGTAGGAAGGGGCCCCGGTCACCGCGGCTGCCCCACGGCAGCGAGTCCCAGGGCACCCAGTGCAGGAGACAAGTCCAGGCGGGCGCCGGCTTAACCAGCACGAGCCCTTCAAGGACCTGGCAGCACCGGGATGAGCAGCTCTTGGGAAAGCAGCTGTGAAGGATCACATGGAGGCCCCACAAGGGGCAAGGATCCTYCTTCCATGGACACCTCTTCATCCAAGGGCTCCCGGCACATGTGGTGCTGCCTGGAAAGCAGCTTCATTCCAGCTTCTCAACAAGGATCCAGGCCCCACATCCCAACTGTCCCAGCACCTCTGCTCCCAGAAGCTGAGGGAGGGCAGGTTTTGCCTGCTGCCCCATCCTAGATTTCCTGGCCAAGCCTCTTCCAAAGCTCTCCCGCTGCCAGAGGGACCTCAAGACACCTCTGCCCTTTAGCAAGCCACATTTTGAAGGAGATCATGCAGAAGTTTAATGTCTYTCATCAGAAGGTGCCATTAGTCGGACAAAATCACCAAGCCAAAGAGCAAACTTCACCAGCCAGATTCCCACTGCTTTTGTGGGAACGAGCAGAACACCAAGGGGGCTCAAAGCAGGAAGTTTAGGGTCAAAAAGGCCTCTCGGGTCTTCTGCATAACCCAGATCACAAGGAGCCCATTTCCGACATGGGGCCAAAGGACCTGTGCTGGAAAAGCATCTCCTCTCCACCCAAGGACAACCAACCAAGACTGGGAGATTCCAACCTCTTAGGTCAAGCTGTGAGGTAGGAAAAGCCTCTGAGCTCCTTGGACACCCCACTGGAAGCTGCTGGCCTCTTCATTCAGGGTGCCTCAGCTCCACAAGGTCTTTTTGACTCCAAGAGCACCAAGCCCCACAACTCTAAGCAAGGCTGTTGACTCATGCCAACTGTCCCAGCAGTTATTCCTAGTCAGATCAGCCAAATGGACCTCAAAAGTGTTAGACTGAGCTAAAAGAAGGTGTAAATCTAGAGTCTGTTCACCAATAATGCCCTTTTGTATTAAATCAATGCATTTTGAGGGTGGAGATATGAAGAAGGCTCTCGCCCTGGGAGAAATCCTGGCCATCCAACCTAGGGAGCTGCACGAGTCCTGGGCAAAGAGCAGCCTCTGCAGGAAACCCTGAGCCTCATCGCCCACGTCAAGTCGGGAAGAAAGACGGAGGCTGTTTTGGGAAGAGTCRGATAACATGGGGAGTGAGGTCTCAGAAAAGGATGAGTTTCTGGCATGCCCATTTTCATGGTAATTCAACCCAAATGAGTCACGTGTCACCACAGCCACAGAGGGGATGGAGGCCCCATGAGCTGCCCTTCCCGGAGCGGTTTGGAACGACCCGCGGAGCTGAACACGCCATCCCTGTCATAGAATCGTAGGACCATAAAGGTTGGAAAAGACCTTYGAGATCATGAAGTCCAACGTTTCCCACCTGCCTCAATATTATGTTGGCTTTGAAGAAAGGGAAAGAGAAGACCCGTCCCACGCACCTGCAGCTCACACGCCGCTCCCAACGAAGGCTGTTGCATTGATTTCCTTCTCGCTCCGTTACCTCCTGCTCATCCATCGACGAGGGGCTGGGAGAGAAGGCACCAGGGCTGGGCAGCAACAGGTCGAGCTCTCCGTCCCAAAGCAGCTGATGAGAAGCCAAAGAAGCTGCTACCACACGCGCCACCCAAAACATCTCTGGAGCCCTCTGCACATTCCCAGGATGGAAGAGGTTTGCCTGGGTCACACAGTTCCCCTTCCATTTCTTCCAGAAATATCCTGATCTTAAGTTCTCAGYGTTTCCTCACTACCAACAGCCTGTGGATAAATGGTCCGTGAAAGCTGGTGAGATGCCCTCAGTCCGGACCTGACACCCGCACAGCTGCCCTGGCCAAGGACAACTGTGGTGGAGCTTGGGGACGAGGATCCATCACCTCCTGAGAGAGAAAAGTCTCCGGTTTGGCCTTGGGGAACTATTATCCTGATGCCAACAGCAGCTTCCACCACCAAAATAGCCCAGATGAACGATGACGCAGATGATGACGATGACGCAGATGAATGAATCCAATCACTACTGGCCTGCACGTCTTCACKGGCCAAGAAAATGTCCAGCCTCACCAGCAGAGGATGGACACGTGTTGATGGGCCAGGCTCATGTGCAGCTCTGCTCCAGCAGCCCCGAATGTGGTCGGAGCTCCACTGGCTCCATGTCCAGCATCTCCTTTCCACCCTGRCCCAGCAAAAACCACGCTCATTTATGCCCTGGACTCACCTCGCTAGACACGACCTCCCTGTGCTTTGCAGCCTCCAATTTAGAGGYGCTGTCCAAATCTGAAGGATTTCCAGCTTATTTTAGGACTCATCTCCAGGGGAATGGAGGAGTTTCACCAGAAGGTACCAGCCACCAAAGCTGCCCAAGGACAGCATATATTTGCCATAGAAACTGGCAAAACAGACGCATTTTTAAAATACGCGTAATTAAATAAYGCAACGTGAAAGTAAATCTAAATCATGCCCCACCGAGAGCAAAACCACACAAGAAGATACTTGTGAAAATCCCTTTTTTTAAACCTATCCCGGGTCCACGCACAGAATATGTGCAAACACTCGGGCTGCCTTTAATCTGCTGTCCTGCTAGCAGTGGGTTGCTYGTCTGCGAGGGGAGAAAACAGCTTGTGATACAAATAACACCGATTATTTATTCATTTCCATGCGGGTGCAGCTGTCACGTCCTTCTGAAGCAACTTGGGGAGAAGAACGCTTATTTTAACATTAAAGAGACGCAGATACTTATTTTTATTCTCTGGGTGTTGCTGTTTGCAGCTGAAGATGGATGTGGAATTGGTTGGGGGTCTCGTTGGGTTCCTCCTTCAGCTTCCAACTAAAAGGAAAATTATCCTAGGTACTTTGCAGTGATGGCACCAAAAGAAAATAGGACCTTCAAATACTGCTTCAGCCTCCATGGCCTCTGGCCATCTATCTCTGCCTCTAATTTGACCCTCCCTGCCCCTTTTTCCCCTGGAAATGACCTGTTGGCTGCCACGGATGTTGACACAATGGGTTGATGACCAGGTCTCCTTAAGGACCTTGTGGTAATGTGAAGAGCTGAAGGTTGTTGGATGGAACAGCCACAGCCCAAGGCTCTTTTCCAAAAGCTGGGCGGATATCTCAGGAATATCACTAATACCCTAAGCCATGAGGAGCATGGACAGACGTCACCCAACGCTTGGCGACGTGCTCGTCATGTCTCCGTGCTGCACCAAGACCACTTTGCTCACATAGAGGTGACTTTTCTAACCAGTCTTCACTGCTGGAAAAGAGAAGATGCCCAAAGACCCAACGGGATCCTGATAGGATCCCAAATGCTGCAGAGCAGAAACCTTCCCGGCTTAGTCTGGTAGATCAAACCAGCTTGGGAATGGGTGGGAAAGCTGCCAAAGAGGCTGGGAAAGGATTCAGGTTTCTCTGCTCGGGGGTTAAGCCAAATTGTTGCTCCCAGGAGCAATAGGGAGCCTGTTTCTGGCTGATCCCTGCCCTGTCTCCTCCAGCATGGACAGCACGTGTTGTGAGGGTGGCTTGGTGTGACCTCCGCACCTTGTTCTCCTTGGAAGAGGAGCCTAAGACAGATGCACAGAGCACAAAGCCTTGTCCCTACTGGAWAAAAATATCCACAAACACCTTCAACTACTGAGGTCCAGATCCCTCCAACCCTTCATTCYCACGAGGCCTCTGCGAGCTAATTCACAAACTTCTCACTCCATTGCAGAAACCACGTGGCAAATCCCAAACACGATGCAAATCCCCTGACCTGCTGCCGAATCTACCAGCAAAGAGACCCAGAGCTCAGGGATGGACAGGGGAGAGGTTCTCACCTCTCATCTGCAAGACAGAGAGCRTGTAAAAATGAGCAGAGTGGTCTGGGAGGACATTGGAGGTGTCCTGGTCTCACCAAGCCAGCAGYTGCTGTGCAATCCCACGTCAGCAGCATTCCCGGGAAGACAATGTGAGCACGTACAATTTGGAGACATATAGATCTGCAACGGGGAGTCCAAGCTCCTGCAATGGAAGAAGGAAGTGCTGGAAACCAAATCCTGTTGCAAATCCTCAGTATCAGTGGGCAACTACATCTTGAGCAGGTTCCTTCCCTAGTGTCTGTCAAGCAGGGTTTCCTTTAAAGCCATAAAAGACCACGTACAGCAGAGGAGGTGTGATTGTTTTTCAGTGTGTTAAAAATGGTGCATTTCATCACTGGGGATATGTTTACTTTGGGGGACGGTCGCAAAAGGAAGGTTATTGCTCTGCAGGCAGAGCTGCCATCCGAGAGACCC